>NW_023270702.1:4499293-4854053 GCF_011800145.1 Mirounga leonina
AGGGATGCAGAGGGATGTAGAGTTAGGACCCAGGGATGTAGAGGGATTTAGAGTAAGGGGCCAGGGATGTAGAGGGATGTAGAGTGGGGGCCCAGGGATGCAGAGGGATGTAGAGTAAGGGCCAAGGCATCAAGAATAGCCAAGGGTCACAGAAAAGGAGCAGAAGGAGGGTGTGTGGGGAGAGCCCAGGAATGGAGACTAGGCAGCGCAGTGTCACAAGCAGCAGAGACTGAATCACCTGTATCAGGGTTTTGACTTGAACTCTGAGTGGAATGAGACGCCACGGAAACCTGGCGAGCAGAGAAATGAGAGTATTTGGGTCATTTTTAAAGGCGCTGAATGTATTCGACAGGACTCACCGTTGAGTGGATTTCTAGTGCTATGCCAGGCACTGAGGTCAGTGCTGTTTGTGAAGATGAGTGGACGGCCCCTGCTCTCCGAGTGCTCCTAGTCTCTGGGCTTCAAGGACCACTAGTAGCAGTCAACATGTGCAGATCTAAAGCCTAGTATCCTTGCCCCTTGCATAGCTAGGCCTCTGCTTGGTGCTGACTCCATGATCTGGGCATCTGCATGCTGCCCTGTCCTGGGCTAGAGCTGGAAGAGCTCCGTCAGATCAGTCCGGAGGTGTGGGTGCCCAGCCCTGCCCTGAACACACTGTGTGGACTTTGACCAGACGTGAACCCCTCCTTTTCTTGGCTTTCCCATCTGTTTACACAATTTTCCGCAAAAGTATATTTGTGAGGTCTGATGAGATAACCGGCACTGAGAGCTTTCCTATGTAATGGAAAACTGGCAATTTTAATTTTCCCTCAAATTATCATACTCTAAAATAAATAGAGAGTCGAGGAGTTCTCCAGCTATTCCTTCTGGCAGCGCTGCCTCAGCTGAAGACCGTCTACAAGTTGGCAGACCAGAAGCGAAGAGAGACAGTTCCTGGAGATAAAGCCTGCTAGTTACCAACAACTGAAATTCTGAGAGAGGGTCTTCTGGGGAAGAGCCATTTGTAAAAACACCCTCTTTTTAGAATTGTAACTTGCTTGCCTCCTGCTAGCTAACTCCTTTCTGTTGGGGAAGGATGTGAAAAGTCTCATTTAATTTCAGCCTCAAACATAATTCTAAATGATCAGACTTGCTCACCTCACCCGTCAGTCATCAATAGACACGTCAGAGACAAAACCTCCATTCCGAGGAGATGGAAAGTGAAAGGACAGGTTTCAAGAAAGCCAGAAGAATTAGCACTATGGATGTGTTTGCCTTAAGTACGCATTTGCAGCCTTTATGAACGGCAACAGGGTTTTTAATCAAATGCTTATGATGTAACCTCCCTGAAATCAGGGAAATTTAGGGATTTGGCAGGCAACTGGGGAAAGAGGCACGCAATACAACGCTACTTCACACCGCACTCTGCTTTGGAGCTAAGCTACTCCAGATGTTTTTCTTTTGTCTTCATTTAATAGTTTCCCTAAATACAGTGTCTTAGTAGCAGCCGAGGCAGCAAAGTATACAACATACTAATTAATAGCAAATGCTTACCTAAGCAATTCTGTCTCTGAGTATGTAATTATATTTTTAGAGCTTTATTTTTTTTTCTTTTACCTTTCTTCTGTCAGATTTTACTAGAGGAATAGGAGAGTATTAGGAACACATAAAATCTTATGTGGCTGTCGCATAATTACACTTCTTAAGCAGTAAGAAATAAGCAATACTGCTTACTCTTAACCATACTGGTTCTAGTGGTTATATCAGTTATGAATTCATAACAAAACCAAGTTGTCTAGGGAGTGAGAACCGCAACTCACAAAGAACAACTATAGGTGTAAAGCTGCTTCTCGCCATTCCTGATCAGCTTAATTTTAAAAATTAAAAGTCAAATTAGTCCTTGTTGCCTGATCAGAGATTCTTGAACTTCATATTATCAGCAAAACATGTCCATATTATCAGCAAAACCTGCCCTGCCAATCCCCAGGCCCAAATCAGTCCAACCGTTAACTTTCTCAGCTCCTGCTTCCAGGCAGCTGAGCATGGATAAGGAAAAATCCCATCACTCTGTGTACTGGCACCGCACCAAGTCTATGTTCTCCAACATCAGCTGAGCCCTCAGTGCTATTGGCAGTCCTTTCGTTTGTCCCCAGTCAGCTCCGTTTCAGATTTCCCCTACAGCTGTTCCGAATTGTCAGTCTAAGTAGCTGCCATTGTCCATCTATCAGACAAAAGAGAGGTCCTCTCTTTCCCCGCCACCTGCAGCCTGACCCATGGGGGCATCCACCTTTTTCCTCCTTTCCCCCCTAATTTCGTCAGGGAATTAGCCGATCCCCAAAGTTAACACTTGTAGAGAATATTGGATACCGTCTCCTCAGGCACCTTCTGGGCTTCAGTCATTTCCCCTAGCCCCTTCGGGGTCTTTAATCCACTGCTCTCTGTTCTCTGCCTTCCACCCTTTGATCTACAAATTTGCTCAACGTCTTCCTTATCACCACACACACTTGCGCGCGCCTACACACGGGCACACATCCCCACTCACAACGTTTTAATCATTTCAGCCTTTCACTCATGCTGCAAATTGCCTTGTATAGCAATTATCTGTTTACATGACAGTTTTCAACTGGTCCAGCGGTTTTTAATCATTGTTGTGTCACAGATTCCTTTGAGAATCTGATTAAAGCAATGGACCTTTTCCCTGAAGACACGCACACCCTCCCACACACACCCTCACAACTTGTACGTGCAATTCCAGGTCATTCACTGACCCACACGGGGGATATTTTTACTACCACTCATTGACACTTCCAGTTCTACTCGTCTCCCAGGCATGCTGGAGAACCACACTTCCTTCCTGACTTGAGATTAGTCACTGCTTTGGCCAATGAAATGCAAGTGGAAGCAATGTGTGCTAAGCTTTAAGAGGTTGTACTGGATATGCCATGCGTTCTTTTTCTCTGCCACCATAACCGCTGTGTTCCAGGCAATGACTGCTCGGTCAGCGAGGGTGAGGAGTGAGGAGCACACAGAGCAGAGCACTTGGCCGGCTGCAATGGATGGACAGCGTGAGTGAGAAATAAATCTAGTTGTTTGGAGTGGCTGCGACCGGGGACGGTTGGTTACTGTAGCACAACCCGGGCTCTCCTGCTTGACCGTGGGGCATTCTCCATTAGATATGAAATCACCTAAGTCTGAAAGATCCTTTCTAGTGGAACTTAAGCTACCCTCCTTCCTGTTCCTAACCAATGAGCTCCTCTCGCTGCATATTTCTGCACTCCTAGTCCTGCCTACCTGCAACACTCTTTCCCTGATTCTTCCCAGGGCTCCTCATCCTTCAGACCTCAGGTTAGACGTTGCTCCTCAGAGAGCTTCTTTTTGGCCTCCTTCCCACCCCCTCCAGCCCGTTACCATCATCCGCATCACCCATTTCTGTCTTTCACGGAGCACATCACAGCCTGTAATGATCTTATCTATTATCTGTCCCTCGGGTTCTGAATTCACAACAACTGTATTCTTGCTATCAACAATGATTCATGAATAACTAATGCCAAGCTAATTCAGCCCCACATGAACTTAAGGGAATACATTCAAAATATGGACTGCTTTCATTTGTTTCATATAATGATAAAAATAGTATCATAAATGTTCAACTCCTACTTTACACTTTCTTAAACTATGTTAATAGAAGAAAAACTCGAACTAAAAATATTGGACAGACATCCAAATGTTTGGATGCACATCAAGAACAAACCACTGAACCTTGGTATTCACCCAGTCACCGTTAAGAGGTCAGCTTGACATTTTGGGCTCTTTTCAGATAGTTGTGGCCAACAACACTAACAACCTTTGGTCCCAACCCAGTTAAACAGTAGTTTTTGTAATTCATTGGCATACGTTTTTTTTGTTTTGTTTGCCCTTTTATTTTCTCTTTTACTCAGGACCTGCACCAAATGATCTTACTGCACAGTGATAATAAGAATTAGTCCTTAGGTTTCAGAAAGTATCAAGTGGCTAAACCTTTGTTATGCATCCAGAGATATAGGTAGAATATCTTGTCACAGAGTAAATAATTCATCCTTGTTCAATGAATTAATGAAAACATTTAGTATGAAATTACAAAGTATTTGTTTTACTTGCCTTTATTATATATAACTAATGATACAAGACTACTATTCTAATTCTAAAAACCAAAATTTTAGCCTTGTTTCACCTGCATACAAAACATGTTTAAAAATGTTAGCAATGCAAAATTTAGTTAATATGTAATTTTTCTATTTTCATTGTCCTTATAAAATGTGTTACAATCTTAACATTTGATAAGAGATTTAGAAGTTGCAAAGCTATCTTTCCAGCGTACAACAGACTCTGAAAAATAGTCATTAGAAATCTACATCTTGTCAGATCTCAATTTCATAAGCAAAAATGTTGTGAACCTTCTGAATTGTCTGAATAAGATAAATTTAGTCCTGATGAGAACAACTGAACAAAATGTTTTACAATTGCTAAGAAATAAGCCTGGTTTAGAAACAAAAATAAACTTAGTTTAATTTTGTTTTTTTTCCATAAACTATTTTATGTTTTCTTTGAATTTTCCATGTGGCAGTGTGCATTGCAAAATAGTATCCCTTAAAACATAGAGCATATCCATTACCCTATCTCTTATGTAACATGTAATTAGCATGTGACAGCTACATTTTTCTATTTATATTTTATAAAAATCCACATGGGGAAGTTAAAAATAACATGAGTTTTTTTGTTTTCGCTTTTGTTTTTTAGATGAGGCTGAATATCTCTGTTCTCTAAATTGTTTCCTATCAACTAATTTTTAAGAGGAGATTATCATCTGCCACTCCATTTTAAGTGAATATGGGTAATCAGATGGGGCTCACTGTCTTTAAAATGGGACATGCATCAAATCAAACGTGTTTGCACACAATTTTGAACACATAAAAAGATATGTTTTTTTAATTGTTTTGCAAACAAGGCTGGTCCTTTCTCAATTCCTCATCACTACACACACCCTTTTAAAAAAATTTACAAAAGCTTCTTTTTTGTTCTACTGGGGCATTTCAATCAAACACATAAATTCCACAGAAATAGTTGCTATAGAAATGCAAAGGGGATAAACAAGAATGAATTATGCAATCAAAAATTGCAAGTGAAGTAGGGCAGTAGCAAGGTTTATGTTTAATAATGCTGACTGTATTTATTCTTGACTTTATATATACTCCAAATTGAATGTTCTGAGTCCTAAATTGGAAGGTCCTTTACTACTCAAAATAACACATCTTAATGAAAATATTTTAGCAGGCATTCCAGATTAGGAAATCAGTACATGCCAAGCCAAAAATAGTTAAATTTAATGAATAATGAATTCAAATGATGCCAATTACTTTCCTTTATTTCACACAAAATGGTCTTTATATGAAATGAAAGAGGTTTCCTACACGAGTTTTGCAGACACCTTGGCTCTGAAGAATAAAATGCTTCTTCAGGTTTCTACATGTCTTTCATTTATTTTGCTAAGGAGCTTATTTTGAAATAGTGCTCTATAACAGCACTTAAGGTTTTCCATTAGGTTTATTGGAGAAAAAAATCATAAGTTAAATCTCCTAAAAAAAAAAAAACATTTGTCTCTGTCTTTGACTTGTTTAGGGATTATACTTTAAATGCTGAATTACTAACAAGGCATCTGATAAATGTGACTGTGGCTATTCTAGCCTTTGATCTTGCTAATTAAGTTTTATAAAACTTGAGAGAGAAAAAGTTCTATCAGTCATCTTATTTAGACATAGTTTTAGGAAAAAAGTTTACTTCAGCAGACTGATACAACCTGTGTTCTAAAACCAAAATAATCCTATTAAAAATGTATAACAGTGACACACCCATTCGTGTTACAAAATTTAACTCCTAGTTACCAATAAAATCAATACAATCAGCTTAAGAAAAAGAAAGCAGGGAACGGAGGAATGGGAGGGGAATCATCTCAGAAAATATAGAAAATTCACCTACGCCTTTCTCTCTGAAAATATTAACCTTTACAGTTTTGTAAGCCTTCTGTTTTATACTGCTTTAGCAACATGATAATCAAAACTATATCTGAATCAGCATCTTACTTAAGTGCACTTTTCAAAACCTGTTTGGAAGAGTGGAGGAGCATGGGTTGTGGTCTTGGATAGGCCAAGAGTTCAAAGCCAAGCTCCAACATGTACCGTGGACCTTGGTCAAGATTTAACACCTTCAGTCTGTTTATTCATCCATAAAATCATAAGGCATTTATCCTACAATGATCTGAATTTTACATCAAAACTCCATTAAAATTATGCTGATGGTCACCAATACCCTCTTAAGTTTAAAATCTTTTTTAGCTCTTATTAGATCTCTTTGCAATATTTGACTCTACCATTTAATAATTCTTTGAACTGTTTTTCTTCAAAATGGCCTACCCTTTTGCTGCCATTTTTCTTCCTTTCTGGGGGTTTATCCTTTCTGGGAGTATTCTCTTTTATGCATTCTACTCTGTTAATTAGATGACCTCTGTACTCTTCTCCCTCTCAATAGTCTTCCCAGCAAATTCCATCCACCACTGCTCCTTCCCATGGCTTCAACCATCATCATACCCTGATGATTGTCTTGTCTTATCATTGTCATAAATGATTGTTATCACTTATACCCTGATGTGCCTCCTTTTAAGACCTCTGCCCCAGGCTCTCAGCCTCCATATTACTACTGTCTATTGGGCAACTTCACTGGATTGTTCTATTGGTACCATTCAAAACTTCCACCCACTTAGACACAGAGAGCTAGGACTCATCCCACAGTCCTTGCTCTCCCTTCTCCTCACATCCCCTCAGTCTCCAGAAGCTTACTGAGTCTACCTCTTCACCGTGTATTCTGATTCTGCCACTGCCTCAGTTTATTTTCTCATGTTTAGATCAATGGAACAGCCTCTACTTTCTTCAGAGTAGTCTAAATGCTATAACCGAGAACATTTGTAACAAGTGTGGTAATAAAAGTCTCTGGCTTAGCACAATAAAGTTTTTTTTTTCCTTGCTCATGTCACAATCCAGATCAAGGTATAAGGGAAGATTCTACTCCATTTGGGTAACCAGGCTTCCTCCATCCAGTGGTCATACCACCTCCTTATGGCTTGGAGTCCCGGCTCAGACCTTAGTACCTGGCAGGCAGGTAAGGGAGAGAGTGGTGTCTGTTATGAGCCTCGTCTATGTACAATGGTGGATCATGGACAGAATAAATGCAATTAGAACTTCCATTCCAAAAGGGGAATAATGGGAGATACACTGTTCACTGGTCTACTGCAATTCTGAAATCCTGCTTGACAGGTCTTATTAAAGCCCCTACCCTGGGGAGAAGGTGAGTTATTTAATTAAACTTTAATTCTGCTACTTGGGAATAATTCTCTTTTCCTCTTTCCTCCTTGGACTCAGCTTTTAGGAGTTCTTATTGTCTATTTACTCTCTTTGGTCACAGCTGAAATGAGTGTTACCAAAAGTCTGAGAAACAAAATGTGATTTTACAGCTCAGCCAATGAGTTGTTTAGTCTGATATTTTGGATTTCTTGACAATACAATTTCCATCAAAAACATACTAGGCTTCCATTGTATTCACTTCCCATCTGTAATTCTCAGGTCTTTCTCTTCCCTCCCTCTCCTTAACTACTTTTATTATGGTTTCGTATCAGAAGACTTCACTCTTAGTCTGATCTTTGACCTAAAACTAGGTCATGCTATCCAACTAAAAAGTTTTACTGGACTTTCATGGCTCCATTTGGGATCTGAAGGCAGTTGGCTTCCCAACCACTTTTCATCCCAAGTCTTTGGGCTCTCTACTGTTTTCTGGCCAGCCTGAAAACTGGCCAACTCTGTCTGAGCACATCTCTTTTTTGGAACACCTTACTAAAGGAAACCAACACACGGATTCTTTTTAAGACATCTCCTAAAACAATGGTTCTCAAAGTATGGTCTGCACACACCTAGGAATCCCAAAGATTCTTTTAGTGGATCCACAAGGTCAAAACTACTTTTGTGAAAACACTAGGTTATTTGCCTTTTTCACGGTGTTGACAACACTTGCACTAATGTCACAACCAGCAGCGGTGGGTAAAATCACTGGTGCCTCAGCACAAACCAAGGCACTCTCACCAAACTGCATCACTGTATCATTGCACTTCGTGTCCTATTTGTCACCATATACTTACTGCTTTAAAAAAAAAAAAAAGCCACTTCCGCTTAAGAATGCCCTTGCTGAAACAGGAAAAAATATTCACTTTATGAGATCTCAACCGTCGAGTACGAGTCTTTTCAATATCCTGTGGGATCAAAAGGAAAGAACACGTAAAGCACTTCTGCTACATACCAAAATACAATGGTCGTCTTGCGGAAAAGCAATATGTGATTGTTTGAGTTGCAAACTGAACTCATCTCTTTTTCATGGAACACCATTTTTACTTGAGAGAACAAGCGATAAACAAAATATGGTTATTCAGACTTGGGTATTTGGCAGTCATTTTCTTGAAAATAAATGAAGTGAGCCTGTCACTTGAAGGCGAACAACCTGACAGTACTTGTTGCCAATGATAAAACTCAAGCTTTCAAGTAAAAATTAGAATTTTGGAAAAATCGTATCTGACACCATGCGCCTGACAGCTTCTGAATCTTTAAAGACTTTTCTGAAGAGATCAGCACTGATATTAACAAATGTGATTTTTAGAAATATTATGTAATGAAGTGTGCCAATGGTGTAAATCAATGAAACAATATTTTCTAAGTAACCGATGTGAGATATTACAAAATCATGCATAGGTAAAAGATCCCTTTGAAGTGCAAGTAAACCAATAGATTTTAATGTAATACTGCGTGACAAGTTCCTCGATATGGTTTCAGATTCCACATTGCAATCAACTTAAATTATCACTAGTTGAATTATTATATAGTGTCAAAAACTATTCACATTTATCTGGAAAGGTTATTAAAATACTCCTTCAGAAGGAGATTGGCCTTCTCACAAGAAATACCTACACATCTGTGTCAGGCCAGACTTCCCTCATATATTTTAACAACATATCCTAACAGAGCAAATGAAGGCGGCAAAGAGAATCTCTATGCCTATTAAACTGGATAGTATAGAGTTTGGCAAAAAAAAATGTGAAATATTGCCATCCTTTAATAAATTGCTTTTGAAAATACAATAACGATATATTGCTTATGTTAACAAAATGGATTTATGATTATTTTCAGTTCATTAGTATCTTTAACTTCCCGGCTTTGATATTTTATATGGTAATTTTTGCTAAATATAACCCATAAACAAAAGCTTTTTGTGATCCTCAGTAGTTTTTAAAAAGATAAATGAGCCCCAAGAAGAAAGTTTTTGAGAATCACTGTCCTAGAGAAAGGATCAGCAAACAATGGCCCAGAGGTAAAATCCAGCTGTTTTGCCTGTTTTGTAAATGAAGTTTTATTGAAACATAGCCATATCCATTTTGCTTACATATTGTCATGGCTGCTTTCATGCTGTAATAGCAGAGTTGAATACTTGTTAACGAAGATGATATTGCTCTCAAAGGCGAAAATATTTACTCTTTGGACCTTTACAGAAAACCAATTGCTGATCTCTGCCTTGAGCTTTGGTTCTCAGGCTTGGCTGCATATCAGAACTACCTGGAAAACGGTTAAAATAATACTAATGACCTTCCCCTTCTCCAACACATATACACACATTAAGTCAGAATCTCTGGGAGTAGGAATGGAGCGTGGATAGTTTGTACAATTCTCCAAGTGATTCTAATTTGTAGCCAGGGCTAAGAATCCCTGTCCTAAAGCTGTAAGATTTTTAAGCATAAATCATGCCTTCTGGGTTTCCAGACAACAACATCCAAGGTTTTTCCCATTCATGACATGGGTTACCATATTTGAAGCTCCTAATATCAGGGTCCTCACTGCCCACTGGCAAACACTAAATTAGTGCCACTGATTTGTTGTTACAGCAGCACCCCAAGGGTAGGTATAAATTTCAAAATCAGTCAGGATAGCCCATCTGCTGTAGCAAACACTTCTCAAATTTCAGAGACTAGCACACATCGCTTCTAGGCCTTTTGGCTAAGATCAAGTGTAGAGACTAACACAATAAAGGTTTATTTCTCATGCAAATCATGATGCAATGTGCTTTGGTAGGGGTCTCTGCTCCACAAAGGAATCCAGCTGCTTCTAGCTAGAGACTCCACCATTCCTCAGGGTCTTAGAGTACATTGCTGGATCCCCCTACCAAAGCCAGGTGAGGAGAAAGAGCATGGAGGATTGAGTGATAGGTGTTTTATGGGCCAGGCCTGGAGAAGGCACACATGACTCCTCTTGGCCAGAACTTAGTCTTCCTGGTCACAACTAAATGCAAAGAAGGTGCAAAACATAGCCAACCTTTCTGCCAAAGAGGAGAAGCAAAATAGTTTCGGTGAACTAGCTTATCCCTGTCACAATCACCTTCCTTACCAGTCTTACATTCTAGTGCTAAGAAGTACCTTCAGGCCCCTTATGATAGGTAGAATGACCTCTAGACTCCCTCCTTTATTTTTTACTGCAGACAATTTAGCACTTAGTTCACTGACTTGTATCTGCCCCTTTCCCTGCTTTTAACAGATTTGGAGGGAAGTTCCTAGCAAATTTACTTTCAAAAAAGCCTGAGAGTTTGTTCATTTTCATCCTCATTCATTCATTCTCTGAAAATAAGTTCATCATGACACACACTTCACCAGAACTTAATTCTGTGGGAAGATTGGTAGTACCACAAAAAACCAGACAAGCTTCTAAACCTCTTTTGCAGTATCTTTCCCAGGATGGATCTTCTATCCATTTCGAAGAGCATCTTTCCTGAAGAAATGCAAAACAGGAAGGAACTCTGAGAAGCCTACATAATGACAGTCATCCTGAATAGAACTACCACAAAACTTACATTCTGCATGTTCCTCTTTCAGTGAATTTCTCCAGTTTACTAGAAATTCATGAAGGTGTATAGTACCTATAATTTCAACACATACCTGCAGCAGATAACCCATCAATGGGCTGTTTATACGAATTCTTTCATTTGGATGGATTTATTTCATCTGCCTATATAAGAACTGGAAAAATAACTCAGACTTTTACAAACATTTGAGTGTAGAGTATCAAACTTACATTGTGAAACTATTTTGTTGTAGTTTAGGGTTAAGTTTTTCTTGAAAAAGCCACTGGTGTGCTTCATGCACTGACACATTTTCCTGGCAGAGTCAAGCACTCCTTGCAAGATTCACATTCTATTTAATTAAGTGGACAAGGATCTTCCTCATCAATTATTCAATTTCCTTGCATCGGGATATTTTATGTTTGCCACAATGAACATTAACATATTTTACTCAGTAATGTATCTGTAATATACGAATTGTGACCTGCTAAATGATTTACCGTTTAGAGAGAGTATTTTGATAAATTACTGTCACTATGACAGAGCGATTCTGCAGAGCCAAATTCTAATAGACTTTCAACCATTTCTTGAACCATTTTGCACCTACTATATGTAAAGAGAGAGAGAGAGATGAGAAACACCTGTGGAATAATTATCAGTTGGTGGATTGAGTCAAATTTATTCTGACCATAGACACATAATATTTAGTATGAGTCCTAAATGTCAATACATCAAGTTTCCCTGAACCTTTTTCCTTATCTTTTATTAAGACCTCTCATTCAGAATTCCTACTGGCCCCTGTGGTTTAGTTTTCTTGCACACTAAGTATTAATAGTAATTAGCTATTGTCCTCATCCTCACCTCTCAACACATTATCAGTTTTCCAGCGGGCATTGATTCTGTACTATGGGCTCTAACCCGCTAACCACAGTGGTACAAAGTAACCAGGGAATTATCCCCCTAGGAGGACAAGAGGTCTTTCTACCCCTTAGTCAGTGATCATTAAAACCAACCAATACATTGTTAAGCTTAACAAATCACAATGGCTGTAGGGACCCATTGGGACTTCACCATTGAAATTGCAATGGTGAAGTCACAATTATCCAGCAATTAGGTTGCTGTATTCACCTCTCAATAATCAAGTCTACAAAAATGTACACACTTCTTTCTGTTGAACTTAATCTGGAAGGTTTATAAAGCCTTCATTTTTATGTAGGTTTCTGAAACCAAGGAAGCAATTGCATCTGAATGAAGTAATGACAAATTTTATGAAGCAGAAAAAAACAATTTTTCCACCTAACATAAGCCTTATTTAAAAAAAAATGGGGTATTTCCAAGTTATATTTCCAAATGGAATATGCTCTGAGCCATCATAAAAATTTGGCTGCCAGAAAAGTATCTAGTTTAGTAAATATGAACATGGATACCTAATGTTTTAGGAATGCTTTCAAATATAGCTAACAAACAGCCTAACTAGAATGGCTTTTTTTCCTTAAATTAGGGAGTATTTTTCCCCCCATGGTGAGAAATCCAATTACTAATGCTAGATTGGTTAGCAGATCAGTCATGCCAAAGACTGAGATTTCCTTGAACTTCCCTCATTATTACAAAAAGACTGCTGCAGCTTCTATAAATATCTTCTCTTTCCACCAAGCAGGAGGATGGGACAGCAAGAAGGGATGGTGCCAAGATCTGTTTTAATAGGTAACATCCTATTTTAACAGAAAGCTCCCGGAACGTGTTTGTATCTCTTTGGACAGAATTTTGTCCCAGAGTCGCTGCTGGCCTAAAAGTGGCAAGAGAGAAGATAACCCAGACAAAAAGAAAAGCAGCTTCTGATATTCAGAAATTGGCCTAACACTTACAGCTAGGCCTTCACGTTGTTAAGAGCTAGTGCTGCACTCACAACAGGCTTTGATATTCTATGGTTTCATTCGAGTATATATAAACAAGCTCCCAAATCACTATCAGTGACTGTGACAAAGAAAGACAAGACTATTCCATAACTTCTTTAAGCACAGAAACAAGGCCATTGTGCAAACCACAGAAATACCAAACATCCCCATGTACTGGCTACTATGGGAACCTGATGCTCCTTTCCTGACTATGACTTTAGCCTCACTTTACTTTTCCCACCTTATACACAAGATTTTTTAAGATATCCAATCTTAGGGGCACTGGGTGGCTAAGGATAAGTGGCCAACTCTTGATTTCAGCTCAGGTCATGATCTCAGGGTCCTCAGATTGAGCTCCATATCGTACTCTGCACTCAGTGTGGAGTCTGCTTCTCTCCTTCTTCCTCTCCCTCTGCCCCTCCCCACGCTCTGTCTCCTCCTCTCAAATAAATCTTTTTTTAAAAAATGTCCAATCATAGAATTATCCCCAAGTACTGGTAACATCCAAATGAGGGCAAAGCCACTTCCTTAAACCATCCCCCCAAATCATCTCATGTTAGTCCTGATCCTATGATAATCCTTTCAAAAACTTCTACTGAAATGCCCCACATTTCCCAACGGAGGTCTCCCTTCCTTGCACCCAAGAATAAATCCAGCTTGCCCAGTCATTGGTGTATTCCTGGTGGTCTTTCCCTGGACAGCACTGAAAGAAGATTGGGTCAACCCTACAAGTGTATTCACCACACCTTTGTCTCATTCTGGTATATTTTCAATTAAAATACTGTACCTTGATATGCCGTGCTTCAAGATCCTTAAGAAAGGGAGCTGGGACACAGTGAACCGAGCACAGGATGAATAATCAAGAGATAAGGATTCTAGTCTGTTCTGTCCAGTTAATTATTTAAGTGACTCTAGGTAAGTCATTAGAGGACAAGAAAGGAACTGACCTCACAATAGTCGAGTGAACCAGTTAACATTAACCATGTTTGAGAGATGGCAAAACCGGCGTTCCAAGAGGTAGAGTACATTTTCTTATTTACTTTTGGTAAGTGACCGAATTAGGATTTGAACATGGGTTCTAAACTCTAAAGTCTAGAGGTTCTCCATGACACCAAGTTGTCTCACTAAGTTTTACCTTCTTCCTCTGTGAACCAACCAAACCGTTGAACTAGAACTTTAAAGGCCCTTTCCATTCAACATTCTAGGACTTTGAGTGATGAATCATAATATTTACATTTACTCTTTTTTAATCAGACCTGATCTGTAGGTGAAAGGTACAGGAATAATGTGAGGTGATGTAGGTTTATGGAGTTTTTTAATTTAAGCAAGCCCTTTTCTAAAGGGCATAAACCATAAATTTGATCTACCATTTGAACTTCCAAGTCGAATCAATTTTCAGTTCCTTGTAAGTTAAAATAGGACCATTTCACTTAAGGAACTGTGTGAGAGCCAATACAAAAAGCAGCTGAGAACAGCAAAGCAGGAAATGAGAAAAAGCAGGAAAGCAAATAAGCATGTTCCTTTTTTATATTCAGATCTCAACTTTAGCACTTTAACATTTACATATTAATGTGGCATACCTTTAAAAATCAGTAATAGACAAATAAAAGAAAATATAACCATGCAATTGAATAAGGACAAATGTAAAATATGCATTTTAATCTTACTGATTTAATAAAAAAAATTAAGAGAAAGAATCAGCAGTTGAGACTTTGGGGAAATAA
The DNA here is from genome assembly GCF_011800145.1 of Mirounga leonina. Classification (NCBI taxonomy): domain Eukaryota; kingdom Metazoa; phylum Chordata; class Mammalia; order Carnivora; family Phocidae; genus Mirounga; species Mirounga leonina. The sequence goes on from NW_023270702.1 coordinate 4,513,845, forward strand.
ACACTGAAGGGACTAGAAGAAGGAATGATTTTTGTAACTTGCTTTTGAAAGGCAATTTGTGATATATATCCAACACTTCAAATATTTTTTGCATATCACATCTGACCCATAATTTCCTTCTGAGCAAAAACCACAGATGTGTGCAAAGAGCCACAAAAATGTCTGTGGAAGTACTATTTATTATTGATGAAAATTAGTAAAATGTTAAAAGGGTAATGATAGAAGGTTGGTTAAATAAATTGTTGTTCATTCATGCAGTGGAAGTCTTTGGATATTAAAAATATAAAGAAAAAGTGATATGGACAAACGTTCAAAACACATTGCTAGGTTGATAAATGTAAATTACAAATGTGTGATTGTGTTTTTGCTTTAAATAGATGTATAATACAAGAGTGGTCATGGACTAAGTATTTATGTACCCCAAAACTCATCTGTTGAAATCTAACTGTGATGGTATTTGGAAGGTAATCAGGTCATGAGGGCTGAGTCTTCATGAATAGGATTAATGCCCTTTTAGAAGTGGCCAGAGAGCGCGCTCTCTTTCCCCTCATGTGAAGAAAAAATGAGAAGTCAGCAGTCTGCAATCCGGAAGAGAGCCCTCACCAGAACCCAACCACACTGGCACCTTGATCTTGGAATTCCAGTCTTCAGAACTACAAAAAATAAACTGTTTTTATAAGCCACCTGGTCACTGGTACTTTCTATAGCAGCCAAAACTGAGGAAAATGATATAAATGAATTTTTTAATAGACTCAAATACATCCAGTAATTATCTCTGACTGGTGGGATTATGGGTGGTTTTGTCTTTTTATTTATCTACACTTTCCAGATTTTCTACCAGGAATATATATGTTTTTATAATAATTTTTAAAAATATATTAATTCTTGAAACAAATACTAATATATATTAATAAAAGTATACTGTTCAGATGATAGCTACACTTGTGAGCATAGCTTAACACAGAAAAGTTGAATCACTATGTTGTACACCTGAAACTAATGTAACATGGTGTGTCAACTATACTCAAAAAAGAATTTCTTTAAATATACTGTTCTGTATGTCAAATGCCAAATTCACTTGTCTTTTTAAAAGAAAAAGATAAAAGACAAGTCCTTAACATGTCATGGCCGTCAGACACCACAGACCCCATGGCCACAAACACCAAGCCAAGGGCCATCTCTGTTCTAAGAACCATGAATACCCTTATCCCAAGGAGGTTTTTCAAATAATCATATTAATTCTCTTTCAAACTTATAAATCTAGCTTGAAAGGAATACTGTGTGCGTAAACCAAAATTTTTAAAAAGCAAAATTATTTTTTAAAAGTGTGTTATTTATTTTGTAAGATTTTCCATTGTGGTATTAGCCACGTTGACTTTGGAGTTATAAAAGCAATTTGTTTACTTGGAATATTTGCTTTAACAAATATTGCATTTCTTTTTTTTAAGCCAATGCAGTGTTGCAAACCAACAATTGTGCAATGATATTTGGAGAGAGATGATATCACAGTAGAAACTTGTATTTAGTTGTTTTTCCCTTGGACATTTTTTTTAATAGAAAGGATTTTTAAAAACTGAAAAGTACGTGCCTTATTTAACTACTACATTAATGGCATAAATTTACACCCTACTAAAATGAGAAGTTGAAGAATTAGTTTGCCTTCATAGAAAATAGTACAATAGCTACCTTGTATTTGTCACCTATTCTTATTTAGATTCTTACATAAACACTATCTTATTTTATCCTCACAGCCACCCTGTGAAGGAGATAGGATTATTCCCATTTTACAGATGAAGAAATTTGAGAAATTCAAAACAGAAAGTTTTGAATAATTTGAAAGTTTAAATTACTTGAGCAAAATCATACAGCCAAAATGAGGAGAACCAGGATCTGAACTCAAGTCTATGTTCTGTTCACTAAATTGTTCACGATGTACTACATTCCTTTGGGATTACATTGTATGATTTGGCTATTTTTCTCATTTGGAAAGGTGCCTGGGTGGCTCAGTCCAATAAACATCCGACTCTTTTTTTTTTTTTTTTTAAGATTTTATTTATTTATTTGACAGAGAGAGAAATAGCGAGAGCAGGAACACAAGCAGGGGCAATGGGAGAGGGAGAAGCAGGCTTCTTGCCGAGCAGGGAGCCCGATGTGGGACTCGATCCCAGGACCCTGGGATCATGACCTGAGCCGAAGGCAGACGCTTAACGACTGAGCCACCCAGGTGCCCAACATCCGACTCTTGATTTCGGCTCAGGTCATGATCTCAGGGTCCTGGGATCGAGCCCCACATCAGACTCCATGCTCAGCAGCGGCTCTGCTTGAGGATTCTCTCTCCCTCTCCCTCTGTCCCTCCCATCACTTGTGTTGATTCTCTCAAATAAATAAATCTTAAAAAAAAAATGATGCCACACTCATGCTTCTGTCTGTGGTTTGATTTTTTTCCTCTTTCCTTGTGAAACAAATAGAGAGAGTCACCCATGGGGGATGAGTTACCTTAGGAACTCATGTGTATTTTGAAGGCTCATAAGGCAAGACCTCTGATGGCTAAGTGGACTTCCCAGGGTTGAAAAAATGGATGTGGTTATACGCCATACTGGGCAGACAGCATACCAATCTTATGTCAGGACTTGTGGGAGCTAGAGTCCTTTCAAAGAAAATGATAGAGAGAGTCAAGTCGCTGGGTGCTAGGAACTGTAAACCCTGGACTCCAAGGAGAAGCAATGTGGATTGAAAGTAACACTCAACTACCTCATGGGCCCCTGCTGTGAACAAGGGCAGCAAGATTAACGCTCTCCTGCAGTGTCAACAAAGGGTGGTCATCTGAAGAGAGATGATCAGTTTACAGAGCCTCAGGGGTACAGCAGGAAAAAATGGCAGCAAAATAACCACAGGTGGATTTAACACCAGGGCTCTTCCTGCTTGGGTGTGGAAATCTAATGGACTCCTCCTGGGAGAGGGAGAACCTCAACTAAGATACTAAATCAGCATATAGATGCTTAATCCCCTTTTAGCTTAATTTGGAGAAATAAGAGGTATGTAAATTGGCATAGCCATTGCTTCTGCATGTCTTTCTCTCTTCCAAGTTAGTTGCAATGGGCATGCATTACCATTTTTAAATTTAACATTGCTCTCTTAAAATCATTAACTTAACAAATTATATTAATTAGTTATGTATTATCTCACATGTTAGTTTAGCGTTTAAAGAACATACTGTTGGTTTAAAGAAAACACATTAATACTTTCAAGCCACAAAGCTATCATACAGGAAATTTTACCTTAATGTGCTAGAAGATATGAAATGTTACTAGAACATATAGTGAACCAGATAGGCAAAAAGCTCTTAGAACAAAGGTTGCTTGAGGACATACTGCCCCTCATAAGGTTACACATTCCCTCATCTCCTACAGGAAAGGTTTAGGCAGGGAGAATGTAAATATTTTATTAAATGTCTGGTCCTGTTTTAAATATTTCTAAAGGTTTCTTCGTGAGAACAGTAATAACAACAAAAACCTCCCTTCTCTTTCCTTGGGTCACTCTGGAGATACAGCTCATTCATCCTTGTGCCAAAGAGAGGCTTTGGGTTTTTGTTTTGTTTTGTTTTTTAAATTAAAAAAATATTCTTGTCAACCTTACCCTATATCTTCTTATGTAGGTTGGCCATACCCACTCAAAAATGTATTGCCAATGATTGATTACTGTTACGCGAAACAACCAATGGGAAATTTAAACACATACACCCACACAGAGTTTGCACTTAGACTGTCTTAAATAGTACATTCGATTGTACTTTGACTTCCTTAAAACTATCTAATGATTTATTTTAACCTCTTTTTTTTTAAGGATTTTATTTACTTATTTGACAGAGAGAGTGAGAGAGCACAGCAGGGGAAGCAGTAGGAGAGGGAGAAGCAGGCTCCCTGCCAAGCAGACAGGTGCCCCATGCAGGGCTCTATCCCAGAGTCCTGGGATCATGACCTGAGCCAAAGGCAGATGCTTAACCATCTGAGCCACCCAGGTGCCCCTATTTTAACTTCTTTTATACAGAAGACATTCTGGTAACAAAATGTATGAATTATTTCAGAAAAGGAAAATATAATGTTATTATGATTAAGAGAAATCTGATTTCTGGAATAAGTAGCATTAAAATTTACCACTTATTTCTTTACTTATATTTTAATTGCATTTGACTGAAACTTTCTGTTTATAAACTAACACACTGGGAAGAAATAAGGAGAAATAGCCAATCCTTTATTCTCCCAATGCAAGCTTTCAAAGACTGTGGTAAAACTGCTCATCAGTTGCTGAACCCCAGTAGCAAAAAATCAATCAAAACCAAAACACTTCAGCTAGACTTTATAAAATCAGAATTTCCTGAAATATCCTATTGCTTTTTTTTAGTTTAAACTCTTCAACCGCCTCTACCATCCACTTCCACCCACTGTGGTTGTAGAGAACAGTAGAGCTGCAATTTAAAGTCAAAAATTAATATATTACAATGGATTTGAGAGTGAAGCATTGGAACTAGTCAGACAAGTTTCTGTGATGAAAACCCACAACTAAGAAAATTAAACTTCCTATAATTTTGTAAATTACAGCAGGAATACCTGTAATTACCCACATAAATGATGACAAAAAATTTGCCCTTAAGGGGTTGGATTACATTTGAAGGGAGGCTGCCTTATTTGTTATGCTCAAGAAAGAAGGCATGTTGACACACAGGAGAATAATAGCTAACGCGTTTTGGGCACCGAGAAAAAAAGGATTTTAAAGAAACCTGATAAACAGGACATGGCTCTTTTCTATAAGGAGATTCAGCAAACTCAACAAAATAAGAAGCCGCCGGGATAGCCAAAACTATGCCTACATCTACACACACACACACACACACACACATTAACTGGCAGATTGTTTTCAGCTACCTCTACCAACACAACATTAACTGGCAGATTGTAATCAAGAGTGAATTCAGATCTGGTGTTTGTCTTCCTTTTTGGATCTGGATGCCAAGCCTGACTCCCCTCAAATAGGATAGAGTACTATGTGCTCAGGAAGCTACAGAATTCCTGCCCCTGGGTAACTGACAAAGCCTCCAAATGTTAATCCCATCACAAAAAGACCCCATCGCTTTAGTCCTGCTAAATCAGACATGTAAGATAATGAAAATGGCATGCATTTTTTCCAGTCATCTAAAATACATGGGCTCACTTATATATAGCTTTGCTACTTAAGAAATATTTGAAGGCAGACAAGCTTAAAGTTAGAACATGTTATGTCAAGCAATTTGGAGAATCCCATAACTTATGTTATTTTTTCCCTCCACATAGAGCTCACATTCATAATTCCAGGTGGAAGATTCATCAGCATCCTCTAGCACATTATGAAATCCTAATATAAGACTCTTCTATCTATAAGCAAGGTATTTCTCCTCCTTAACTGTACACAACACATGAATTGCAGAGAGTAAATTTCCTCTGTAACACTTGATTCCTAAGAAGGCTCTTTCCACCCCCCTTCCCACAGAGTAAGCACTGATCTTTTTGCAGGGTTTTGACATTTACCTACTTAAATACAAAGGTGGTTTGAAAATTCTTGCTAGGTTTGTTATATAATTCTAATGTGCCAACACCCTTCATAAACAATCCAATGCTCTTCAAAACAGAAGTAGCTTATTTAGCGTAGCCAAAAACATGTGGGAAGTATCACCAAATGGAGCTATTCTCTGGGTAGTCCCATTAAAACCAGTCACAAAATAAAGAACACATAAATGTTCTTTCAGAGTCAAAACATTATTCTTAACTGTCCACACTACATTCTGCAAACCAGTTAAACGCTTTATGAAAGTACATGTCAATACAACAATGCTATATTGTTTGACCTCACCAACTAGTCCCTAAAAGATTGTAGTGTTGGAAAGTACATCGAGCCAAAGGTGGGAAGACATGGTCCCTAACTCTACAGCTATAAGCCTCTCAGTGTTTGGTTTTCCCCTTTGATAAATATTGTTTAATTCTAGGGTTTAAGCAGTTCTTAAAAATATCAACCCAAAAAGGAAATGCAAGCTATCTAGGAGGGAAGGGTGGGCAGAGGGAGGAAGAACCGTCCCCTTGGGTCCTGCTCCATAGCACTAAAGGGACACCCTGTGATTTTATCTTCTGTGTGCATCTCTAACCAACCAGTTAGGGTGCTCACTAGTTTATTATTCATAGAAACACATCTATGTTTAAAATTTTTAACAATCCACGAAAATTGAAAGGAGCAAATTGTAAACTGCTTTATTATAGGGGAAAAAAGGTAATTATATATATATATGATACTAAAGATCTCAATATAATAAAGTTATATACACAACTTAGATATGCAGGGGTTTTGAGGTGACCTACGGAACTCATCTAGAGCTACAGTCTTTGTAGCCAGATCCTATGATTGCTCCAAAAATGTACATTCTGGACCTATGCTGCATTAGCTTGCCCCCAACTATTAAAGTTCCTAATTTTCAATGGACATATCATAACCTATGTTAGACTGACAGTACAAGAATCTTAGTAAAATACTTCTGATTGGCTTTTTAAGGTCAGTTAGGAATCACCAGATGTTTTTAATTACATTGTCAGCAGTACTTATATCTCTGTTTATCTGTCATTGCCTCAAGCCTTAGTTCCTGTTGATTAAATCTGTCTTAGCAACAGTTACATAATTTCGCTTCTAGATACGAAATGGCCATAGGGACTCTACTTCCAGTCAGCCTGTCTTAATGAAACACCACATTTTCATATTTTCCCACAGGACAGGAACATGGTGTAATGGAAACGAGTTAAGGCATAAGGATCTTTCCCCACCTTTTCCCTGCACAAGTCTCTGAATATTCTCCTTGTATATCCCTGTATCCTTTTATTCATAAATAAGGAAACCACCATGGATTTTAGCTTTTAAAAAACAATGCCAACAGTGGTCACATTTCCTGCAAAGACCTAGAACTTATTATAAACTTGTTAAAATGAACAACAAAAAAGGAACCAATTCTCCAAAAGTTCAAAGCTTTAGCTAATTTACATAATCACTAAAAAATTAGCACCAAGTGATACTGAAAAAGTTAGATGCCACCTCACCACTAAATCTGTCATTCCCATACCATACACATACATATTCACTAAGTAGGAAAATACCTGGCTCAACTTTCAGATTTTCATTGTAACACTTCGAAGTATTTCTCCAAAACAGCGTGAATCATGGTCTCTTAGACCTCCTCATATCTGCCATATAAGGTCAAAGATTATTGGTATTTAATGGTAAGTTAAATACATAGGCAGGCAAATTCTGTGTATACGGATAGTATTCTAGAAACATCCCATTGTTATTTTATGTCCTATTTAGACACGAGGTACTGAGTATGTATGTATTGACAGAGTATTCACAAACCCTCTTAAGGGCAGACTGTCCATGCATTGGAGGAAAAACAGCCTGCCAGTCACTTGTCACTTTCAGGTTGTAGGGGACACTTGTATCTCCCTCCCTCAAATCTTCATAGAATTCTGAAGCCATATAGGCTGCTCCAGGATAAATCTGGCTTCTGGTGGATAAATAATAGGTCCATCTTATATTACATTTTCCTACTTATTTTGCTAAACACGTTGCAAAAATCTCCTTCTGTAAGGCCTATTTGATGAGTATTTTTTCTAGGAGAGAAAACTGGGATACCAAGAAAATTCTCAATCACAATAAAACATGAAGTCCTAGCAGTGTTCCTTGGTTTATGACTTTCAAGCACCTAATTCATTTGTTGGAGACTCCTATCAAATACTAGGTGTTTGTTGATAAAGCCTAAACTCTTAAATTTGCCTAAAGGGCCTCCACGATTTTGCCACCAACTTCATTTTCTTCCTCCTCTGTGGAACAATGTAGGTTGACCTAAAATGGCCAATGTGCCTTATTTCTGCTGGCAGAACTCAGTCTGCATGTGTTCATCACAATCATTCTAGGACAAAAATTGCAATGTTTCCCTTTGCCAGATAGTCATTCTTGCACCCTTTTTTTTGCAACTAGGAGTGACCATATTTCCTGATAAAGGGAACAGATGTGGCTAGAAACTCCTCTTGCCTCTTCTTCCTTTTTAAAAATATTTTATTTATTTGAGTGAGAGAGAGAGAGAATGAGCAGGGGAGGAGCAGAGGGAGAGGGACAGGGACAAGCAGACTCCGTGCTGAGCATGGAGCCTGATGTGGGGCACAATCTCAGGACCCCAAGGTCATGATCTGAGCTGAAATCAAGAGTCAGATGCTTAACCAACTGAGCCATCCAGGCACCCCTTGCCTCTTCCTCCCATGTGGAAATGATGCCTGGTGCTATGGTAGCCATATTAAAAACTGGGGAGCCTCAAGCAAAGGAGGAAAGAGCCAACAGATAAAGGAAGACAGAATGGAAAGCTAGAAAGAGTCTATATGCTTGACAGCATTGTGAGCAATGGAAACAAGGCCAGCAATCACCTATTGCTTCTTGCTATGTGAGAAAAAATAAACCCTTATTTATTTAGACCACTGTTAGTTCTATTTTCTGTTACTTGCAGCCAAAATCATTTCATGTAATAACTTCTGCTTCATGTCTTCCATGCAGTCCCATCAGACAGTTTGTCATCATCCCAAACATCACATGCTTTCCTACCTTCACCTCTTTTCTCCACTTGGCTTTGTATATGGTGAGTGTTTAATAAATATTATAAAATGAATGATGCGAACTGGTTGATGAAATTTTAAGTTTAAATTAGTGGCCCATGTTTAGATCAATAAATAATTATTAACTATGGTATGTAGGGCATGGTGCTATAGTTATTTTACATTTTGAGCTTTCATTTAATCAGAATTATTCTATGCACTCCAAATGACCACTTCTTGTGCTTTGCTTTTATAAAGAAACAAAAGGCCTCAATACTAGTTTGATATACAGGGTGGTTGTCTAGAGGACAGGAACCAGCTCTCCTGTTGTGTTTTATAGAAAGTCTAGCTCACTGCTGGCACTCAATGAATATTAAATTATAATAATACTGCTATGGGTACCATTCAGATTCTGACATTGTTATAACTTTCTACTGTTTCTGAAGTGTTTGAGATCCTATAATAAAAATGTTTTATAGAAGTGAATGCACATTATATACAGTTTGTCAGTCATCTTATCCAGGTTGTATTAGGAATGTGTTGGGCTCAAATAAAAATGTGCTTTAAAATTCTATGTCTAAAATGTTGGTGTGATTCAACTGCAGAAGTGTAAGTTCCTAATTTACTATAATAAATTTATTTTCAAAAACATTATCAGATTGCAACTATTCTCAATTCTAGGGGAAGAAAACACCCTTTTCTACAGGAAAACTGAAGTATGGCAAAAAAGATTTCTAAAATATAAAAGCTTAAGTCATACCTCTATTTAAAAGATTTCCTGGGAGATTTTGTTTTAATAATTTTAAAACTATTGCATCTAGAAGGAGCATATAATTATTAAAGAAAAAAGTTTCAAACTCATTTATATAACTACCACTTTATTTAATTTTATTTTATTATGTTATGTTAGTCACCATACAATACATCATTAGTTTTTGATGTAGTGATCCACGCTTCATTGTTTTCATATAACACTCAGCTACCACTTTAAAGAATACAGTCAAAAGGGGCGCCTAGGTGGCTCAGTTGGTTAAACGTTTGCCTTCGGCTCAGGTTATGATCTCAGGGTCCTGAGATCCAGCCCCATGTCTGGCTCCCTGCTCAGCGGGGAGTCTGCTTCTCCCTCTCCCTCTGCCTCTCCCCCCACTTGTGCTCTCTCTCCCTCTTTGTCAAATAAATAAATAAATAAAATCTTTAAAATGAAACAAAACAGAAGAATACAGTTGAAGGTCCTGAGATGGTCCAGATGGCACTTGCCATATATCTCAAAACTTCCAAAGAAATCTTAATGCTTCATGGAATTTTGCTTGAAATTGCTGTTGCTTATCAATCTAAGGAATTATTAAGGCACAATGATGCTCCATTGTCTTTTTACCTGTTTGTCCATCCACTCCATTTCTGAAATTCTAGCTAACAAACTTTCTCCTGCTTACTTAACTGTTTTCATAATCAGCCCTTCTGCTGAAGAACACAATTGCAAAAAAATTTTTAAGTTTAGAGATGGTCTTTAAGATGGAATAAGCTTCATTTAAAATCACATTTGTTTTACTCCTGGGCATTTACCCTAGAGAAATGAAAACCTGAGCTCATACAAAAACCTGTATATTAATGTTCATAGCTTTATGTCCAATAGCCAAAAACTTGCAACCACCCAGGCGTCCTTCAACAGGTGACTGGTTAAACAAACTGCAGCCTATCCATACCACAGAATACTACACAGCTCTAAAAAGAACAATATTGATACATGTAACAAACTAAATGAACCAGAGAATTGCACTGAGGGGAAAAAAGCCAATCCTAAAAGGTTACAAAGTATAGGATTTCATTTGCATAACATTCTTGAAATGACAAAATTATAGAAATGGAGAACAGATTAGTGGTTGCCAGGGTTTGGTGTGGTGGAAGGGCAGCAAGGAAGTGGGTGTGGCTATAAGGTGGCAACCTGAGGGATCCCTATGGTGATGGAAACATTTTGTATTTTGACTATACTAATGCCAATATCCTGATTGGGATATTGTCCTATAATTTTGCAAGATGTGACCATTAGCGAAAATTGGGGTGAAAGATCTCTATTTCTTACAAGTGCATATGAATTTTTATCTCAAATTAAACTTTAATTTTTTGCCTAGCTTCTATTTCATCTCCTTTTAACAACTCTCTGATGTTTCTTCGAACTACCTGTCCTACTTTCAGTCCATGTGGTTCAGATGGTCTAATCCAGCCTTAAATTTCATGGGTGGACATGTAATTCAGACCTGATCAACCAGCCCAGTCCATCTCCTTATTTCTAGCAATTTGTTCGGGAATAGCCATATGATTCAAGTCACTGCAGTGATACTCAGCTGAACTGGGGAGGAAGAGAAACTTTCTTTACTGGGGCTGCTTAATTTTGGAAGATGAAAAGCTAGAACCTGCAGCCTCCCCCCACCCCCACATTGAGCCAGAGCAGAGGAAACAGAGCCAACAGATGGAGACATGAGTCCTAATGACAGTTTGTGTCTCTGAATCCAAGCATGCCTAAAACTAGTATACCTTCTAGACTTTCGAATTATGTGAGCCAGTAAATACATTTTAAGAAAACTTTAATTTTAAAAGATCTTCAGTGAAGATTAGAATCACATTTAGTATATAACAAATATTTCTATAAGTGATATAGTGAAGTTTGAAATACTTTGCATTATAAGAAAAACATTTTGTTATTTCACTAATGTGAATTCAGTTCTGTACTTTTATCTCAAGTTTAATGTCAGTTCTCCTCTTTTCTGATCTTGGTCTGCCACTAATTTTCCTGAACAAAGTTTCTAGTATATACTGTATATTTGTGTTTTGCCCATTTTCCCACTAGCATATACATTCTTATTAATTTCTAAGAGATTTTTGTATATTAAAGACAGTAGACCTTCATCTCATGGATGTGTAAAATACTTTTGTGTACTGGCCATTTGTCTTTCAATCTCACTTGGAGTGTTTATTCCATACAGAAGTATTTAATTTTTATAGTTAAATTCATCAATCTTTTTTTTTTAAAGATTTTATTTATTTATTGAACAGAGAGAGAGATAGCAAGAGCAGGAACACAAGCAGGGGGAGTGGGAGAGGGAGAAGCAGGCTTCCTGCAGAGCAGGGAGCCTGATGCGGGACTCAATCCCAGGACCCTGGGATCATGACCTCAGCCGAAGGCAGACGCTTAACAACTGAGCCACCCAGGCGCCCCAATCTTTTTTTTTTTTTTTTTTTTTTGTTCCTGGCATTCATGTCATACTTAGAAAGGCTTCCCCATGCCAATATTGTCTTTAAAATTTACCCATACTTTCTTCTATTATAGTTTCCCAAATGGTTACATATTAAACATTTATTTACTAATGCATATTTTCTTCACTGGTTCAAGATTCTTTCTCAAATGCTAAATCCCTATACGTATTTGAGTATGTACGTAGGGTGTTCATTTGTTTCTTAACCATCTATTTCTTAGTACCATATTATTTTAATTTCAGCAGCTTTATGATACATTTTAATGTCTGGTTAGGTAATGTTTCTTCTTAGTATTTTGTGTTTTTCAGAACCTTTCAGCTATACTTGCACATTTATTCTTCAAACTGAAAAGTAGACTAATTTTGTCAAGTTCCTCCCCACCCTCCCCACAACACATCAGGATTTTGGCCAATGACAATGCTGTGTATAGCATAACTCAAATACATGGAGGCTAAAGAGCGTCCTACTGAAGAATGAATGGGTCAACCAGGAAATTAAAGAAGAATTAAAAAAATTCATGGAAACTAATGAAAATGAAAACACAACTGTTCAAAATCTTTGGGATGCAGCAAAGGCAGTCCTAAGAGGAAAGTATATAGCAATACAAGCCTTTCTCAAGAAACAAGAAAGGTCTCAAGTACACAACCTAACCCTATACCTAAAGGAACTGGAGAAAGAACAGCAAATAAGGCCTAAACCCAGGAGAAGAGAAATAATAAAGATCAGAGCAGAAAACAATGAAATAGAAACCAAAAGAACAGTAAAACAGATCAACGAAACTAGGAGCTGGTTCTTTGAAAGAATTAACAAAATTGATAAACCCTTGGCCAGACTTATCAAAAAGAAAAGAGAAATGACCCAGATAAATAAAATCATGAATGAAAGAGGAGAGATCACAACCAACACCAAAGAAATACAAACAATATTATGAACATATTATGAGCAACTGTATGCCAGCAAATTAGATAATCTGGAAGAAATGGATGCATTCCTAGAGATGTATCCACTACCAAAACTGAACCAGGAAGATATAGAAAACCTGAACAGACCAAAAACCACTAAGGAAATTGAAGCAGTAATCAAAAATCTCCCAACAATGGGGTGCCTCGGGGGCTCAGTCATTAAGCGTCTGCCTTGGGCTCAGGTCATGATCCCAGAGTCCTGGGATCGAGCCCCGCATTGGGCTCCCTGCTCAGCGGGAGGCCTGCTTCTCCCTCTCCCACTCCCCCTGCTTGTGTTCCCTCTCTTGCTGTGTCTCTCTGTCAAATAAATAAAAATAAAATCTTTAAAAAAAAAATCTCCCAACAAACAAGAGCCCAGGGCCAGATAGTTTCCAAGGGGAATTCTACCAAATGTTTAAAGAAGATTTAATACCTATTCTTCTGAAACTGTTCCAAAAAATAGAAATGGTGGGAAAACTTCCAAACTCATTCTATGAGGCCAACATTACCTTAATCCCCAAACCAGACAAAGACCCCATCAAAAAGGAGAATTACAGATCAATATCCCTGATAAAACAGATGCAAAAATTCTCACCAAAATACTAACCAATAGGATCCAACAGTATATTAAAAGGATTATTCACCACAACCAAGTGCGATTTATTACTGGGCTGCAAGGTTTGTTCAATACCCTCAAATCAATGTGATACACTACATTAATAAAAGAAAGAACAAGAACCATATGATTCTCTCAATAGATGCAGAAAAAGCATTTGACAAAGTACAGCATCCTTTCTTGATTAAAACTCTTCAGAGTGTAGGGATAGAGGGTACATACCTCAATATCATAAATCCATCTATGAAAAACCCACAGCAAATATCATTCTCAATGGGGAAAAACTGAGAGCTTTCCCCATAAGGTCAGGAACATGGCAGGGATGTCCACTATCACCACTGCTATTCAACATAGTATTGGAAGTCCTAGCCACAGCAATCAGACAACAAGAAATAAAAGGCATCCGAATCAGCAAAGAAGAAGTCAAACTCTCACTCTTTGCAGATGATATGATACTTTATGTGGAAAACCCAAAAGACTCCACCCCAAAACTGCTAAACTCATACAGGAATTGAGTAAAGTGGCAGGATATAAAATCAATGCACAGAAATCAGTGGCATTCCTATATACCAACAACAAGACAGAAGAAAGAGAAATTAAGGAGTCGATCCCATTTACAATTGCACCCAAAACCATAAGATACCTAGGAATAAATCTAACCAAAGAGGCGAAGAATCTGTACTCAGAAAACTATAAAATACTCATGAAAGAAATTGGGGAAGACACAGAGAAATGGAAAAACATTCCATGCTCATGGATTGGAAGAACAAATATTGTGAAGATGTCAATGCTACCTAGGGCAATCTACATATTCAAAGCAATCCCTATCAAAATACCATCCACTTTTTTCAAAGAAATGGAACAAATAATCCTAAAATTTGTATGAAACCAGAGAGGACCCCGAATAGCCAGAGGAATGTTGAAAAAGAAAAGCAAAGCTGGTGGCATCACAATTCCGGACTTCAAGCTCTATTACAAAGCTGTCATCATCAAGACAGTATGGTACTGGCACAAAAACAAACACATCGATCAATGGAACGGAATAGAGAGCCCAGAAATGGACCCTCAAGTCTATGGTCAATTAATCTCCGACAAAGCAGGAAAGAATGTCCAATGGAAAAAAGTCTCAACAAATGGTGTTGGGAAAATTGGACAGCCACATGAAGAAGAATGAAACTGGACCATTTCCTTACACCACACAGAAAAATAAGACTCCAAATGGCTGAAAGACCTCAATGTGAGACAGGAGTCCATCAAAATCCTAACGGAGAACGCAGGCAGCAACCTCTTTGACCTCAGCCACAGCAACTTCTTCCTAGAAACATTGCCAAAGGCAAGGGAAGCAAGGGCAAAAATCAACTATTGGGACTTCATCAAGATAAAAAGCTTTTGCACAGCAAAAGAAGCAGTCAACAAAACCAAAAGATGACAACAGAATGGGAGAAAATATTTGCAAATGGCATATCAGATAAAGGGCTAGTATCCAAAATCTATAAAGAACTTCTTAAACTCAACACCCAAAGAACAAATGATCCAATCAAGAAATGGGCAGAAGACATGAACAGACATTTCTGCAAAGAAGACATCCAAATGGCCAACAGACACATGAAAAAGTGCTCCACATCACTCGGCATGTATCAGGGAAATCCATATCAAAACCTCAATGAGATACCACCTCACACCAGTCAGAATGGCTAAAATTAACAAGTCAAGAAACGACAGATGTTGGCAGGGATGCAGAGAAAGGGGAACCCTCCTACATTGTTGGTGGGAATGCAAGCTGGTGTAGCCACTCTGGAAAACAATACGGAGGTTCCTCAAAAAGTTGAAAATAGAGCTACCATATGACCCAGCAATTGGGGTATTTACCCCAAAGATACAAATGTAGGGACCCGAAGGGGTATGTGCATCCTGATGTTTTTAGCAACAATGTCCACAATAGCCACACTGGAAAGAGCCAAGATGTCCATCAACAGATGAATGGATAAAGAAGATGTGGTATATATATACAATGGAATATTACACAACCATCAAAACCCTGAAATCTTGCCATTTGCAACGACGTGGAGGGAACTGGAGGGAACTGGAGGATCTCACTGATATAAGGAATTCTTAGTCTCAGGAAACAAACTGAGGGTTGTTGGAGTGGTGGGGGGTGGGAGGGATGGGGTGGCTGGGTGATAGATATTGGGGAGGGTATGTGCTATGGTGAGCGCTGTGAATTTTCTAAGACTGTTGAATCACAGACCTGTACCTCTGAAACGAATAATACATTATATGTTAAAAAAAAAAAAAAAGAAGAAGAAGAAGATAGCAGGAAGGGAAGAATGAATGGGGGGAAATCAGAGGGGGAGATGAACCATGAGAGACTATGGACTCCAAGAAACAAACTGAGGATTCTAGAGGGGAAGGGGGTGGGGGGATGGGTTAGCCTGGTGATGGGTATTAAAGAGGGCACGTACTGCATGGAGCACTGCAAACAATGAATCATGGAACACTACATCAAAATCTAATGATGTGTTGTATGGTGATTAACATAACATAATAAAAAAAATGTGGAAAAGAAAAAAAAAAGATGAAGGTAGAAAATATTGTGAGCATATTACTTATGTGCATATTTCCATGTTTATTTTTGCAAATAAAATACTCTTGCCAGGCTAAAAAAAAAAATTTAAACCAAATTGACCTCTTCAAAAAAATTAAACCTACTTTTTCTAAGGTATGTCTCTCCATTTATTCAAATCTTTTGTCATGTTCTCAAATCTTTTTGTCATGCTATTCTGTATGTTTTATTTTTATTCATCTAGTTCCTGCATATTTCTTAAGACTTTTCCAGATTTTAAATGCTATTCAGCTATAGAAGTAAATGCAATATTTTCCCTCTATATTTTATTTATAAGAATGTGATATATCAGAAAACTACTGGTATTATTCTGTAGCCATGTACCATAATGAACATCCTTGTTTTCTTATAACTTTAACAAGCCTGCAAGATAGATCATTTTTTTCAATATTTTCAAAGATCAGCCAATTTAAAATAGTTCAAGAAACAATTGGGTCATTGGTATAATTTAAAATGAAAAAAAGTGATGCTTGTTTAAAATATACACATACACATGTCCTACACACATATATACATATGAACCCTCTGGATTGGGACATGCTTTCTTCTAGAATTTAAATATTAGCTAAAGCAAGGATTTCAGTAGGTTTATAAAGCACTCACACTGTTTATAGAACTCTTCTTCTGTTATACCATATTGTTTCTCCAATAAGAGCGACTGCCCCAAGAAACTACTTTTCAGTGATTCTCAAAAATCAAATATTGCAATTTTAAAATCAGAAAAAGAAAAACATCTCATCTGATCCTTCTGCTACTTAAAAATAAATAAATAAAAACGGGTTCACAACATGTGATTAACAATGCACATGAACTTGGCTCGGTTATTTTGTGTTTAGATAATGATTGAAATCCATTAAATGATCTTTTTATGGTTGATGATCTGTCAGCTGAACATCCAGCAGTTTCTTTTTATAGAAATATGATTGGATCTTCAATGTCCTGGAACATGTTTTTCCAGCTATTTGGCTTCAAGCTTATGCTAATTAACAGGCTTTATCTCACAACTTCCATAGCACATTAAAATCACCTCCCTCTAGAAGAATTCTTTGATAAACCAATGGAATTTCTACAGCATTTGCTGTAGGTACTACTCAAGTGGTAAGTTTTTTTAAATCCTTTGTTGTACTAAATGTTTACCTTCTTTATGTCTTCTTTCTCTACACCACTTAAAAGTTCCTTGAGAGAAGAAGAAATTAATAGTTTTTGAACTCCTGAGTGCCAGACTAGTCTAATTGCTTTAAATACACTTTCTCGTGGTAAATAATGGTTTCTATTGACTGTTCTATCTCCTAAGAGACTCCAATGCCCAGTAAATAGATAGTTGTTACTTATATAGATGGTTGTTACTTAAACAGTCATCAGTATTTGTTTCCTAAATTTCCATCTAAGTGAAACAATAGTTTCCTTATTGCCCCTATTATTACTGTAAGTTGCCAGTATTAACAATCAAAATTCACTGCCAGTCAAGAAATGCAAGGAATTTGAGGCTTTAATTATAAAGAAAGTAGGTTTCTATTAGCACATTGTATTTTCTCAAAGAAACACTCTGAGCTGTAGCAAAGCCTTGTGGGAAGATAGAAGATTCATTTATCCTTTTGTAAACTACTCTTTTGTCCAATAATTACACTGTAATTTTAGTTAACTCCTAATTTTTTCCTCACTGATTCTGCTAATGACACATGAATTAGCTTGTATCTGAATCCCAAAAGTATAGATGATACTCCTTCATATATACATGAAACAAGACTAATAACAACCATTTATTGAGTGACTATTATGTGTCACGTACTGAACTGAGGCTTCTACATGTTTAATTTGATTTAATTATCATGACAACCCAAGAGTTGGTATTATTATCCTCATTTTAATGCTGAGGAAACAAAGGCTGAGAGGAATAACTTCGGATAGAATGCAAAGCCTGAACTCTTATCCATTTTCATGCACAATAAAAGAACCTAAGAATTGAATCTCCATTAGTGGCAGGGGTGAACTATCTACCTTCCCAGTGAACTCTAAGAAGGCAAGGGATGTCCATATGACAGTTATTATGACTGGAAACAGAAGCTGGGATAGTGAGAATGAGCTCTCACTGGAAATACTTTCCAAAAATATTACCTCACTGAAGCTCCATGGTCATCCTGTTGAATCAGTTTTGTTCCCATTTGCAGATAGGAATACTTCAAAGTCACATAGCTAGGAAATGGCAGAGACAAATCTATACCTGGGTCTAATAGATCCAAGACCAACACTCCCACCATTTAACTCAAGTTCAGACATGGCAGAAGAGATGGCTGAAGCTGTCCCTCACAGTGTCACACCCATGGCATCACAAAGTTCAGATCACCCTCAGTGCAGACACTATCTCAAGCATGCATCAACTAAAGTAACTGCTGATCTCTAACTTTATAAAAGAAAACATCTCTTAGCAGTATACTTCTTCTAACGTCCTGTTTTTCTTCTTCCTGGATATAATGTTCAGTTCAAAGTCTCTAAATAACTTTTAGTCCAATTGATGCTATACAGTTTTTTGTTTGTTTGGTTTTTGGTTTTTTGGGTTTTTTTTTTGTTTGTTTGTTTGTTTGTTTTTGACCATCAGCTAAAATTTAGTGAGGACACATGTTGGGGGGGGTACAATGGGGGCTTCTCTATTCAGGTAGACCTCAGAGCCCACGCAGTCCAATCTCCCACGGAACAGGAATGCCCTCTAGAATATCTCGGAGCTGGCTGTCCAGTCAAGATGTGTATACCCCACAGAAACAGGGTTCTCAGAGCAGCCCATTCCACCGTCAGGCACCTTGGGTGTTGACATGTTCCTCCTGGCAGCCTCTGATGTGGATGGGGTGGGGGTGGGGGGGACGCTGACCCTCCAGACCAGCTCTCAGGATGAGAGCAGCTGGGGTAGAACCGGGACAGGAAAAGCAATAAGTTAAAACCAAGAACAGCCCGAGACATGGCAGGATGGGTGGGGGCATCACAGGGGTCCCAAGTCTCTGGCTTAATGGAGGCGGCGTTGGAGAGGAGGGGCTGACGCTGAAGTTGCAGGCAGGTGGGAGCTCAGAAGGCTGGGTTATCGATGCCCCTGGGCTGTCGATGCATCCCAGCATATTCTTCAGGACTGAAGCTGTAGGGAGGGGGTGGCTCCGTGGGGGGCAGGACAGGCTTCAGAATAATCTCGCTGTAGGGGGGCGGGGGCTCAGAGGTAGCTATTTGAAAATCATGTACATAAATTATTTCAGCTTAACTATTGTGTGCAATTCCAACATGCCTCTCACCATGAACCATTTTTAAAGACTTCAAGTTGCTTTCCAAATTCTCCTACGTACTCTACAAGGCCTCACCGTTCTGGGCCCTGTCTACTTATGGCCAAGCTAGGTGTGCCCCCCTCTACACCTCAGCCTCTCATGCAGTTAGATTGGGGACATAAGACCAGGTTAAGCTGGTGAACTACTTACATATTAAATCATTAAACCTCACAATAAGGTAGGTATTCTGTGTTTTCTTAGATTCAGTCTGTGTCTTTTTGGCATCCATTGATCATATGCCCAGTTGTATTAACTACATTTTCTGTATGTTTGATGCTCTGATATTTGGATACCTCACAGACCTGGAGAGAGATGCCCTCCCAGGGCTAGCCAGTTCTTAGAGATAGTAAAAAGCTTGGCTGGGAGCACATCTCCTGCATACAAACCAGCCAATCCTGAGTCTATAGCTCCAACCACCTCTTTATCTCCCACATAGCAAGCCCATATTTCCCCTGCCTGAAATCCCCCCCACCCCCAGGGCCAGATACCAGGCCACAAGAAACCACCCCTATAGCCTGGAGCCCATGGGAATTATTCAAACTGGCCAATACTAAACCATTTACCCTGCCCTGCCTTACCTTTCCTGTGGAAACCCCAGTAAAAGCCCTGGCTCAGGTTTTCCCTTCCCTCCTATCTTCTGCCACCTGACCAAGACCTGGCACTTTCCACATGACTCCTCTCGGGGACCTGTGAGTCTAATAAACTTCTTCCTTCCAAGCCCCCCCTCCCTTGGCTGTACCACGTTTACCATACCACATCCAACATCGACATTCTTGGAGCAGTAGTTACCATCTTTAACCTCATTTTAAAGATGATGAAACCGAAGCACAGGGTGTTTAAACAATTTGCCTAAGATAACATGATGAGCCAATATTCAAAGCAGGCAGGCAAGTTCCAGATAGCAATAAATCAAGGCTTTGTCTCCTTTGTTGCCCTCTGCCCCTCTTCTGCACCTGGAATAGTGCCTGGCCTTATGGTTTTTCATTGCATTTAACTGATGGGGTGCAAAGCCACTCATATTTTCAGTGTTCTCAAAAAGCAATAGCCATAGGTTTAATGCTTTGAATTGGCAGGCTGCTATCACAAATCCTAGTTGGTTTTTTTAGAATTTTACTCCATTTTCTCATTTTTCAGTCTTGACATTTCTAGATACCCTTCTATTCCATTGTCTTCAGTGTCTCCTGGCCACAAATCTCTCTCAGTATTCTTGCCCAGCTCTAAACAAAAATCTAGTCCCATTGTTTTGGAAATACGTAGGGGAAGGAAGACAGAGTCTGGGAGATTATCCATGAAGTATATTCACAAAGACAGGTAAAATAGCATATAGGAGGATGAGAGCTGCTCTTTTTTTCTAGGTTAAACCATATCCAAGTCACCCCTACATCAAGGTATCAATATTTCCACCACTCTCATCAAAGCTTCCAGGATTTCTGCTACACTCAAGCAAGCTAATCTAGCATGACTGGATATAAAACCAGATATTATAGCCCCAAGCTTTGGTAAAGAAAAAACCAGGGCAAAAGTGATTAACAATGTAGAAGGTAAGTTCCTCCCAAAGAAGCTCTCAATATGATCTCAAGACATCTAAATAACACCTTGACCTCCATGAGTAAACCTTATATTAACACATTCTCCCAAGGATCCTTTGGAAAAAGACCAGAACACTTATATGGAATTCTTAGACAAGAATTCATGTGTTCACACTAGATCAAGACCAAGCAAGAGTAGGAAAGGTTTCAAACTAATCAATGTACAATTGTTTATAAACACCAGTTTTGCCTTGTATATATTCAGCTTTAGTGTTAAAAAGTAGTTAAGTTTTAGCATGGGGGAAAAATATTTTTAATATTTGCCAACACAAGTAGAAAGATAAGAAAGCCTGTTGTTAGGGAAAATTACCAATGCCCTAGTCTTCTGTTTCTAAGAAAGAGCTTCTAGAATAACACTTCCTCCAGCTTCCCCACATGCCCCTCTGTGTTCCCCAGACAAGAAGGAAAGGCACAGATGATGGGGGAGATTAGAACAAGGAGCTGTATAAGCATGGCTCAGCCCTTCTACCTTCACCCTTTCAGGTCTACGGAGGATAGAGGACTTTCTGTAGGACAACAGAGAACAGCGTAGGTCCTGGTGAAAAATATTTTAGGGGTCCCCAAAGAAGGGTAGACTAACAAAACTCTTCGTGGGACTCCAAATGCAGACCCACACCCTTTTCAGACCACCAGCCCCAGTGACTTGTACTGGCTTCTCCCCTCCTCTCATTGCCAATGACCTTCTCCTCCAGATCTTAAACTTTGTGTGGTGAATATTCATAGGTCAGGGCCTCAAATTCTCTCTTAAAGAACCATCTCCCTCTGTGTCAACTACTACAGTTCAGCAGATGTGAGTCAGGAAACCCAAGTACATCTTCTTTACAGAATTCTGGTAGATCATCCCAAAGCCTATACTTACAGGAAAATAGTTGGAAACAATCAAGTTTTCCACTATTAAGGGAACATCTGAGATATACACCCAAATCTGGCCTTATGAGTCTATCATTTGATCGTGATCTGTCTCTACCTATTTCTCATTCAGCTCCAGACTCAGGGGATTTATGAGATAGAAACAATGATTGTCCACCTCTTCAAACTTCAACAAAGTCCCATCAAAGGTAATCTTAAAAAGCTCTAAAATGCTTAACACCTACCCTGTATTAAAGAAAAGAAAAATTCATCAAATCCAAGTCTCTTTCAGTCCCAAGTTCACTTCCTCATAACAGGCATAAGTGTATGCCTTCATTCTGACTTGGACTTCACTGTTGAACTCCCAGAATCTTAGGACCGCAAACAACTGTATGGACTACTGGAGTAAGGACCTTGCTCCAGGTCACAAAGCTAGTTGTGGACAGAACTAAAACTGGGACCCAAGTCAGTTCCTGGTTGGGTCCTCTTTCCATCATACTAGACCTCCTTCTCAAGCTTTTCTGGTGGGTCAATGCTAGGTGTGCCATCATCCCTTTGTTAACATATAAAAGATGTCTTGTGGTGGCAAGCAGAAAATGTGAGAACCATAAAACATCAGAGCTTGAAGCAAAATTAGAAAAATACCAGTCCTCCTTTCATTTTACAGCTGAGGCAACAGAGGGCCAGAGACATGGCCCTGCTCAGCTAGACCACACGCCTCCTGCCTCTCAGCTCACTTCTCTTTTCTATACAGAAATACCCATTTTAATGATTGTAAGCCAAAACCTAAGTGTCCCTTCTCTCTGCTTGGCCAGTAGCAGGGAAAAGAGTAGATATTTAACCCCCTAAATAAAAAGACAGGCAGTACATTATTATAATTGTCATGTAATGCTCTATAGAGACCGTTTTATTGATTGATTTAAGTTAGTTTCCTCCTAAAACTTACTATGCACCTTTTTGGTAATAAGATTCCCATTCCTAGCATAGACATCATTTAGAAAACCAACCCCATTTCTTAGATGGAAAACAATTCAATGATGAATGCTGATGAAAACCATTAATCGTGCAAAACCATATTAAGTTGTTTCAGTAATGAGACAGGAACTGTTTAATGAAGCATGTCTCAACAATAAATAACAACAGTAATAAAGGGAAATTTACTGCTTTTGTGCTCCGTTGGACATTTGTCACACATCCCAGAGCACTGGAAATTAAAATTGGAAATACTTAAGTTGGGGTATAAGTAAAAAGGTAGAACATGTTTAAAAGAGGCCAAATTACACTTTGGTCATCACACAGTTTTAAAAAATAGGTTCATCTCTAATGCAAATATATGAACTAAATAAGTGTCCCATTTATTATACATGCATTTGTTATCGCTACTAAATAATAATGTGGACATTGACACTCCTACCCAGTTGTTACAGTTTTGGAAGGATTTGCTGAAAGACACTGGTTTATTATTTTCACAGAAAATGCTAGAATGAATGAAGTGCTGACCTAAGAACTGCCACACTGTGTGCATCTCAGACCTGAGGTCCCCATCTCTAGAGAAATAGACCAAAAGAGCTCACAATCCACAATGAGATCACCACATAGAAACAGGGGTCAGTTCCCAAGGGTTGAATCCTTGGCAGGACCAATCAACACTCCTAAAAGTATGGCTCACCCACGTGGACTAGAGGCTCCTTGTGAACTGGGATGGCATATCATTCACCACTGTGCCCCCAGCACAACCTGGACCAAGCTGCCACTTCCCAGCAATTGTTCGGAAGCATCCCATCTCTTCCCCTTCTGACCTGGAGCAACTTCCCTGTTGACTCACTCCTTTCCTACCTTTTCTACTCTCTAGCTCTTCCAAAGGTTATACTCAATATAACTTCTGGAAGGGAAGGACTGTGCTAGTTTTGTTCTTTGTAGGATCCATAGCGTTGAACCCTAAGAAAATCTATAATATCATTGACAATTGGTTTTGTGTCTATCTGAACAGTTTTAGGAAGGATGTATTCGAGATGGTCCCATACATCCACCTTAAGACAATTCTAAATGACAAATCCTTCTTGAGAAATCTCAGACGTGTGGGTGTCTTATGGGTGGAGTAAGGATGAGGGCAGAATTCTGCTCCCTAGAAGCTTATTTTCTATTATATTTGAATAAAAATATGCCTATTTTTTCTTCCCTTTAGAGCTATACAAGAATAACTATAAGCCTCATCCCCAGTATTCGGTTAATGGATGATAAATAACATGTCCCGAACTCCCCAATATGGATCAGATTAGATATGGCCAATTTTTTGCACAGCCCCTCACGTTAACTTCTATCCAACTACCTCACCACCCTTGTACTTTCATAATTCCACTACTTGAGTCCAGCTCTATTGATTACTAACAACATTGGATAGGTTATTTAACCACTCTGATCATCAGTCTTTTAGCTGTAAAATGAGGACAATGCCACTTAACTCAGACTTGAGGATTAAAATCCAGTACACAACACTCAAATTGTGGTTATCACATAAATTCAGTACATAAAAATATGCACGCAGAGTGTTTTGATTTCTGGTGTAATCTTTTAAATTGCCTCTCAGAGACAGGCCACTGGCTACCATTTTGAAGAGAACAAAACTAGGAGAGGAAGGAAAAGGAAACCGAGAAAGAGTGGACTAACTGCTCATCTCACTTACAGAGAAAGGAATATCAATTGGTATTAGATGACTGACATTTCTGAAGGAGAAAAATAAGTAGGAAAATATATCAATGTGCAAACACTTTGAGGAGATTCTCAAAAGAAACCAGCATGGTTGAATTAAGTCCTGTCAGACTAGCCTAATCTCTGACAAAATAAAAGATCAGGTAGATTTCAAACTTTAAATTCTGATCTTGGAGCATACTTCCCTACAAAGGTAAAATCCATCTATCAAATAACAATTATGGAGACATAAAGCTAATTAGAGACCTGCACCAACAGTGTGGTTGATCCTATCGCTATTGAAGGACATAACAAACATGCTCCACAGACTTGAGTCATGCAGGAATTAGAACCCAGTCTAGCAAAATCACATGATTTTATCCATCTGAATCTTGCATATGCACTTTCTGAACTATATCTGATCGCACACTCCCTTTTATACACTTATATCTTACACACAAGAATGAGAAAAGCAGAAAAAATAAGGATACATCTTACGTATACACAAAGGTCTCAAGTTAGAAAAATATGGCCCCTTTCTAAATCAGAAGAAAAAAAAAAAAAAACAAGGTTTAGGTTTTTTCCAATTACCAAGCCCTCAGAATACATTTTTAAAGAACACAAAAAGAACAATTAAGGGTATGTAATACAAGGTTCTTTTGTGTGTTTTACCCACATTGACATTAACAAGTAAGTCAAAAGTTAAAATTTCAATTTCTAAAACTAAACCAACAATCTTAGCTACCAAGGATTTACTTTATAATTCTCTATTACAGGCCAACCTACTGTTGCTAAAGTGTCAAGTTGTTATTGGTCAGAAACATTCTTGTATTCTGTGTTGCTGTTTTTTTACATGCCTGGGGTGGGGAAGAAAAGGAGAGTACACAGATCTGTATCAGCAAAGCTCTTGGTCTTATAGCTTCACAAGGGCTCATACAAGAGGAAGGCAAATACTCATTATTATGAGATCTACAAGGAATAAGTCCACTTTGCAAAAAGATACCTTGGGAATACTAAGTTAGAAATTATTCACCCCGGGGCACCTGGGTGGCTCAGTCATTAAGCGTCTGCCTTCGGCTCAGGTCATGATCCCAGGGTCCTGGGATCGAGCCCCACATCGGGCTCCCTGCTCGGCAGGAAGCCTGCTTCTCCCTCTCCCACTCCCCCTGTTTGTGTTCCCTCTCTCGCTGTGTCTCTCTCTGTCAAATAAATAAAATCTTTAAAAAAAAAAATCATTCACCCCAACAATGTCCCCCTCCTCATTCACATTCTCTACAGAAAAAGTTTCCATTGTTCCTAGGAGCTGCAGTTAATGGGAGAACAGAATTGGACTCAAAATAAGAACAAGCTTTCATAAATGAAACAAGATGTATTAAAGGGCTGAGTAACAGGTCAACTGCAAAGAGTATATAAATGTGAAGTGTTATTACTAATCACTCAAGCTGTCCAAAAATGGACAATTCTGCCTGAAAAGTTCTGCATGTCCCATTACTAAATGAGTTCAAGTAGTTCCCCTACGGGCAGTGGCAAAGAGAATCCCCACACCAGATGTTTTAATGAGATTTCAAAAGTTCCTTCCAACACCAAAGAGATGATCATACTAGAACCTAACTTATTACTCCAAATCTATCCACTGTTTTTGTAAATTATGGATGCATGTTTGTGGTTTGTTTTAATTGTGTTCTGAGTGAATTCAAAAAAATCATTTTTAATGAGAACTTGAAAGCAGATATCTGTTCTTTAAACAATTATGAAATTCCTTGTAAATGGGGGGAAAAAAGAGTTCTTTAAGAAAATCCAAGTAGTATAAGGTGTGTAAGCTTTGTTAAGGAGGGAGGCAAGAGTCTATTAGCTATGTGACCTTGGACAGGGTAATTAACCTTTTGGAGTCTCATTTCATCATCTGCTAAGCAAAGATCACAATCCAATGGCTTTGTTAGGAGGACTGTATGAGTTAATACACCAAACTCCTAGGACTCACTGCCTGCCCAACAAATGATATCCACTATTATTGCTGTTCTTGAAATAGAGTAAAACAAAGATTTTGTGATGCTCATTTGTGGAAGTACTGAACACCTTGAAAAGAAAAATTATCATCTTGGACTTACAGGAATTTTTCTTCCAATGTATTTTTTATTAAAAATCTTCCCTGGGAAGAAGGACATGATACAGGAAGATAGAACCCTTCTTTTCAGCCAGAATGTTAGACAGTGTTATTTATTGTTGAAATGAAACCTTTTGAGTCATGTTCCTGGGAAAATGATGGGTGGTCTGGGCATGAGTGCAGGGATAGCCTATGGTAAAGAGGTCTGTTAGGAATGATCATTCTTAGAGCTCTTACAACATTCAGGTTCCCAAGAACAAGGACTTATCAGAGAGCACCTTTCATGCCAAGACAGAAAACATAGGAAAAAATTAATAATGACACATTACAATCTCTCAGCATAATTCTAACCTGTCAGGTGTACAAACAGAACGACCATCCAGAGTATTCTTTTGTTAAATGCTAAGCTTTCCCTAAGAAAATGAAAAGTTGCAAACTTTTACACACACCCTAATAGTATGTATTCAGAGTGTTCTTCAACTCACTAGAAAACACCATACACATTTAAAGTATGTCAGCACTCTCTGGAAACGAAACAGTTGATGTATAATGTATAATGTTATGAGCTCTCGAACACCAGAAGAATTTTGCAGGAGGTGGAGCTTCACATGTTAAAATATAAAGTTTTCCCTGAGGCAGAAGAATAAATTGCCAGATTTCTTCAGATCTCCAGAAATGTCCAATTGGTTGTGTTTAGATTTTTCTCAAAGCCCATCTGCAGAGCACTATTATTCCTTAACCAAGTTTGATGTCCTTGCTTTGGTAATCAAGCAGCCTACCTTCAGGTTTCAAAACATTCTTTTACCTCCTAGTCCCACTTCTCAGAACACTCACCACTTCTTATTCAAATCAGGAGCTGATAAAACTAGGCACTTTTCTCCCCTCAATATCTAGAATGCTGTCAGCAGTTGGATTAAGCCTAACCACCTGCCTCCTCAATGAGCCTTTTATATCAGTTGATAGACTTGATTCCAGTGTATCTAGCAGTGAGTCTACAGAAGATTTAAGGAAATACAGGGACACACTCTAATAAAACTTAAGAGAAAAGCATTCTTCACTCTGAGCTGGGAGCAAACTAGAGGTGTTCTAGTCCCACACTTCATGTTACTGATGAGGAAATGAGTTGCACACACCCAGCTTGTTAAAGGCAGAGCTAAAAGTAAAACCTGACACCCAACCCGCAGTTCAGTTTTTACTAACACACATACACACATGCATGAACGTATACACACACACACACACACACTCGATTTCACTTGAATATCTTCCTCTTTTTGATAAAGAGTGAAACCACTAAAAATTATTGTGAAAAACTGGTTTCACAGTTGACTGATTTAATTCCAGGGGGAGAGGAAGGGCTACCTCAAAGGCACCATGATTACCAGACTCCCATCTAGTCAGGCACATTCATGGCGGAGGTGGGAGTATAGGAGATCCCTGAGGGAGAAAGTACCCGAAAAGAAAAACAAACATTGTATGATTTAACCATGATTCAACCATGGGAAAAGCCTCTATTTATGGAGTGGGGGAGGATGAATAGCATTAATTGCCACCTTGGGCTTCTTCCCCAAAGTACTCTAGGACGGGTTTTTCAAGCATAAAGGAACCAGACAAGCTACAGCAGCCCACGGCACGTTTTCTCACCTCCCATATCTGTGCCTCACACCCTTTCCACCCAAGACTAGCTCCTGGTCCCTGGTCTCCATTTGGAATGTACACCAGGGCAGGATTTCAGTAGAAGAGGGAAAAGAGGTGGTGCACGAGAAGACAAGGTATGGCAAGACTACAACTCTGGCATTTCTCTCCCAGGCTGTACTTGTCCAAATTTTAGGAGGGCGCTGCCTGCATGCTCAGCTGGGTCTCACCTTTAGTACTGATCCTAGCTTTAGTTTTTTGTCCCTTTGCCACACAAAGGAGTAGCCCATCTGGAGCTGCCATATCAGCTCCCCACTCAACAAAACCTTGCATTCACACATTACTAGGGTTCTGGGTCAAAACCAATGGTTTTGTTTTTCTTCACCCTTCTACAGCTCTCCAGCAGGTTTAGCATGGTTGACTTTATGAAGATTTCTGAAGTTAAATTAGGCCTGAAAGAATGGGTAGAATCTGTCCCAACATATTCCAGAAAGTGAAAGTAACATAAATCACTCTTTTTATGGATGTCGGCTATTCATGTATCACCTTCAGTTTTTCCCATAGTACATATTTAACATTTTATTTAAATTGATCCTTTAAAAAACTTGAATATTTACTTTAGTCTCAGTCTAAGCCATAAAAATCTGTCAAATCATGGATTTGAAGTACATGTGCATTTTTTTGGTTTACATTAAACTTAAATATATAACTAAACATTCTTGAAGTGTATTCATATACCACCCAAAATCATCTCAAGTGTCATCAGTGACAAGCATCAACTTTGGGAAACACTGAATTAATCAAAGCATGCTGTGGAGCATACATGACAGACTTTTCCAGAAACAAAAGAACAGCATTAAACAATGTTAGGTGGAAAATCTTGGGTCAAATTATGCAGACCTTTGACATGGCAAAAAATTTTTAAAAAATAGGAATTAATGGAAAGTGGGAATGAAATTAAAGCAATGCTTAAATTCATCTGCTAGGCATACACAGGATACATCGAAGGTCAGAAGACCTACATTTGGGAAGTCCAGAAAGCTGTTACGAATAATAACCATGCCAGCTAGTGAGAACCTGGGGTAAAGGGATAGACTCCAGGTAGGAAAGGCTGAAGAGTTCTACTTAAAGGAAGCAGTCAGAAGGAGAGGAAAGGAATTCTGGAGGAGGAGGCAAGGTCAAAGATGGTTGCAGGCTTTCACAGGAGGGACTGCTAATGCTGTGGGAATAACATGGGGAGTTTGAGGGAAGACACTGAAATAAAAATGTCCAATAAGCATTTGGTGATACGATTCAGGACCTCGGATAAGAAACAGGATTATAGTGATTTGGAGTCACCAGCAGAGATTTGACAGATTCATGAAATAGATATGTACCCCAAGACCCTAAGCAGTTCTGCTTAGGAAACCAAGCCTCACCAGCTGAGAAGGTGGTTGTTAATCAATAACAAAAGTCTACACTAGGGTAGATTTCTCAGCCTTGGAAGGACATTAGAAAAACTGGGGGACTTTAAGAATTACCAGGATCTGGGCCCCACCCCAAACCAATTAAATACAGATCTCTGGGACCGACCTCTTAATCCTGCTTTGTGAGAAGCAACCCAGTTTTCTAGAGCGCTTTTTACATAAATGAAATAAAGTACCTGAATATATTTATAGTGATTTTATCTGCATAGTATTTCAGTTATTTTCCTTTATTCTGAAATTTTTATGACTTTTTCCCCCCATTTTATTTGCATATTAATTGTTTCAGTTAGGAGGACCATTCAGAGTATCCAGTCTGGGCCGTCTTTTAATAAGAAAAAAATGGTGTTAATCTATGTGCACATTGCCAGGTTCTATCTCAGTTGTCAATTTTTTTTTTTTTTAAGATTCTGACAGTGAGAGAGCACAAGCAGGGGGAGTGGGAGAGGGAGAAATAGGCTCCCCACTGAGCAGGGACCCCGATGTGGGACTCAATTCCAGGACCCTGGGATCATGACGTAAGCTGAAGGCAGATGCTTAACTGAGTCACCCAGGACCGCTCAGTTGTAAATACTTCTGAAGTTGCAGGGACTCGTAAGAGATTTTTTCTTTATATTTTAATGTTTTCTTTACACCTATTTGAATGTTGCCCACACCTAGTGCTTTCAGAAATGTTCTTAACTAAGGAAATCTTAGTATTTACTCATTTTCAAAGCTTTTAAAATAAAAAATAAAGCGATGTTCAAACAATTTTTCCCCCTGATTATCTCACAATGGATAGGAAAGGAATTACTTTCCAAAAGAAGATGCCCATCCTGAATTCAGCTTTGCCCATTAAGGGAAATAACTGGCCTCTGTTCCTGCATTTGCCCTGAGTAATGATACTTGATATTCATCTGCAATATTTTCTCAGATGTGCATTTGAATGGGTAGAGGTAATTTACTCCAATTATCATATGTACAGATAAGGCTAGAATATTGGAAAGTTAACCTCGTTATTCACCCACTTATCAGAACAACTTGTCCCAGATCGTTAAAATCATTTTTCTTTTCTGTACACATTAAGTCATGTTAAGGATTTAATACTTTTTAAAATGTCTTTGCTAGGCAACAATGCTAATCATGTCTTACATTTACATACAGCTTACTATGTGGTAAGATGAGGAACAAAGTCCAAGATAACTTAAATAACCTAAGATCATAGAACATGTAAAGAATAAATAGCCTATTGTTAAATTCTTAATTAACTGGGAGACAATTCACTAAGAAATCAATGTGTAGGAAAGTCGTGTATAATCTAGAATATCAGAAATGTTCTCTTGGAGATCATGATTTTTTACATCATGAATTCTTCTTTACATCCTTTTAAATGCACCCCATGTCCCTAGCCACTGCCCCTCAGCACCTGCAGAACAAGGTGGGTACAGCTTACACACATGAGCCCTTCAAATATTTGAAAACAGTTATTAGGTCCCCTGGTAAACTTTCTCCTTTGCCAGCCAAACAGCCCCATTCATTGACTTTTCCTCTGGAGACCCCCTCCTCCTGGTTACTCTCCCCTGAACCCCTAAGGATGTCTACATCTCTTTCTGAACTTTGTGTTCTGCAGAAGCAAACATGCTATTTCGAGTGAAGTTCAATCAAAACTGACAGGGAGAAAATATCAACTGCTTCATTTTTGATACTCTTAATGCACATTTCCTGCGGGGATTTTTCATATCGAAGTCCCATTCTGGATTCATTGCTGATGTACTCTGTGAATAACCGCAAGTTTTTCCTCACAGGTGCTGAAGCCAAGCCACATGGCTCACTTGTATGCTTATAAACTCTGTTTCTTTTTACAGGCATTAGAGAACATTAAAGTCCTTTTAACGCACTTGTAAGAGTGGCCTAGACATGGCAAGAGAAAAAAAACACATGGAACCAAACTCTACATAAAATTCACTGAAGAAAATATAATACCAGTTGTCAAATACTTAAGCCTTAGAATGTTTATCCTATTTAAAGATTTCAGAAAGTTTTTATGATTATTTTTATAGCAAAAGGATACTTTCAAGTGCTTTTTGTCTCCCTACAGGATTTCTAAAGTCATCATTGGGGTACCCTTACAAAATTGACAAAACCAAGCCATATTCTCTAAAAACATGTCCTTTATTATAAAGACTGGTTTTCATTTGATTGGGGGCGGGTAACTGGTATTTTTATCATTTCATCAGGAAGCAAAATTCACACTACATTTTACATGTAGACAGGGATTTGGCAGAATGAATAAAAGAATGGAAGTTTCTCCTAGCAGGAGCCAAGCCTTCACAATCTCCAACAGCAGCTCAAACTGTTTAAATACTGTGTGGGCAGAACAGAAGCCTGTGGGATGGCAATGGGTCAGAGCTGCTTGGCCAAAGTTGAAATAGGAGCCCAAAGTAAAGACAAAGGAGGAGAAGTAGCATATTGAGGTGAGGAAAGTAATAGTTGTCAAAATGATGAAGTTACAGAGTCGAGAGTTAGGAAGTGATGGGAAGTAATAGAGGATGATTTACAGAAGAGGTAGAGTAATTCACAGAAAATTGCTAGAGTAGAACAGAACAATCAAGACCACAGTAGCTAAAAACCACTGTTTCCCAGGAGAAGAATTTTTAATACAGATATTTTCTAATATTGGCTTGATATGAAATTAAGAAATGCTTTACTTTCAGGAATCCTGGCTAAGTGAGCCAAACAGAAAGTCATGTGTCAAGAGGGAAGCAGGATTTCTCAAATTTGGACATTAGAATCATCTGTGGAACTTTAAAAAAGTGGTTTAAATTGAGTTTCATTTCATTCATAGTCTTTAAACTTTAAGTAAAACAAAAACAAAACAAAACAAAACCCCAAAACAGTAATGCTTTCTTTTCAGTTTAAAGCTTAACAGAGAGTCATTACTAGACCTATGAAAAATTACCTCTCTAGTTTTATTGAATTTTTCTTGAGGGTTTGAACATTAAGACATTTTCCTTCCCTTGCAACTTCCTTGTAATTTTCATTTTGAATGTTTTATGATGTCACAGTGAACTGCTTCTTCAGTATTTCTATACTGAATCAACAGTTTGATTCCCTATTCAAATGATGTCCCCATTGAGAAAGATGTACTAATTTCAAGATCTGCATGGCTAAACAGTGTCAAGTTCAAATTTCCCACCACTATCAACAGATTGTGGAAAAGAGAAAAATACTGATTAAAATACTAAAATGAAATTACTGGTTGCTGGGAAAAGCATGACTTTCAGAGAAAAATAAGATGCTTTGCATGAAAATATTCCTGTTAAAACATATTTTTAAGAAAATTACACCTTTGTTGCCATATGACTGATGATCTAGAATTCACATTTTTTCCTGAACCAAATTTAAATATCAAAGTTTTCTCTGCAATTCTAAGATTGAGATAAAGTTATCTTTAGAATATTCTTGCTTTCAAAAAAAAAGGGGGCGGGGAGACAAAAGACCAGGAATTCTATTTTTTTATATTTAGAGTACATTTTTAAAGTTTCTCCTTTTGATACTTGTGAAACACTCCCCCCCATGTGTACAACTACAATTTCTGATTAGTCGATATTGAATATTGACCTAAAAGTTAAAAATAAATATATTTCAACATTGTAGTGTAGCAAAAAGGGGAACTATTATAGAATTGAGGTATAAAAATAGCAAAAAAACTTCAGCCTGATGAATGTGAAACATGTAATTATTTTCTATATCACTAAGTTTTGCCAAACTGTCCCCCCTTCCCTTTACACTACATAGATTGGTAGCTTGTGTATCCTGGTGACTTTTTAAAAAACAAGCTTGGTCATTTCATTCGGTGGAGTATTTTCTTTTATCTCCCGAGGATGATCTCGCCCTCTCACAAGAATTTGATTAGACACATCTCTTGGCTTTTGTTTATGTTTTTATCTTTGATCTGGTTATTACAGTACTTCTCTAAACCCAACTATCCTTCCTTCAAGTAGCACATCTTCCATGATAGCTTTCCAAGCATCAAGCTTACCTTTCTCCTCTTAGAATCATGAAACCACAGCCAATGAAAAAGAAAAATGGAAAAGAAGCTTCACTGGTGTGTTAGATATAGTCATCCTCTTATATTTATCATGGCAATCAGATTTAATGACAACCCAAATGTTGTCTAGGAGTTAGTGCCTTGGGAAGGAAAAGGGAATTCACATTTACTGTGGGTTGACTATGTGCAGGTACTTCCTACATGTATTAATCTCACCACCTCTCCACTAGATACCATGCCTGAAAGGATATATTTACATTATGCCTTACTGAGGACTCTATGAACTAGGAGGATACTTTGATCTGCTGCAGGAAAGAAAAGGTAAATATACCCTAAATCATGGTTGTTGGCAAACTTCCTCAAAACTCACTTGGTCACTATAGGATCATACCACATAGCAAAACAGTTACTAGAAATGATTATAGCATAAGCATGTCTCTACAGCACAATTCTTAGAATCAGGCTTTGCCAGTCCTATAGATGTTTTTCTATGTCAAAAGTAAACTTAAAACATCTGCTTTAAAATCCTTCCAGATGAAAATATCTGTCCTATTCCATAGTTGCTCCTTGTACAAATCTGAAAGAGTTAACAGATACAGGACAGCTAATGGATATGCAAACCATTCACACTCTAGGAATCTAGTGCATCCCTGAATCTTACACACTAGAAAGTTGTATATTCAGTCCTACAGTCTCTGACGTTAAATTTACATTTTTTTAATGTTATGTCAGTCACCATCATTAGTTTTTGATGTAGTGTTCCATGATTCATTGTTTGTGTATAACACCCAGTGCTCCATGTAATACATGCCCTCCTTAATACCCATCACTGGGCTAATGCATCCCCCACCCCCCTTCCCTCTAAAACCCTCAGTTTGTTTCCCAGAGCCCATAGTTTCTCATGGTTCATCTCCCCCTCAGGTCTCCCCCTCTGATCCCTCCCCCACTTCATTTTTCCCTTCCTTCTCCTAATGTCTTCCATGCTATTCCTATGTTCCACAAATAAGTGAAACCATATGATAATTGTCTTTCTCTGCTTGACTTATTTCACTTAGCATAATCTCCTCCAGTTCCATCCATGTTGATGTAAAAGTTAGGTATTCATCCTTTGTGATGGCTGAGTAATATTCCATTGTATATATGGACCACATCTTCTTTATCCATTCATCTGTTGAAGGGCATCTCGGTTCTTTCCACGGTTTGGCTATTGTGGACATTGCTGCTATGAACATTGGGGTGCATATGGCTCTTCTTTTCACTACATCTGTATCTTTGGAGTAAATGCCCAGTAGTGCAATTGCTGGGTCATAGGTAGCTCTATTTTTAACTTTTTGAGGAACCTCCACACTGTTTTCCAAAGTGGCTGTACCAACTTGCATTCCCACCAACAGTGTAAGAAGGTTCCCATTACTCCACAACTTCTCCAACATTTGTTGTTTCTTGCCTTGTCAATTTTTGCCATTCTAACTGGTGTAAGGTGGTATCTAAATTTACATTTTATTGTATAGTCCTTGACTTCTCAAAACACCCCTAAGAAACCATCTTTGAAAGCCATTGCCATAATTGCTATAACGTGTTAAGGTTGATAGGTCTAGTACTCCGTGCACCAGTCATAAAAAGCTCCCATGTGATTCAAGGTTGGAAGACATTCCTTCTGAGGAAGCAGTTCCTTCTCCCCTTATATTCCTCTTTCTAGCTGGGAAACTAGGCAGCCTGGAGATAAGCTTGAAGCTGAATCAAAGAAACTATAATGCTTATTTTTGCAGAGAGATTTTTCCTTGGCCTCAATTTTCTATTTATATTTAGCCAAGTTGTTTAGAGTTATCTGGAATTACAAATTCCCTTATACCCTATGTTAGGACAGAGGAGTCTGAACATATGTAAATTTAATAAATAAAGGCTAAGCACTCACCAGGTTTATGTAACTGAAGAAACTGTTTATGTTTGACAATTTTTTGAAAGTAAACATTCTAAAAGGCAAACCTAGGTCACTCCTTGGTTACAAGTCTTTCCATGTCTGCCACAGGTTTCAGAATAAAGTCAAAGTTCCTAGGTGTCCAAGTTCTAAAGTCAAGGTTCTTATGGTCACTGGATGCACACACTTCTTGTTAGCTCTTAGTCTCTGCCCTCTAAAGAAAGTTCTACCTCCTGCAGGCTTGTTTTGGGTCTTTTCAGATGTCAAATCCAGTGGTAAGTCAAAGAAAGGACCAGAGAAGGAGAAAGACTCTAAGAACTTAAGAAAACTGAATAAGGAGATGAGAAAAGGGGTGGGTGGGGATGGGGATGAGGGCAGGGGAGGGGAAGGAGAGAGAGGGAGAAGAAATAGATGAAGGCTGGTGCCAGGAAAAAAAACTGGAGAATGAGAGATGCAGGGCCAGGCCGGAAGTGCTCAAAAAATAGGAATTGGGGTTGGGGCAGATGAGGATTTTAGTGTTATTTTGAGAAACACAGTAGAAATCAGAACTACTTAATGCCCTTCGGTGATTAGACTGAGATTTGTTACATGCCACTCCATAAAGAAACTGGGCTGTGTGGGACCCTGGGTTCTGTTCACACTATACAAGTAAAACACACAAACCTTCTATTAATTTGGCCACTAGGACTCCCCCTAAGCCCCACCCCACAGTTACCCTGGCTCCAAGAGTTGCCTGCAGTTTATAGAACTCATGTTTTTCTCGCATCAGAGTCTCTGCACTTCTCAAACATTGCTCTACCTAGAGCATTCACTGTCACCCCTCTTTTATACTAGGCTAAAGCCTATAGCTTCTTCAAAACCAGTTTAAGTATTCATCCTACAGGAAGCCTTCCTTCCCACCCCTTCTATACTCTCAGATCTGAGAGATGATACACAGAGAAAGAACTGTCTGCTCTATTAGTCTGTTTACTTCAGTTTCTCCCATCACACTAAGTTCCATGAGGGTAAGACAGTGAGAGCAAGAGTATGAACAATGTTTAAAGTGAAAGCAAGAAAAACAAAAACAAAAACACATTGTATCAAGAACTCAGGATGGTTATAAAATTAAGCCTTCTTTCACAAAATACACTAGCAGAAAATGATTCTTGCTGAGGTTTTCTGGTTTATAGTAAAATGGGATTTATACCACCGAGGCTTTGAAGATGTAGGGCACATAAGAAATCTCCAAAATATTATCTTAATTCCTAAGCAAACTTCCAAAGATGCAAATGAGAGTAAACACAGAGGCTGCTTTGATTAAATATCTGGAATTCTAAAACTGATCTGAAATACATAAAGACTACTCATAAAGAAATACATAAAAATATTTTAAAAGACTTTCAGACAAGATGGTGGTATGGTAACAGATATCCAAAATCCTTCCTAGAAACTGAGCTAAATCCTAAAGGAAAAATAAGAATAGGGAAAAATCCTACCTTGGAGTTCACATTGGTCAAACTCCAGAGGCAGTTAGTGAATCTAATTAGCTTCAGCAGCAAGAGTTTGTACAGGATATTAGATGGGTATCAGAATCATTTGAAAACTGAATCAGCAGGTAAGTTTTCAGAAATGACATAAAATCACACTGCAGAACCGAGCTAGGAAGGAAATGCAGCTTTGTCATCAGGCACCTACCTGCAAAACTTGAAGCTGACACTCCCTAATCAGGAAGCCACCACAAAACTGGATACCCCAGCATGACATTTGCCAGCAGAGGTCAGAACAGCCAGCACCTCACGCCTCTCTTCCAAATAACATGCAAGTGCATCTGAATGATAAACCTAAGTCCCATTTAGAAATCCAGCTGAGACTATCTATGAAATGTATTTATTTTTTCAGCTCTTGCACACAGAAAGGCACACTCAAAATAGAGGGAAAGAGATCCTGAAAGCCAGTCCCCCAGATCACACACAAGCATGTGGGTGCCTCCTCAACATAGCATGGTAAAAGCCTCAAGGATTTTTCCTGCATATAATGAAGGTATAAGCTTGAAGGGCTCAACATATGCATAATTCCCCTTCCCCAAGAGTAGTAATGGGACACAGGGAAGAACTAAGGAAATCCTAGGGGGGGAAACAAAACCAAAAACAAATACTCCTAAATTAGAGGTGATAGGGTTAGAGGTGAGCCTAGCACTTCTTCGCTTGGTGTCCTATCACCAGCACAACATCTCATTCAGAGAGGAGCCCTGGTCATACCAAATAAAAACCTGCAGTGGAAGGTCTTCTGATCTTGTTTCTCACCCACATAGCAAAATTTTCCGACTGGACGTACACTCTCCTAAAGTATAAGAGCATTCTATATTTCTACCAACAAGGTAGGGCTGGCTCTGGTAGCATTATATTCCTGGATTATAAGAAATGTGGCCTTAGGCCTTACTGTAGCAGTTCCAAGTAACCAAACTGTAGAAATCATGTTTTCCAGTAGATGTATTTATCCTCGTCTGCACACCCCTCAGACTGATAAATCAATGAAAATGTAACAGAATTCAGTTAAACACCTTAACGTCTAAAAGGAAAAGGCCACCAATGGCCCTGTAAATACTATTTGGAGGAAATGGGAGTCAGCAACAGATCTGCTCCAGCTCTGTAATGAACACATAGAGAGAAGCAGCCAAACTGAAGGGGGGCGGGGAGGGAGTCAAACATTTACATCACCCGCAGTGAAATTAAAGAAAATTAATGGGACCAAAGATACGGAGAGAATATACAAGACCAGAGACAAAAAGAACACTAACATTAAATGAAAAAAATAACAATGTAATAGTACAGTGACATTTTAAATGGCACTAGAAACAGCAAAGATCAGATCCAACAACAGAAAATAAATAGCAGGGAAACTTTCACAGTTAGATTAAAAAGATAACAGCAAATGAAGTAGGTAAAATATATGAAAAACAGCCTAGATATTTAATATGTGAATGAGTATTAGTTTAATAAATGTTTTTGGACATCTTTGTACTTGACTTAAAACAAAATGTAGGACATACAAAGATAGAATATTTTCCTAAACTGAGGAAAGATTCAAGCAGATCAAAAGGGCTCTCAATCTACTAAGAAAAGTAGCAAAATAATGAACACTTGGTTATATCATGGGGAGATATTGGGGCAGGGGGCTGGATTGGGGGGAATGAGGCTGTCCCTGAGGTTTTCATTTTATTTTATTTCATTTTAGTTTTAGTTTTTAGATTTTTATTTATTTGAGAGAGAGAGTTCGAGTAAGTCAGTAAGAGTGAGGGAGTGAGAGAGAGAGCACGCAAGAACAGTGGGGAGGAGCAGAGGGAGAAGGATAAGCAGGTTCTCCACTGAGCAGGAAGCCCCACTCAGGGCTCGATCCCAGAATCCTGGGATCATGACCTGAGCCAAAGTTAGATGCTTAACCAACTGAACCACCCAGGCACCCCATCCCTGAGCTTTTTAATGAGCTAAATAGATACAGGAAACAATGGGGCAATTTGTATGAAAATTTCAGGGAAAAAATTGTGAGCCAAGAATGTGGAATCTAGGGCGCCTGGGTGGCTCAGTTGGTTGAGCGACTGCCTTTGGCTCAGGTCATGATCCTGGAGTCCCTGGATCGAGTCCCGCATCGGGCTCCCTCCTCGGCAGGGAGCCTGCTTCTTCTCCCTCTAACCCTCCCCCCTCTCATGTACTTTCTCATTCTCACTCTCTCAAATAAATAAATAAATCTTTAAAAAAAAAAGAATGTGGAGTCTAAAACACAGAAAGAACAACGAAAACCAGAAGCAGACTCAAATACAGAGAACTGGTGTTTGTCAGAGGGGTGGGGGTGAGGGATGCGCAACATAGGTGAAGGGCTTTAAGAGTACAAACTTCCAGTTACAAAGAAATAAGTCACAGGGATGAAGAGTACAGCATAGAGACTATAGTCAATGACATTGTAATAATGTTGTCTGGTGACAAATGGTAACCATGTATCTTAGTGAGCTTCCTATAATGTATAGAATTGTCAAATCACTATGTTGTACACTTGCAACTAATATGACCTTGTATGTCAATTGTACTTAAAAGAATTCTGTGGTACTGAAATCAGTTATTCACATATAAAGGCAAAAATATCCCCAGATATACTTCCTCAAATTTTTTGCATACCACTCTTGCAATCTTCCTGAAACTATATCAGTCAACCCACCAACACAGTAAGATATAGATTTCAAAAATAGATAAACTGTGATATTAAAAAGAGGCAAGTCAGAGAACACTTCAAAAAATTAGCTCCAAACATGGAGCTTTTGTAGCCACATGGGAGTATGGGGGAACACGATCTTTAATTTTCTTTTCAGTAAACTGAGGAAACATTTTCCTTAAAGTCTAAGATATTTTTAACCCATTCACTCCTCATACTAAGCAGGTTGGCATTCATCTTCATAATTACCACCTCGTGAATACATAGCTGCTACCAGGACAGACATCATTCCTTACACATCCATGAAGGACAAGAGGGTGAAAAAGAGCCCTTTCTGATATACAGGTCTCTCTTTTTAATCAAAAATTCTTGGGGTGCCCAGGTGGCTGAGTCAGCTGAGCGTCTGACTTGATTTCAGCTCAGATCATGATCTCAGGGTCCTGAGATGGCTCTGTGCTGGGAGAGGAGCCTACTCTCCCTCTGCCCATCTCCCCTCCCACTCTCACTCTAAAAAATAAACTTTCCCAGGAGTTCCCCAATAATATCTCCTTATATCTTATTGGTCAGAACTAGGCCACATATCCTTTCTAATGGAATAGAAGCTAAGAAAATATTTGTCACTTTCAGGCTTTATCATAGATGATCTCAGAGTTGAAAAGAAGGTTGTGAGCCAAGACTATAGTGTCCACCATCAGGTAAACATAATTATAGTCATTGTAAAGTTCGGCAAAACATTTGTATGTTAGTTCTTGAAAGATTTTTTTTTTTAATTACATCCAGGCAAAACTCAGGATATACCAACAACAATAAAAAAGGGGGGGCTTACAGGGGTGGATGGGAAAGTGTGGAGGTCATGGCAAACATTAAAACTTAAAAGTAAAATAGTGCCTCCCTCCTGATGAATCCCTTTCCTTTGTTGATGGGGAGACCTAGATACACCAGAAGGTGTAATCCTCATCCTTGGAAATGCTTAAGGGATAGGACCATTATCTAGACCATATACCAAGACCCCTCCTGTCAGCTCAGCATCTCCCCTGACTCCCCACCCTCACTCTTCCCTCAGGCAGCACCAAAACAAAATCACCACTTATGTAAGAACTTCAGACATGGAGCTTACACTGTTCATCAGTTTTTCACAAATACCACAAGCAAGTGAGCTTCCTACGGAGGGGGAGGTGGTATAGAGTGGGGAAAGAAGAGGAAACATTGACTGCCTTCAGCACAGAAGACCCATTAAGCAGGCAGTTCGGGAGGACACAAGCAGAAGCCTTCTAGGAAATGGAATTCTTTCCCAGCTGACACCTGTTTAACAGGGTAATTTTCTGGAGAAAACACCACCCTTACCCTCTCACCGCCCCCTCCCCTGCTCTGAACCCTTAAAAACCATCTGTTTATCCATAGGGAGCCTGACCTAAGGTTTATTCCTCGCTCTTTCCACGGCATGAAAATTCACTGAGAATGCCCCAAGGGCAGCCCAGAAGCTCAATCACATCCCTGTCTAGCATGGTCAGCAACTGCTGGAGTTCCTCACTTTCCCTGAGAACTACTGCCTCCTGCTTCTCGAGATTATTCACCACCTGTGAAACAACTCTCCCTCTTTTCTACAAGATGGAACAGGACAGAAAGGGAAACAAAAGCTCAAAACTCACCAAAACATTCCAGCTCATTTCTGCCAAAAGCCTTTACACCCTGACCTCCCCACGTGCTTTTCCCTCCCTCCTTACCTGCTATTTATTTTCCATGTGGTCTGCCTCCAATCTGACCACTTCAGGTTGTTGAGAAGGTCAGTCTCTGATGGAGATAAAGGAAAGGGAGGGTGCATAGGTGCTATACATGGTAAGGAGATTTCCCCTGGGAACACTTCCCTCCACCTCCAGAAACTTGCTTCCCTGGTGGTTCCACCATTCCCCAGCATCTGCCACACCTGCTCCAGGAGCTTCTACAGCTCCTTCCCCTTCTTTTGCAGCTCATACACTGCACCTTCCTCTCATTAGCAACTGCTAGAGGAGGTCATCCAGAGGATGGGACCACAGGCTGACCTACAACCTGAACGCAGTCAATAGGAGTCTCCTAACCCACACCACCCCTGTCCTTGAAATGCATATTTTGCCCACCGTTCCAACTGTGAGAATGGTTTCAAGGATGCAGTCTTGAGAGATCAATGTGTTATTGATATTATCGGAAGAGTATAGGCCACTAAACTTTCTAACTACATAAACTTTTAAGATTTGGAGGGAGACAGTAGAGATCTACTCCTGCTGCAGCCCGCCCGGACAATACTATGTGAGTTTCCTTGATTACCAGTCTCCGTGCTCTCCCTCTTTCTTCTGTCTCCCCTTGCCCTCCGCTAAAAGGGACCAGTTTGTGAACCAGCAGCAACTGTTGCAGTTTCTTCACCTGGTGGGGCAGAGGGGACCAATGAGCAGGAAAGGAACACATGACTCCCAGAGCCACCAGCCAGGAGAAATAAACCAGACCCCACACAAATGGAGAAAAAGAACAGGACCTTCCCCATACAAGTGTGGAGGACACAGATATGACAAGCATGCCATACCCCCCTGCCCGCTGAAGCCAAGGCCTGGTACTGTACCTCACCCAGGTCACAACAGGCCCTTGTTCAATTCCTCAAACTCCTGTTAGGAGGCCTCCACAGCAGTAATCCACTTAGGTGTCTATACCCAGGCCTGGATTGGGGCAGGAGAGGCAGGCTGTTCTTACAAGACAGTGGTTCTCAGACATTAGAGGACAGCAGCAACGCCTGGAGAATTTGTCAAGCCTGATGGCCAAACCCACCCCCCAGAGTTTCTGATACAATAGGTCTGGGTTGGGGCCCAGAATCTGCATTACTAACAAGCTTCCCGGTGATGATGTGCTGATGAAGAAAACACACTTTGAGAACCACTGCTCCAAGCTACCCGGGGTTCTTTTGCCTTCCTATCTTCCTCCTTTCAGATTCTAAGCACCTTTCATTGTCAGGAAATGATTCTAAGCACTTTAACTCCTTTCTGTACCCACTCTATCTTATTCTAAACCTTAAGCAAGTGATAAGACAGTTAGTTGCTCAACCACCCTTGAAGGCTGTTTTGTAGAGCAGTTAAAAATGAACAAGGTCTCGGGGTGCCTGGGTGGCTCAGTCTGTTAACCACCCGCCTTCAGGTCACGACCTTGGGGTCCTGGGATCACGCTCTCTGCTCAGTGGGGAGTCGGCATCTCCCTCCTTCTGATCTCTCTCACTCTCTCTAAAATTAAGTCTTAAAAAAAAAAAGAATGAATGAGGTCGGATGATAGCTGCATTTGAGTCTTGCTTCTGCTGTTTACAAACTATGACCTCAGCCAGTTACTTCTGAGCCTCTCCATTCCAAGTGCTTTACCTAGTGCTCTGTATACAGCATGTGCCTCATCATTTTTAGCATTATCGTCAGAGAAATTTTTTCAGGTAAGATGTGCTTCCCTCAGTCTTCATTATGCACTCTCATTTAATCTATCCAACAGTCCCATTGGAGTCAATCAGTGGTATGGTTTTTGAAGATGCCCAGGTGATTCCAATGCATAAGTTTTCAAAACCACAAGGTAGATTGTAATCATTTCCCATCTCCACCAGGTGAAGAGAATCCCTGCCATTTTGCCTCCCCTTGAGCACCCACCACAACATGGAACATCAGGGACTTCATGCCCAAAGGATCCACCACACCTACTCTGTCGTCTCTTATGTGGAGCACACCCTGTCCAAATTTCTGAATTCTGCTCCTCTGATTCTGCTCTGAGATCCTGGAGTTTCAAAGTGGTCCATCCCCCCAGAGTAACCCCCTCCCAATGAAGTGCAGAAAGCCCAGGGAACAGGGAAGTTTTTATCCCCTTGCTGAGTCATGACCACCTTATGCCCATGAGAGATAGGAATAGAGAAGCAGCCAAGGTTACTAGTTACAAAGAGCACCACTACCATCTCAACCCCTTCACCTCAACGGAGCAGAACTCTCCATTCATTCCCTGGATTCAGGGAAAAGCATCTGATCGGGGTAAGCTGGACCTAGCTGAGCACTAGCAACAGTTGAGCAGGAAAGTGTAGGTGTCTGGTAGTGGGGAAAAAAAATAAATACCAAGTAGACGCAGGGGAGGGGGTCCTTTAAGGGTTAGGTTATCAATGAGGTACAAGAATCATACCCACAGAGCAGAAAATCCATGTCACCCAGTGTCAGGGAGATCGAAACTAAGTAATGGGAAAGCCCCAATTACTAGCTGGGATCAGAAAGTCTTCCTTATGGGGTTGCATGACGCTCTCTGAAAGGAGGCAAGTGCTGGATGAAACTCGATTTCCTCCAGCTTTTTGCGAACCAACATAATTCCAAAAGGAGGCCAGAGCCTACCCAAGCACTGCTTCCTGAAATTCAAGTAGAGTTTCCCTCTCCTTCTCTCTTAATGAAGTTTTTTTAAACCAGGAAATACTTCAAGGATCAGATAGTCAGACCTTTTCTTTGACTAATAAGGAAAAGGAATCAGTCACAATAAGTGGCAAAGCCAGAAATGAGTTCCAGTGTTTTAATTTCAAGTTAATTTTTCCCACTGTACCATATTTCCTTAGTCTCTAATTCATCTTCCACCATC
This sequence comes from Mirounga leonina, assembly GCF_011800145.1. Taxonomy (NCBI): domain Eukaryota; kingdom Metazoa; phylum Chordata; class Mammalia; order Carnivora; family Phocidae; genus Mirounga; species Mirounga leonina. Next base: position 4,558,284 of record NW_023270702.1, read on the forward strand.
TCTATAATCTACATATTTCCCAGCCAGTCAGCCAAGCCAAAGAATGAATTCTTACCCAGCATAGCCAGTCTCAAAAAGCCCAATTTCCCAAAACAACTTTGAGTCCCATTTTCTTTCTTATTGGACAGTCTTGGTTTCTTCAAAGAGAAAAAGAATGAAGAAAAGAAAGAAACTGAAGAAATCATATAAGAGGAAAGTAGCAGGAGTAGCTGGTTAGTGGCATTCTACCTTACAAATTCCTAGGATTTCAGCATGGAGCCTCCTAGGGCCAGCCAAGTTATTCACTAGTTCTCAATTTTGGCTCCACATTAGATATGCTTGGGGAGGTTTTAAGATCCCCTGTCCCCAGACCAATTAAATCAGAATCTCTGAGCAGGAAACCCAGACAGCAGGATTGTTAAGGTTTCCCAGGTGATTCCAATGTGTAGAATCCCTGCTCTAACAAGCCATATGTTAACTCCACATCCAGATTCTAAGGCTGCTCAGCTGGGGTAAAAGCTTTCTGGGTGGGAAACAGCTGTGGATGGGAGAGGGCAGTTCTTTGGCAGCAATGTAAATAGTTAAGCAGCCACCTAGTAGAGAATAAAGTCACACTAAAATTTTAAAATAAAGCCTCTAATTTTATTGGATCAAATTTTGCTTTTCTTCTAGATTTTTTCTCCTTTCATTTCATAAAATTATAGAGCTCAGACCTGTACCCCTGAAACAAATAATACATTATATGTTAATTAAAAAATTTTTAAAAATTATAGAGCTAAAGCAATAATGTTAATGAGATCAATACTGTTGATCATTAGGGGTGGATGTCATACCTTTTCTCAACAGGCTTCAGTGAACCTGTGGAGCTAAAATAAATTATGTTTGCTCCCTCCATCTGTCTGCTAAGCTGCCTGCCTGACCCATTGGTTCTTCTTTTCTATTCCCCCAGATGAGCTCTTCCCCTTATGAAGTCCTACCTAAGGGATCATCTGTATGGAAGAAATCTGGGAAGGCTTTCTAAAAGAAGCATTTACCCTGCTAGCATTTATCTATTACCACCTCAAAAAACAAACAGCTTGTATGTTAATTGGCTGGCCAGGACCTAGATAGTAGAAAAGAATTGGGAAAGCAGTTCACAGGAAGGAGAAAACACAGAGAGGTAAGACACATTAATGTATGTACCGGCTGCCCAGGGTATTACTCTAGAACTACTCAAATATATTGCTGAGAATTTCTCTTTGATTCCAGGTAAGCAAATGAGACTGTGACTCAGATGTGTTTTTATAAATGAGTTAGAGGCAGCATGATGTAATGAAGATAGCAGGACGTGACATCAGATTCAAATCTGATCTCTGTCACTCATTAGCTATCACTATTTATGTCCACAGGAGAAGCTTTTCAAACTCCCTTAGCCTCAAACTACTCACCTGTAAAATAGGGATAATATCTCCCTCACAGCGTTGTTTTAAAGATTAGTGTTCTTGTATATAAGTACTTGGTATGGCGAATGGAAATAATAGACATTCAATAAATAATTGTGGCAACAAGAGGAATAATCATAGCAATTATATTTGCAGTCATTATTATTAGCTGTTATCAGCACATACCAACAGAGAAATTGTTAGCTTATATCCCAAATCAAAAGCTCTCACTTTAGGGGTGCCTGGGTGGCTCAGTCTGTTAAACATCCAACTGTTGATTTCGGCTCAGGTCGTGATCTTGGAGTTGTGGGATCGGTTTGGCTCTGCACTCAGCGCAGAGGCCACTTGAGATTCTTTCCCCCTTTCCCTCCTCCTCTGCTCTTCCCCTGCTTTTTCTCTCTCTCTCAAATAAATAAAATCTTTTAAAGAAAAAGCTCTCACTTTATTGTTTTGAGATATTTATTTTGTGAAAACTTGACATGAGAAATATTCCTAGGCATGCAACTGAAGCTTATTTTGAACAAAATTCCTTTAATAATGTCCTTTTAATTTTTAGTTCTAAGGTACTTACTCAATCCTTAAATCAAGGAGACCAGGTTAACCAAATGATCTCTGGTTTTAAAAGCAATGAGAAAACAAGAGATCAATTCTATAAAGAATACAGTATACAGAAATGGAGAAATGAGTGCAAAATGAAAGATTTTGAAATCAAGAGAGACATCGTGCCAAATATATGAAGAAATAACTCATTCCTTAGCAGAGTATTTATTAAGGAAAATAATTACCAAACACAATCTTGGCAAGAAAAACCTACTAGTTGTGAGTGTATTGGGCAAATTATCAAGAGGTGCATAAATTATTTTCTACATCAAAGAAAACCATTAAATACCTGTGTGGCCTTAGGAATGTTTCTTAATCTCACTGAGCATCAGTTTCCTCATCAGTAAAATTGTGATGATAATAATAAGTCATTTTGTGTGTGGAATTAATGAGCTGGTGGTACACATAAAGCTCTTCATATAGTCCCTATTGCTATGTTGGCTATCATTTTTATCTCTGAAGCTAGGATTAAAGTGATTTAGTAGAAGAATTTGAAGACCTATCAGAAAACAATGATCTGGATAATTTCCAATACCTGAGCCTCCCACAAGATTAGAGTGAAGTTTCGAATACATCACATGGGATCCTCACTTATTCTTAGTTTGTCAAGTAGGAATTACTAAACCTACGAAGGTACCTAACAGGATTTTTGGGTCTTAATCAAGCAGACTAGTTATGTTAAGGGGTGACCCTCTTACCACTTTTATTTTTCCTACAAAATTTTGATCAGAAAGCTGTGTTAACAAAGAATTTTTAATTCCTAACAGTAGGAGATCCCTTTCTAATTGGTTACCAAGCTAGCCTTGTCATATCTCTGAACAACATTTGGGGAATGTGTGGGAAGTAAAGGGGAAAAAGCACACCAAGAATATGCTAGAATGCAAGCTGCCTATATGGGGCACTCATCCTGAGGCAATGACACAGCAGTCTTTGCAAAGAGCATGGCAAGCCTCTCTTTCTTACTCATTTATTCATCAAATATTTCTTAAGCACTTAGGACCAACAAGCAACCCAAAATTTCATTGGTTTTATACTACGTGATTTAGGTCTCATACACAAAGTCTGATCAGATATTCCTGGTCAGCAGCTTACATGCAAGTGAGGTCAAAATCCCACAGATTTCCATTAGTGACTGCCTTGTCCTAGAATCTCTTCAGAATCTTCTGCTGGATGTTCTACCCTCAGCCAGACAACAGGCAAAAAGAAAGAGACCTTGGGAAATGGAGTGCCTGATGCGTAACAACCTCAGCTCAGAATAGGAACACATCACTTCTGTCCAAAGTGTGTTAGCAAGAACTAGTTACATGGCCCCACTTAGATGCAAGGGAAGCTGGGGAAAGTAGCTAGGTAGCCACTTCCCAGAAACAACTCCATGCTATGGAAGGGGAGTGGGATTCTGTGTTGCTCAGCGAGCTATCACTGCCATAAATGCCCAGGTGCTGAGGACAGACCAATTTAAAAAGATAAAAGTCCCTTTCATCTTGGAACTTAGAGGCTAGTTCACTCTCACTCTGATAAGAGGCTCCCTCCTAAAGTCTCAGTGTACTGAATTGCCTTTTATCAATTTTACCCTCATCTCTGTCTACACTGTAGAACTACAGGTCCCAGAATCCCTTTCTAGTATCATTCAGGGTTAGATTCTGCCAATGAGGTATTCACAAAGATTTTAAAAAGAAGCCATTTTTCTCAGCAGCAGCTGTTTGCAGACCGATGAGATCATTGTTGGCAGCACTCCTTAGCTTTCAGCGCTTCTCCCAGGAATCACTTGCTATAAGTAAGCAACTGATATCATCAGCAGAAACTTCCAGGGGCTCCAGCCATCCTCCTGAGAATAATCCACTTCAGTACTCCATGCCACTAGGATCATTGATAGTGGCCCTCATGCAACCCTTTCAAATTTGCGGAAAAATAAGCTTCCAGACCTCTCTCACAGCAATTCCAATGTTTTGATTTAATTTTCTTCCTACCCAAAACACTAGAGTGACTTCTGTTTTCTGGCAAAATCTGAACACACTCAGGATTAAAATGTTTAGTACACTTACTCAGCAATTCAAAGAAATATTTCCCGGTGCGTGTTATATGCTAGGTCCTATGCTAGATACTAGAGAACACAATTTGACAAGATAAGTAGATTAACTTCTGCCTACATTGTACTTATTTGTAATAAACTCAGTTAAAAATACATATATATATATATATATATATATATATATACACACACACACTGGTTTATACACAACACCATATATATACACACACACATACCATCAAGTTGGAAAGGAAAAAAGAAAATCAAGAATAACTCAATGATGCTTTACTCATCAAAAGAAATTTGGTAAAATCCTTGGAAGCATGTGATTAATTAAACATCTTTAATTCCTTTGAATTATAATGATATGACATATCACAACAGGGGTCACAATTTGTCAAGGTCACAATAAGTATCTTCCAAAGGCAAGAAACCCTACTTTGTTTTTATGTATAGGACAAAATATTGCATACTGGCTATATTGCTCAAGGATTTGGGTCATCAATAAAATGGAAAACAATTGACTAGAAAAGCAATTTTTTTTTAAAAAATCGTAAATGTTGGAATTTTACAGTAAAATTCATTAGAGAAGCAGGATCAAGTAAAGCAGAATAGATCATTGTTCTGGGTAATTCTGATCAAGAAAATATGGTATCTGTGCTCTTCTGATGTATTAATTTGTCAGTCAATGGTTAAAATGCTTATTTTGTATTCCATATACTATCTAGGTTAGAGAAAGACCATCGATATTCACTATTGGGATGTGTAATAATTGTATGAAAATTATAAAGTATAACTATCATGTGTCCCTTTTTCCTTCAGTGTCAGTACTAATGTGAACATAGCTAACAATAATTAATATTCTATTAGTGGCTTGTAAGTAAGTGAAAAAAAAAAAATCATGGGTAGGAAAACATCAGGCTCCATCCTAACCACAACTAAGACAAACTAAATGTTTATAAAATCTGCTTAGCTCTTTATTCAGTCTTCAGAAATAGGACTCTTAATTTACCTGTTCCCATCCTCTGAATATAATCAAGGAGATCTCTTGTAAGCTCTGTTCAGTACTTCAAGGCTCGGCATCTGGCTAGTCTAGTTGCTTGCCCTATAATATTAATGCTCAGAATCAGAGACCAGCCTTGTTCTTTATAAACAAGCTTCTACCATACATTTATTCACTCAACAAATATTGACTGAATGCATAACGTGTGTTGGGCCCTGGAGATATAACCAAAGATGACATATATGATCCCTATTCCGATTGAATCTGGGGGTGAGTGATGAAGTTACAAAGAGGAGGTAGAATGTACATGGAAGGAAGTACAAGGGCAACTAATTCAAACTTGACAGTTTTGAGAACACTTCCTAAAATAAATGCCTTTTAACTACAACCTAAATGATGCTTAAAAAATTGGGGCGCCTGGTGGCTCAGTTGGTTGGGCAGCTGCTTTCAGCTCCGGTTATGATCCTGGAGTCCAGGGATCAAGTCCCACATCGGGTTCCTTGCTCATCTGGGAGTCTGCTTCTCCCTCTAACCCTCCCCCCTCTCATGCTCTCTCTCTCTCTCTCATTCTCTCTCTCAAATAAAAAAATAAATAAAATCTTTAAAAAAAAAAAAAGTTATCCTGGCACAGAAGAGAGGTAAAATTATCTGGCAGAAGGAACAATGTTGAGAAACCTGGAAGTGAGAGAGACCATGGCAGATACTCTATTGAAGGAACTGGAAAGAGTTCAATATAGCTGGATTTTAAATCATAGTGTTGAGCGATGCAAGTCAGAGAATTAAGGAATAGATTTTATAGGAACTGGTAGACCACGTTAGAGAGTTTGAACTTTAAGAGCAATTTGGAGCTCTTGAAAGGTATAAACTAGGGGAACAGTAGGCTCAATTTTGCATTTTGGAAATTCCATTCTGACTGCCATATGGAGAATGGAAAGGAAGGGAAGAAAGACGGAAGGAGGAGGAAGATCCATATAAAAGATTATTGTCATAATTCAAGCATGAAAGTATGGTAGTTTAATCCATGGCATTGAGTGTTTCTCTGGATTTACTGACTACTATAGTGTTTCATTTAGAATTGGTTTCCCGACTTACTCCTCACAGTCCCTTCTAGATGTTAAAGTTCTACTCCAAGTTAGTCGTAATAGCTGCACTTCTACATGATACCAAATATGCTTGAAAGTAATTGATTGCCAGGGTGTCCCTTACTGATTGCCTTAATCATGTGTTTGCCAACTGTGGTATGCTACACTCACCTACTGGGAAATGTAGTTCTTGTCTACTGCCAATCTTTCCCTAAATAACTCCTACTTAATTACTCCCTATTTTCTGATGCTGAGACCTTTCAATTTGATGTCTTTCCTCTATGAAAATGTGTTCTTTACCATGGCTTTACCAGGTTGTCCTCTTCTTCCTATGATCTAAGCTCCAATTGAAATACTAGCAATATCATCGACTCTAAAATACGCTGACAAAGATCTTAGAATTTTGAACTTGCCCCCTCCTAAAGTCCTTACACTGCACTCTAGTGTCACAGAAATTTCTTCAGCTTGTATTTAATAGCTATTTGATATGAATAGGCATTTTTTTTAAGTTTTTATTTTAATTTCAGTTAGTTGACATACAGTGTAATATTAGTTTCAGGTGTACAATGTGCTGATTCAACACTTTCATACACCTGGTGTTCATCCCAGCAAGTGTGCTCCGTAATCCCCATCACCTATTTAACCCATCCCCCCAACAACCTCCCCTCAGGCATCCATCAGTTTGTTCTCAGTAGGTAAGAGTCTGTTTTTTGGTTTGCCTCTCTCTCTCTCTCTTTTTCCCTTTGTTCATTTGTTTCTTGAATTGCACAGATGAGTGAAACATATGGTATTTGTCTTGACTGACTTATTTCACCTAGTATAATACTCTCTAGCCCCATCCATGGCATTGCAAATGTCAAGATTTCATTCTTTTATGTGGTTGAATTAATATTCCATTATATATACCACATCTTTATCCATTCATCAGTTGATGAACACTTGGGCTGTTTCCATAATTTGGCTATTGTAGATAATGCTGCTATAAACATCAGGAAACATGTGTCCCTTTGAATTAGTATTTTTGTATTCTGTGGGTAAATATCTAGTAGTAAGACTGCTGGATAATAGGGTGGTTCTATTTTTAACTTTGTGAGGAAACGCCATACTATTTTCCAAAGTGGATATACCAGTTTGCATTCCCTCTAACAGTGTAAGAGCATTCCCCTTTATCCACATCCTTGCCAACACCTATTGTTTCTTGTGTTGTTGATTTTAGCCATTCTGATAGGTGTGAGGTGATAGCTCAATGTGCTTTTGGTTTGCGTTTCCCTGATGATAAGTGATGCTGAGTATCTTTCCATCTGTCTGTTGGCCATCTGTATGTCTTCTTTGGAAAAATGTCTTTTCATGTCTTCTGCCCATTTTTTAATAGGATTATTCATTTTGAGGGGTGATGAGTTTCATAAATTCTTTATATATTTTGGATACTAACCATTTATCAGATAAGGCATGTTTATCTTTAAATATTATGAGAGCAATTATAACTTTACAGGTACATTGATTCATTCATTCAGAAGTCATTGAAGTTCAGCCCTATGGTTAGAATCTGGCTAACCCCTAGAAAGGATATGAAATGTTGAATGGCAAATAATTCTTCTTTCCAAGAAGCTAAAAAGCCAGTAGGGAAACCAAAAAATATGAACACTGAGTATTTATGTAATAATATATTTAATTCTCTCAAGATGATAGATATCAATTCAATTTGAATGCTTACTATGTGCCAGGCTCTGTGCCAAACACATGATATGTCCTATATTTTTCAATTATTATAATAATCATTCAAAGCAGGTGTTATTCTAATTTTTTAAGTTAGGAAATAAGACTCAGGGAAGTTAAGTGACTCGCCCACGATTACACAGAGGGTAAGTGGTAAAAATGGATTCAATCCCAAGCCTGTTTTATGACCAGGGATTTGCTTTTTACTCATATGCTATGGGTACTTGCCTTCTAATGCCCAAGAATCATTACATATCCCATTCTAAAACCCATTATGTTCACTTAAAATATATTCTGGAAAGGAATGTGGTGGAATAAACCAAGAAAAGGATGGCAGAATGCTTTCAACTTTTATGGTAACTCCAATATATTTATTGTGGCTGACTGGAACTCTGTCTTAAGATGAGTTATATGAGTTGAAATAACCTATAAAAGTATTCTGAGGCTGCACTTGAGCTCTGTGGGAAAGAGCATCATCTTTAATTTGTGATGTCTGCCCTAAAGTCAGAATAGAGAAGTTGTGATTATAGTACCGAGTTAGTAGCTATCCTGTGCAAGGAAGTCTATAAGACAGCAGCCATATGATTGCCTAATAACAGTGAAGACTCAAATGAATTTTGCTATCTTATATCTGTCCTGACCAGCATCTTACATTTCTACAGCTTCACCACATTTGAATCCAGAAATCCAGGGGGTAGGGGGGGGAAGTAAAAGAAAACTGGGAAAGAATTATAGACCAAACCTGCTTTTTCTAAAACGGTAGCCCCCAGCTAGATGTGGCTTTTGAGCACTTAAAATCTGCCGAGAATGACTGAGAAACTGACATTTTTATTTCACTTAACTTGAACTAATTTCAGTTTGAGTTAAAATGCTGGACACTATATTTGGTTATTGGAAATGTTCAAATATGTTTAGGATAACTTGGATATATGAGTCTACTTTTTAACCATTTTATAAAATCTAGAAACAGATCAAATAATTTCAATGAATATTAAAATGTGCTATAAGTATAAAATACACACTGGATTTTGAATATTAATCCCACAAAAAAATGTGAGCTATTTAACTGATAATTATTATACTGGTCATATATTGAGTCTTTTGGATATATTAGGTTAACTCAAATATATTCAAATCAATTTCACCTGTTTTTACTTTCTTAAAGCAGTTACTAGAAAACTTAAAATTGCATGTGAGACTCACATTTTATTTCTATTAGACAACATTGGACACTACAGAAGATCACAAGGACAGGGAAGGGGAGGGTGAGAGTAAGTAGGTATTGAATTAATTGAACATTCAGGTAGGTGGTTGTTCTAGATCAGTGTTTCTTGACCTTTTTTTTTCTTTTATAATTCCTTAAGGTGTCTTTTAGACTTTTTATGTTGTTGTTGCTGTCACTCCCGCAAGAAATTTAAATCAAAAATATACTATATATCTGCTTATGTACTATGGCTCTTTAGAGGACCACAAACCATTCAAATATATAAGATGTTCTTGCCCAGCTTATATTTAACAGCTTTCCCCTTTGGGAGTGATATGTCTCCCATAGAAGATTCATGTTTTAGGGGAATTGGGAAGGGTTAAGTGACTAGAAGTCCTAGTGAGGATAGAATGAATCTTTAGATAGTGTGAGGCGATGACAAATAAGGTATCATGAGTTAACTGAAAAAGAACTAAGTTGAAGAACAATGAGACAGAGGTACCAAAATGAGGATCTGGTGCAGACTATGAATTATTAGTAACCACAATTATCCAACACATTTTTTGTCTGTACCTTTAGACTGTAGATTTTTCTAGACATGTGAAATGTTGGGGCAGCACCTAACTCACAATAATATGGATTGTGAGGTCAATTGGTGCCATTTTCTGTAAATAAAGATTTATGTGAATAACATTTATTTCCATAGTAATCTATCTCATAAGGTGATTTCATATAATTTATCTGTGCAAACCCCTGGATACTGTCAGAATGTAACTTTCTTAAACATATAGAGTATAAGCTTGAAACTTACAACATGTCCTGAAATGATAACATAATGGTAGACAAAAAAAAGAGACTCTGTGTTGGGTCTTGGGGTTAAAAACAGAGGTGATGAGTATTTTCCAGGTTTTTGCTATGACTGCCCAAGGGCACAGTTATTCTGACCAACTGAAAACACATTCAAGTTTTCTTGGTGCATCTATCCTTGTAGTGAAGATGAGTGTCACAGCTTCATGATAATTAAAAGGCATCATTTATCTAATTTATCCTGACTCAAGCAAATTTTCAATTTTAATTTGGTTATATGAACAGCTCTTCCAAGCAGAAAAACTCTTCAGATGCCCAACTGTTTTAAGTTTTCCTGCATATTAGTAGTAATATTTTTCATTGAAAGTTTATTAGCATTCTAGATTTTATTTATTTTTATTTTTTTATTAACATATAATGTATTTGTTTGAGGGGTATGTGTCTGTGATTCATCAGTCTTACACAATTCACAGTGCTCACCATAGCACATACCCTCCCCAGTGTCCATCACCCAGTCACCCCATCCCTCCCACCCCCCTCCTCTCCAGCATTCTAGATTTTAAATAAGTACATTATATGCACTTGGAATATAGTATGTTACATTAAATTCTTCCCACTTTCCACCTCCTCCTTTATTCCCTATCTCCGTAAGTAGCTTCACTATCTTCCCATATCACCTAAACCAAATGCTAAGAGGTCAGTCTGAGAATCCTTATTCTACTTGGTTCATGCATTATACTGGTCATTTTAGCCTGTCAATTCTTCCATATAACATTTGTACATCTCCATTGCTACTATCTTAGTCCCTCATCAATTCTCCCAACTTCTATAAAGGTCTTTCTACCACTTATTGTCCCTTAAAATCAATTATTGTCTTAAACAGAACTGTTTCAACCCTGACTGACATGCCTCAAATGGCTAAGCTAGAAAAGGGAATTGATTGGCTCAAGCAACTAAGAATAGCAAGGGTAGTTCTGGCTTCAGGTGCAACTGGGTCCATATATGGACCTATGATTAGATTTCTTTTTCCATCCCTCAGCATTGATTTTGTCCATGGGCTGGCCCCATTCTCACCTATTGCAGTCAGACTTTTTCCATATGGTGGGTATTGTAGACATGTAGATGTACTGGCCAAATCCCTCTTCCAGAAAGGACTTGCTGCTAACTGTGGGAAATGCAATGAGCCAATAGCCTCCAGTTGTCAGTTCCTTTAGGATCTGCATCAGCTGCAGAGAGCCACCTCACCCAAGGTCACACCTTTTCATGGTAGCATGCATCTGGTGACTGAGTGAAGCTGACCAGCCATCTGGAACCTATGCAGGACACTGCTGGGCTTTCCTCACTCCAGAGCTTCCTGTCAGGTTGGCTGGAGCTTTGTCAAACCTGCATCTCAATCCACTCCTCCCTCTGCCCAACCATGTTTCTTCATTCCTTTTGCAGGGGTTGATCCCTAATAAACACTTGCATTCCAAACTCCATCTCTGTCTGCCTCCAAGGAACCCACCCTATAACTGTGAGTTAAATGGCCTGAGTGACTGGGACTTCACAGCATCCCAGCTCCATTGTCCCAGAATTGGAGCTAAGCCTTCCCCCTAACTCTGACTAGAACAATCCTAAGGATGGATTCTGATTGACCCTCCTTGGTTCACATTTCATTCCCTGGGCTAATTACTAGGGCCATGCAGTCAGGAGCTATGTTTGACCCTCACCAAGACCACATAGAATGAGAAAGGAAGAGTTATCTTGGAAGGAAAAGGAAGGAAAATGTTGTCCTCTTAAACTTCCATATATCCAACTCCTATCCCTTTCTATAATACAGATCTAAAGTGTTTTTTCCTTTGTTTAAACATCAACTTTCACCATTGCCTATAGCAGAAAACATTCAGAATAACACAAAACATTCTAAAGGACACAGATTCATCAAAACCCCCATCATTTTTATTTGGGCATAATACTTAGGAATGTTCTCTGCCTTGATTGGAGATTGCATTTTACATGAAAAGATATCCAAAGGAATGCAGTTGCTACCTTTAGCTCAGCTGCTCCAGTGTATCCAAGCCAGCCTGCATCCAGGCAATTGTTTCTCGTGGCTTTTCATTCATGGGTGCATCATGGCTGCCAAGGCTTTGGCCATTATGGCCTCATTTATGTCAGGACAAAATGGGGAGGAAGGAGCTTTCCCAAAACCACCACCTGTACCCATACTAACTCCACCAGGTTTCTACTAACAGTTTATAGGACAGAAATGAGTCACATGAAAACCCCTACCTGCAAGGGAGATGACTGACAAAGTCAGGCTCTGTAGGAGTCATCAAGGGAAAGGGGGTTAGAATTTAAGCTAGATGAGAGGCAAAGTGAGAACATGAGGGGGTTAAGAATTGACAGTGAAACTGTTGTAGATTATAGGTTCTGATGAGGCAAAGGAACGACTGGAGTCAGGGTTCCGGATAGAGGAAACTAGAATGATAGGAGGTGGTGAGCAGAGAGGAAAAAGCTCAAAATTGAGATTGTGAAGTTAGTTGAAGTTATTTGTAATGACACAGGAGTCAGGGGCTAAGTGGAGGAGTGAATGGAGGGCAGGAGACAAACCAGCATTGACAGTCCCAGCAAGTGCCTGCCACACAGCAGGCAGTAGATGAAAGAACGATAAGCTGACTGACTTTCCAGTCAATATTTATCTGCAATCTCGGTGTCTCTCCTGAAACAGAGACCCTCTTGTCAAACAGCTTTCTCCTCTCTGATGTCTTGTAGGGGCCTGCATACCAACACGTTCAAAGGTCAAACCATAATCCCTCAGTTTTAAGCACCCCATCCCTTTGTTATGTTCTCTGGTTAGCTAAGTGTATTCACTTACCTCAGCCAGAGACCTAGAAGGTGCCCTTGACTCTTCGTTCTCATGTCCACATCTTACCAGTTACAAGGTTTAATCATGGTAACTTAGAATCACTTTTTTTATTGTTTCTTCTCTTCCTCCAATACCTTGGTCCGACATGCATCATTTCTTATGAGGATTTTTGTAGTAGTCTTTAAAAGAATCTCCCTATATAAAACTATGATTTTTCCTAACACTTTTTAAATTAAAAATTTCTCAAAAATCTCAAAAGTAACATGTTTAACCCCAATCTGCGAATGTAGTATCATCTCTTCCTCCTGCCAACACTGTGAATAAATTGGTATCCATCTTTCACATCTTTCACATGGTCAACAACACAATTAGTCATCTATAGGATTTATTTTACAAAATGGGATTGGTCCATACACCCTGTATGCTACTTTAGAGGTTCCTAAAGCCAATATCTAACACACTAATGTATCTCAGTAATTTGTGGGTTATGGTTTGATTATTTTGTTACTCCTGCTTATTCTAGTAGTTATTTAGTTATAAGCACATACTTAATTGCCTGTTAGATTCTTAGCGCTGTGAGGATAGAAGCCAGGGCTGTCCTGTTCACAGGTATGTTCCTACCTAGTAGAGCAAAGTCTAGTGTCAAATGAAACTTTTTGAGTAAATGCATGGATAGTTAAACAGCAGTAGCAAATAATGGGTCACTAACACAAGAGAGGAAATTTATTGAGAATGTGCTGTGGGCTAGTACTATGAGGACAAACTATGTGTATTATTTCCTTTACTACTCAAAAGGATGTAAGTGCTATGAGTACTCTATAGATGAGGGAATTAAAGCTTAGAGAAATTGTTATTTTCCAGAGGTCATGGCTACTAGGGAAAGGATCTAGGACTTTAATCATGAGCTGATTCCACGCTCTTAATGACTATGGAGCTAACAAATGAATTACTGTTTTAAAAGTATAAATTTATAAAGAATATAAAATAAAATATAAAAATATTTCAAAATTTACTCAAAATATACATTATTACTCACATCTTATTAGTTTCATTTTTCTAGTTTTCAGCTTTTTTATTGAGATATAATTGACATATAATGTATTACTTTTAGCTGTACAACGTAACGATTTGGCTTTTGTATATATCACAAAATGATCACAAGTCTAGTTAACATCTGTCATCATACAGTTACAATTTTTTTTCTTGTGATGAGAACTCTTCTTGTAGCAACTTTCAAATATGCAATACAACATTATTAACTATACTCACTGTGCAGTACATTACATATATATACATATATGTAAAACAATTTCTTTACCCACTCATCCATAATGGACACTTACGTTGTTTCCATGTCTTAGCTATTGTAAATAATGAACATAGGGGTGCACATATCTTTTCAAGTTAATGTTTTCATTCTCTTCAGATAAATATCCAGAAGCAGAATTGCTGGATCATATATGGTAGTTCTATTTTTAATTTTTTGAGGAACTTCCCCATGTTATTTTCCATAGTGGCTGTATGAATTTATATCTCCACCAATGGTGTACCAGTGTTCCCTTTTCTCCACATCCTCACCATTACTTGTTAATTCTTGCCTTTTTGATAATAGCCATTCTGACAGGTTTAAAGTGGTATCTCACTGTGGTTTTGATTTACATTTCCCTGATGATAAGGGATGTCGAGCATCTGTTCATGTACCTGTTGGCCATCTGTATGTCTTCCTTGTAAAAATGTCTATTCAGATCCTCTGCCCATTTTTTAAATCAGACTGGTTTTTTTTTGCTATTGAGTTATATGAATTTTTCATATATTTTGGATATTAACCCCTTATCAGATATATGATTTGTAAATATTTTCCCCCATTTAATAGGTTGCCTTTTTCATGTTGTTAATGGTTTCCTTGGCTGTGCAGAAGTGTTTTAGTTTGATGTAGCCCCACATATTAATTTTTATAGAGCCTCTTTAAGAGGGTATTTTAATTGAGCAAGGGGTGGGTGGAGTCACAGACAGCAGCTTAGCATTTCTCATTCCTGCAGCCTCTCTGTTCTCTGCTGTGGCCTGTAAGGAGTAACCTTTACTAATAAACTCTTCATACTTATAAAGATTATTGTAAATTAGCATATGGATTATTTATTTTTTGAGAGAGAGCTTTAAGTAATCAGACAACTTTTTAAAAACCTGGTCAACAGATCAAACAACTAGTGATAATATTTTTGCTACAGTAAACCCTATTTTTAAGACAAAGATTATTCTATTAAGTGTATTTTGCTCTAAGGCTGAAGCAGCTATGACAGAGTATACAAAAGGTTTCTTAAAGATTACCCAGATAAAAGCCCCTCTTTTTTTTCAGTATGAATTAATATGGAAGATATTTTGTTTTCCTGGCAGTTTGAAGTAAGCATTAGAGAGTTTTGGATCTCCTGGCATCATTCCTTATAAACAATAAGTGATTCCTAGAAGCTTCCTAATAAAATGGGGGTACGCAGGGCTGTGTGATGTTGTATTAAAGACATTTTCTTTTTTTTTTCTGTGAATTGGTATAGAAAAAAAAGGATGGAAAATGAGGAATTTGGGCGGGGGATTAGGAATTTTGAGAACAGGGATTAGATGGAAATTGTATTGTTTATCTATGTGATGTGTAATATAAATCTATGCAAGAGAGTTAAAATGGCAGATTTGACTTCTAGCCTTTGAAAGTAAAATATCTGTTACAAGAAGGTTGACCCTTGAGCATGTCTGGGAACTTGGATTTTGGGGTATAGGGGTCCCACCATTCCTAGAATTGATAAGAGTGGCTCACTGTGCCTAAACTGTGTAATCAACATGGTTTATCCTAAATACCTGTTTTCCTTCTGGGAGTCTGGAATCTGAGTGCCAGGCAGAGGATGCCTATGTGACCAGCTTCCAAAACCCTGGGCACTGAGTTTCGAACAAGCTTCCTTAGATGACAACAGCCACCAAAGAGTTGTCACAACTCATTGCTGGGGGAATTTAGTGCAACCTGTGTGACTCCACTGGGAAAGGATTCTTTGAAACTTACACCTGGTTTCCCCTAGACTTTGCCCCTATGCCTTTTCCTTTTGCTGATTGTGCTTTGTGCCATTTGTAGTAATCATAGCCATGAGTGTGACTATATGTTGAGTCTTATGAGTTTTCCTAGCAAATCACCAAACCTACGGGTGATTTTGGATAACTTCAACACAGCACCTTACTCAGTATTACTAAAAATCTTCAGTGTATCACACATCTAATGAGTTTCCACTGCGTCCAAGTATTTTTTAAACATTGGGACTATAATCATGAATAAGGTACAACCTCTATTAAGAATCCTATAACTCAGTGGCATGATTCTCACCCAAGATTGATTTTGTCTCCCAGGAGACATTTGGTAATGTCTGTAGACATTTTTGATTGTCACCACGGGGACAGTGTTACTGGTGTCAAGTGAGTAGAAGCCAGGTATATTGCTAAACATCCCACAATATAAACAGAACAGTTTCCTTCAAACCTCCAGAAATCATCCAGTCCAAAATGTCAATAGTGCCAAGGTTGAGAAACCCTAATGTAGTGGGAGAAACATACACATAAACACATAATTTTAATAGAATGTGAAAACTGGTCATTGACCTCCTGTCTTCCAGGGATCTTGCCCACTCCCTAACCTTAGCCACTCATTCCCACAACCAGGGCCCCCCACCTACCACCTTTGCACTTTCTTTTACTCCCTCGTGGCCTCTGATGAGGTTAAATGCCATAGTCAATTAACAGTAACCATTCCTTTTTATACCCCCTATTTCCCCTTATTCAGCTCCTTTTGTAGGCCCCTCTTGACCAATCTCAATACTAGTAACCTGAGTTTATGTTGACTCCAGACTCACGATGCAGCTGACCTTGACTGGTTTCACTTTAAATTCGTAGTCACCGACCATCATGTGGGCCCTGCATGCTGTGCCACCACCACATTTCTGCAGAGCCTTCCTTCTCTCACCCATTTCATACCTTGCTCTCTCTCTTCAGATGCCCTACACCTGCTATCCTTTCTTTACTCTCAAGTTGCTTGTCCTGTTTCTAGTTTCACTGAGAAAATAAAAGCGACCACAAGAGAACTTCCACAAGCTCTCATTGTCACAGCCACTAACTTCTATGCAACTGGTGCATATTGTCTGCCTTCTTCTTGGGACAAAAGGTGAACTTCGTTTATCAACCAGCTCTAGCAATCCCTCTCACTTGCTCAAGGAAATCATAACTCCAGCATCCCCATCTCTTTTCTCCCACGTGGTTGTTTCCCTCTCTACTGAATCTTCACTACTGATATCAAAATATGTTCCTTTCCCCATCTTAAAAAAACTTCCTCTCCTGATCCCACTTTTTCCTCTCGTCATTGTACCATTTCTCTCCCCTCACATCAAAACTCCTTAGAATAGTTGATTTGATTATATTTACCGCTTTAAATTTCCCTTCTATTCTTTCCTGAACCAATTCAGGTGTTTACTATTTTTCCAAATCTGTTCTTACCATCCTGCACTGGTAAGTCATCTTTCAAAGTCAGACAGAGGAGGGGAACCCAGGGAACTCCCTGCACTCCAACATGTGAGGAAACCCTCAGCTTCTCTATTAACCTGATTCCCCTACTTCTGATTCTCTCATGGACTGCATAGTCCCCTCTTGATGCTCTGAATCATGACTTCACTTTACCTCCCCATGCTAATCACTTTGTTCTCTTAGTGGCTCTAAGCTCAATTCCAATGAAAAATGAACCAATTGGCAAATTCATATTTTTAGGCCAGGCTGCAGCATATATTATCTACCAGGCTATAGGATAAGTGATTTGGTTCAGGTATACACTGCCAGTCCAAACACTGGCCACACCAACAAATAGCCCATTATTGCTTCTCTGAGTTGGCAGTTGAGGGCAAGGAAACTTTATCAAAGAAAGAACACTGGGCATTGAAGACAATGGGATATAGCCAGTGTAGTGACATTCAGTAAATTTTCAATTATTCCCTCCCTCTCCAATGGCATGGGTCATATACTGTCTTGTAATATGGTAATCCACATGTATTACATGCGGCATGTCCTAAATTAAAGTACCTGTACTCAAAGACTGTGTCTTAGCTTTCTCTGTCTTTCAGCCATTGACAGTGTGTCCTCAGCTTGTTAAGTCCACATTAGGACAGTATAAAGGAGACATTTACACTTAGGAGGGCCTTGAATCTGAAGCATATTTTCCCAATTCTCACCATGCTTCATTCTGTCCTTGTGACCAACCATCCCTACTGCTGTTCCTGCTATCTCCTCCTAGGCTCCCCAGCTCTACGCTAGACTGTAAACTGGGTGAGAAGTACAATGACTCTCTTGTACTTACTGCTGTGTCCCCAGAACCTTGCTCCACCGCCTAGTCATCACAGGTGGTTGGCAAATGTTGACTGAATAAATGGCAACTGAACATCGTTCCCAGTTCAGTCCCTTTGACTCCATAATTATGGCTCCCTGGCAGGCCCTTTGTGATCCAATATCTTCTGTAGCTTCATCTATTGATCATACGCTTTTCTCCCCTTTATCCCATACCCTGTCCCCAAATCCATGGTGGGAAGCCTGGCAAGGTACAGTGCATTGAAAAAGGTAGGCATGCAATACATTTTTAGCAGATTATCTTCTTGGAAATGTAACCCACCACCTTATAGGCCCAATGCTATTAATATGTCTCTCTGCTTTTCCTCAGCCCACCATTATCATGCACAATAGAAAAGAAATAAGCCCTTTAATAATAATGTAAAGTTACTGCTAATAAAAATAAGCACTGCAGTGAAGCCAAATTACATGTCTTTTATAGGACTGGGAAATTTTAATATGGTTCCATGTTCAAGTGCTTATTGTTCAGAGAGGGATTTTTGGTTTACATGGTCTCCAAATTATTTTTTTCTTCTTTATCTATTAACATTCATATTTTGGCCATTTTACAGATCATTAGCGTCTCTACTAGAGAAGGAGAAATATAAATAGAAAGGAACTAAAATTCAAATTTATAAACTGAATTGTTTGTGCATAACTCTAATAGTTTAAAAAAATAAAGATGAGGAAGAAAAAACTGTAGAAGGGGTAGGAATCCGAAATCAGTGATAAGAATGAAGTGTGAAACCTATCCTATGGAATTCCTTTATGGTATTCTATACAAGATAAGTCAATTTTTTTCTGGAAAATGGCCACGTATTCTCAGAACGGAGCATATCACATGTGTTAAGAGAGTCTGGATTGGGAGTGTTGATGTGATGGAAATAAGCCAGAAGAGTGAATTACACACATGTTTGAGTTGAAGCTGCTCCTGGTTAGCTGTAAATTATGACACACTCATAAGGAGATGTGATTCAATAAAATAAAAAATTAAAAAAAAATCAGTGCCAGCTTATATAATATTCTCCCTCCCTTCCCAAATCAATTATTGGCTCTTCTCTGTTGATAACTGAGAAGTGATAACAACTTAATTAGCTATTTTTCCATTGAAGAAAATCACCTTGTCTTGATTCAAACACACCCATACAAGTTACCCAGGAGAGGTGTGGCTACAATGTAGATTTCAAAGAATCACAAAGCCAACCCCTGGGTTCTAGTAAGATGACAATTTAAAACATAATTTTAGTTCTTATTTGAGATTAAATCCTGTTTTAATATAAAACACTTTTTTCTTTCTTTTTTTTTTTTTGCTCTGCAATTACTATATTAGACCAAAAAATCATGTCAAAGAAAGTCAGAAAAGATTTTCTCTAGAAGTGTTTTTAATAATTTTAAGGTGGCTAATATTTTCTGTCAACTTAATTACCTAGCTCTATAAAATAGTCCTGTGAATTTTAAAATCAATTTTTGAGTCCCCACTCTTCACCAATAAAGTGGCAGTGATGTCAATGAAAATATTTCTATAATTCTTTCTAATCATGATAAAAAAACCCAGAAGCCCTAAAAAAAAAAAGATTGATACATTTGACTTCATAAAACCATAGAATCTTTATATGAAAATAATACTTTTATATAAACAAAGGTAAAAGACACCACAAACTGGAAGAAAATATTTTCAACATGTGTGTTAGAGGGTAAATATCCCTTTAGAGAGAAAGCTCTTACAAATTGATTAAAAACAAAACAAAACAAAACAACACTAAGCATATGAAACTGTTCCCAACCTCACCAATAATTCCAACTTAAACAAGAAGAAATTAATTTTACTTATAAGACAGGCCAAGATGAAGAATAATAATAACATCCAGTATTAGTAAATGTAAGGGGAAATTAGCACAATCATACACTTCGGTGGAAGTTTAAATCATTACATTTCAGCAAGCTCTTTAGCGGTATTTCTCAAAGTTAAAGCACACCATCGCTTTGACACAGCAATGCACTTCTATGAAGCTATCCTACGGTAATAAAGAAACATGAAACATACAAACATGGTCACCTTAATGGCATGTCATTGCAAAAAAATTAGAAACAACCTAAAAATGTGTCAGTAGGAACTGATTAAATAAATCACCATAAAACCTTACAACAGGCACGAATCCATTTTGCAGTTTCAAGAAAACCTTCAGGTATGGAAAGGCAGGAGAGTGAAGAAAGAGCAAAATTGCATAATATGTTACCTTTAAAAATTAACTTTAAAATAAATTATGAAAATGTGTGAAGTCAACCCCACTCCCACAGGCTGGGCCAGTGAACAGCTTGGTATGTATCTTTTCAGAGACGGATCTGTGTATGTTTTGAAGCCATGGCCAGCTCTGCTCTTGCTAAACCAAGTTATAGTTAAATATAAGTTTTTAAATCTCATAAGATACGAAAGTAAACAGTGCCAAAATAATTACATGTCTCAGGTCTACAGTATCCAAAAGAACTGAAATCCCAGTGGAGGCATCAGGCATCCATACAGCTATGCTTGCTAAAGAGAAGAGTTTAATTTCTGCACTTCCTCCATGGAGTCTTAAATGTCTTAGACAACACAGGCAGTGCAACTTCTCTAAGCCCTCATATTTTCTTCCAAACTTCCTGGCTTCACCTCATCTGTTACAGGTGATTTGCTTCCTTATTTTAGAGCAATAATGTTTTATTATTGTCACCAACTCTTCTTGCAGTGGCTTGTTTTTATTCTTGGCAGCCCTACCCTTTCTCTCTCTCTCTCTCCCTCCTTCCCTCCCTCTCTCTCCCTCTCTCTCTCTCTCTCTCTCCCTCTCTAATCCAAATGTTTATTTAAATGATTTTAATTCGATAAATAGTCCACAATGATTAGAACTGGAACAATTGCTATAAAGAGTGTTTAGACTCCTGGCTGATCCCCATGTCCCATTTAAGCCAGTCAGCCATTGGAATTAGTTCACTTTATTATTTTCTTTGAGCTGATCTGTCTTCTTTCCCTGCCTTGTAGACCTTCCTTACTTCCTTCTTCCTCCTTCTCTTTGTTTGCTGCTTCCTCCTCCCTTCTCTTTCCCTTCCTACCATTCCTGCCCCTCCTCCCACCACCACCAGCCCTGCTTCCTCTTTCCATAATGTTTCGGCCACAATATTTGTTAAAACAGAACTTGAGGGTTGCTCTGGGAACTAAAGCACGATGTATACCATGGCTTCTCCTATGGGCTTTAGCAAGAAAAGATCATGAGCACACTTGGTCCTCCTCCTCCTCCTGGCTACAGCCTACCCTGGGACAGGCAGGGAACACAGTCACTGGAGGGGAAAACAAATCTTTTACTTGCAGAACATAGGCCTGTGTAGGTTGCCTTCTGCATACAGGCACCTCTTCGCTTTGATCATTATCTTCTATTAAATTTTTTGAGACATCCTGTTGCTCTCAGTTCTACCAACCCTATCTCATTATCTGTAACTCCTGTCCCCATGCACATTTCACCTCTTCAGTCATCTGCATCTGGCTAATTGTTACTCTAACCTCACTTCTGCTTTCACTCATTTCTTTGGCAATGTAATGGCAACATGCACAGCGAAGATACTCTTCAACTGGTCGAGAGATACTTCAAAGTTCTGTTTTAACATTCCTACTAACTAGGTAATTTTTTATTGCCTCCAGTAACATGAAGAGGTGAGACAGAATGGAAATAATGTGACAAGTGAACCTCAGCCCATGAAAGCTAACAAAGGTTCACTTGTTGGTTCTTAATATTTGGAAGTCGAAAGAGTCAGGTCTGCTATTAAGACATTATACTTGTGAGTTTGCAAAAAGAGCATAGGAGATGTTGTGAAGAGAGGTTATTTCAGCCCCTTAAAATATAAAATTTACTGGGCACCTGGGTGGCTCAGTTGGTTAAGTGACTGCCTTTGGCTCAGATCATGATCCTCGAGTCCCGGGATCGAGTCCCACATCGGGCTTCCTGCTCGGCAGGGAGTCTGCTTCTCCCTCTGACCCTCCCCCCTCTCATGTGCTCTCTCTCTCTCTCTCACTCTCTCAAATAAATGAATAAATAAAATCTTAAAAAATATATATGAAATTTACTAGGAGAAACGCCACAGTCTTAACTGGTTTCTTTGCCTTGTGGCTCATTCTCATCCACTCTCTCCTTTCCAGAAAGATCTTTCTAATAATCTAATCTCTTCTTCAGATTCTCAATCCCTTCGTACTTCCCTCCTGCTATTTTCCCATCACATATCTTACTTCTCAGTATTCCATGATATAATCCCCTTGTGGTTGATGCTATACCGTCCGCCTCGAACCCCTTCCCCACTCCTCTGCCTATCTACCTTCCTCTGCCAGCTGTCTCCTCAGCTCTGGAGTCCCTACTCTGTGAAAGAGCCTGACTCCCAAGGTAAGAACAGGCATGCTTTTCTCTACTCCTCTTGTCCTCCACTCCTTACAAGTGCCTCCATTATAGTTCTTATGCATATTATTATACATGTATACATGCTCTTGTCAAGCTTCTGCTTAGTATATCCAACTTCTCACTATACTGTACTTTTCAGCATTCAGAAACCACACCTTTTTATGTCTATGACCTTCACATCTAAAATGGTACCTGGCATTTAGAAAGCACCTGTATCAGTGAGAGTTCTTCTTTGTGGGCCACTAAAACCAACTGTGCTAAACTGATCAGAAAAGAGATGAGTAGATGAAAATATTGGGTAGATTACAGAATTAAGAGAAGGAAAGAATGGAGAAATAGGCTCAGAAGATAAGCAGGAACCAATTGATTCAGGGCAGCTGAGCCAAAACTAAAACCATACCACAAGAAAGTCTCGGTACCTTGCTAGCAATGGTTCCTCCATCCCTATCGGATGTCACTGTGTGATGCTACCACCACTGGACCCTTAATACTTTCAAATTATTGCTAGTTCTTCGTTTCACTGCCTCCATATTCAAACTTCCAAGTAGAAGCATCCAGAGCCTAGTTCATTAACCTATACCTTGACTTATAGGTAGTGGTGATAGGCAGAGCATAAAGAAGTAGACTTCACATCTTACCAATCTATACAATGGAGAATCCCCTCAAGAGGAAGGAAAATTACACACTAAGCAGTCACAAAAAAATTACAAATGCCCACGAGAGTTACCAAGTATCATTATATGGTCACCACGAACTACAACAATGAACAGAAATCATTTAAGGTGCATTTTATGATTTTGAGCCCAGCTTTAAAGATAATGAAATGATTTTTATTACCTTTGCTTATTATAGAACGCTTCTATGGCTCAATTTTTTATTTGAAAATTATAACTTATTAATTTTTATCACCGTTGTAACAAATTACTACAAACTTGGCAACACAAAACAACACAAATTTATTCTCTCAGAGTTCTTAGGTCAAAAGTACAGGTGGGCTTGGCTGGTTTCTGTGTTCCAGATCCCACAGGGTGAAAATCAAAGGGTCAGCAGGGCTGCATTCCTTTCTAGAGGCTCCAGGAGAATTAGCAGAATTCGGTTTCTTGTGGTTATAGGACTAGGGTCCCATTTCTTTGCTGTCAGCTGAGGGCCACTCCCAACCTCAAGAGGTCTTGTGTATTCCTTTCCTTGTGCCTCCAACCCTTTCCTCCGTCTTCAAAGCCTATTCCTGCAAAGCAGTTAGCACTGTTTTTTTCTTTTTTGTTTTTTCTTCTTCATTAGTCATAACAGTAATAACAGATAACATGTAGGGCCTCTTACTCTTTGTCAAGCACTGAGATCAGAGCTTTACTAATAAATCCCCAGTAATCTTACTTTACCACTTCTCAGTGGTGTGAGGGAACCTGTTCCCGTCAGTCTTATGGGCAGGGCCAGCTTCATAATTTGCAGGGCTTAGTGCAAAATGAAAAATGCAGACATGGCAGGGACAGGAGAGTCAATCTCCCCTTCCCACAGACCTATACCCTAACCCATGGCAGATGAACAACCCCAGAAGAAACACGCAGTAACGTGATGAGGAGAGGTAGGGCCCCAACAGAGTTGCCGCTGAAAATACGGTGGCAAATCAGCCCAGGGCTAGGCAGACCAATGCTTTGCCCTGCCCTGAGATGCTACATGGTGCCCACCTCAAGCCACCGCATGGTCAGCTGGTCTCCTCAAGGAATGTCCATAGTAGAGGTCAATGTTGGTGTATGTTGCTACAGGTTGGACATTTGGTGGTGGGATTAGAAAAAATAGTCTTAATAAGGGGGAATTCTCCCACAGAACCTCCATCTCTATTGCAATGGCCACTTGCTCTTGTGCCTATTGTTCTAGCACTGGGGTACTTGTTGACACTTTGTTGACTTTAATCAGCCAAGTTATTTGAGCTCATTTGGTTTTGAGTGTCTTTTCTGTGACAGCTACCCTAACAGAGATTAATAATTAATAATCAATTAATATGAAGGTTTTAAACTTTGTGCCCATTCCTATATATCCAACCATATGCCTCTACCACATACTTTTTGGTTTTTGACCACCCAGTCTTTCTCCTTACAAGCCACTGTGCAATGATCCATATACCCTTTTTATCCAAAATATATGACCAGGTGCACCACCCAAAGCTCTGCCTATCGATAGGAAGGCCGGGGTGGTTTCTCTCACCATTGCCTTTAAAAGCCACTCAGTATGGCTGTAGTGAATTTGAAGTCCATTTTGGCATCAACATACCGAGCTGACATTCATACACCAAGCTCGGGCTTTGTTTTCCTCAATCACCTTATTGTAACTAAATTATAAGTGAAATTATGGGCTAAGAAGTTGCTCGTGCAATAATGGCAGATGAAATGGGAGTCAGCTTGATTTTGCCTTTTGTTCATCCTTGATCCTAGGTGTACTATTTTTATTTTACAACAGAGTGTTGGGTTGTTGCTGGGCCCACTCAACTGTGCATCTCAAAGAGTCTGACAGACCCCAGCTTGTGATGGGCAATTCCAGATACATGGTCATGCACTCCTTTTCTACCGTTGTCCAGTAGTGTGCAAAGAGCTGTTTTCAAAAGGCATATAATCCTCTGGATGATTTTGTTGTTCTTCAATTGTACTGTGCTACACCTAGGTGTGAATTTAAAATTTTCTAGGAATTTGTTGGATTTGCTGAATGATATTGGTATCTTTCATCATTTCTGGAAAGTTCTAAACCATAATATCTTATGCTTCAGTTTTTCTCTTTATTCAAACAAAAATCTCAAATATGTATATATATATATATATATGCACATATGTGTGTTCTACATTTTCTGTTCATTCTCCCTGTACTTTGACCTATCTTTGATATTTTCCATCTCTCTGTCTCTTTGGGCTACTAAGATTATCTCTTCAGTTGTTCTTTTTTCTAATGTACTAATTCTTTTATTAGATGTGTATAATCTGTTATTCAACTAATCCATTGAGTTTTTCATTTTAATAATCATAGTTTTCAATTCTAGTTCTGTTTTATGCTTTTTCAAATTTGCTCATATTTTATTTTACTTATTAAAATATACTCACACACTTTTATATTCTGTGTTCTGTAATTCCAAAATATGAAGTTTGAATATCTGTTTCTGTTTCCTTTTACACATAGGGTAGTTTATTTCCTTGTATTTAATGATTTTTTTTTAATTATATGCTGCTCTTATGCCTTAGAACTTTATCTGTAGAAACATGTTATTGGGGGCACCTGGGTGGCTCAGTTGGTTAAGCGACTGCCTTCGGCTCAGGTCATGATCCTGGAGTCCCTGGATCGAGTCCCGCATCGGGCTCCCTGCTCGGCAGGGAGTCTGCTTCTCCCTCTGACCCTCCTCCCTCTCATGCTTTCTGTCTCTCATTCTCTCTGTCTCAAATAAATAAATAAAATCTTTAAAAAAAAAAAAGAAAAAAAAAGAAACATGTTATTGCCTGGTTTGAAGGAAGTTATTCTAGAAAAAAATTGTCCTTTTCCTTTTGGGTCTCTGGGGGAATTTTGGCTACAAAATTGAATTGTGTTTGCAAATATCAAAGGATAATTTTTAGTTTTTTCTACTAAATACCAAGTTTTGAGACTGGCAGTTTTCCTGATAGTTTCCTGAAGAGAAAGAGGAGGCAGATTTATTTTTGTCAATACATACTGTGAGTGTAAAATCCTTTGTGACCCCAGCTTTATGTGAGGGATCTCTTATTAGACTCACTTTAGATGCCTTCCAGAATGTTTTTTCCCTTCCTTAAATTTCACAATCTCACAAAAACCAGTCCTCAAGTTCTCATGGTGTAGTTAATGCCCTCAAGAAACAAACAAAATCTGTTTCAAGTGTTATCTATGCCCTTCTCTTGGTACCTAGGTACACCACAGATTCTGGCCTGCATATTCCTTATTTCTTGCCATTAATGAAAGCATTAAAGAGTATTTTTCTATATTTTCCCCAGTATTTTATTCTCAGAACAGTCTAGAGGCCTAGTCTGCCATTGCTCCAGAAATCTCTTCTGGCCTTTTCCCACTCAACTTGTTAGTGTCCCATTGTTAGAACCGCTCATTATCTAAATCTGGTATGAATTATTTGGCTACAAATAACAATAACAAAAATGACTAAAGAAATGGTACAAATAGTTGCTTTTTTCTCATGAAACAAGAAGTCTGGAAGTAGGCATTCCAAGTCAGCAGCTGCTCCACAGCAATGGCAATGACAAAGATTCAGGCTCTTTCTACCTCTGCTTGGCCAAATTTAGTATTTTGACTTTTATCTTCACTGCTTATCAACACGGTTATGAGTTAGCTACTGCCCCTAGAGGAATTAGTCCATTTTATAAGCAAAATAAAAGGAAAAACCAAAAGGACAAAAGTTTGGGCCAACTAAGGTTTTTTTTTCTTAAGAAATTTTTATTAAAAAATAATAATTTCATTGGCAGAACTGAAAAACATGTTGGGGCGCCTGGGTGGCTCAGTCGCTAAGCAGCTGCCTTTGGCTCAGGTCATGATCCCAGGGTCCTGGGATTGAGCCCTGCATCGGGCTCCCTGCTCCGCGGGAAGCCTGCTTCTCCCTCTCTCACTCCCCCTGCTTGTGTTCCCCCTCTTGCTGTCTCTCTCTCTGTCAAATAAATAAATTAATTAATCTTTAAAAAAAAGAACTGAAATACATGTTTACCTCAAACCAATCAATGGCAAAATCACATGAGAATACCATTTCTAACGTAGACCAATCACATTCCCTGAAACTAGGATAAGACGTTGCTCCACTTGAACTCAGGAGTTCTCCATTGCTACCTGAATAAATGGGGATTCTGTGAGCAGAAAATAAGGTGTTGAAGAATTAACATTGGGGAGGCATTAAATTATGTCTGTCAAAAACCTAACACTTTCTCAGCATCTAGCCTTTCCTGCCTAGAATGCCTTCCCTTCTCCCTTCATCTGTTTATGTAAGTCTTCATGTCCTTAAATCCAAGCTTAGGGCTACCTTTAGTTAAGCCTTTGGCATCATCCTCTGCCCACAGGGCTTGCCCTCTTTCCATGTATCAGTTGTTAATAAATATTATAGAGTGCGTCTTTCTTCTGAGTACGATCACTTGCTGCATTATGTTATTCTTTCCATCTCCCAAACCAGAATGTAAGCTTTTTGAGAGTATGACTCCTATCTCATGTCACCTAGCCTAGCACTTGAATATACTATATACTCAATCAGTCAATGCTCATTGTTCACTAACAAACTAATTGATTATCTCATTACTTATGTTCTCTATAACTCCTTCTGCTTAGTGACACATCTTTGACATTTACCCGAACCCTAATCCATTGACCCTCTTTTATAACTTAATTTTATTGATCTCTCTGTTTTTAAATTCTAATTAACTATTCTCACATAGAAAACCAGTTCTGTCTCACCCCTAACTATCCTGGTGATTTATTATAGACCACCATCTCCCCTATTGGCTTATGTGATTCTGTGCCATTCTAGTTATCCTCCTAGGTTTCTTTTTCTTGCCTATTTTGCTGGTTTCTTTTCACCTTTTTCCTCTTTTCCTTTAACTCTCATCTCCTGAGAGTTCATATTTAAACCTCCTTTACTCCTTAACCCTTTTCTTCGGGCCGATCCCTTTTGATTTAGATGATTCCCCAAATCAATGAAAGCAGTCCTGCTAATTTCTGTATTTGTATTTATTGCATTGTTGTCATTTCAAGCTCAAAGTTTCCGACACTAAATTTACCATCTTAGATTCAAATATACTATTTATTCCAATATCCCTACTTCTTCCAATGGTGTCATCACTTTTCTAGTCTTACAGCATGAAATATTTGAAGCATTTCTAACTGTTCCTATCATGTTGATTCAATCTTTGAAATGTCTCTAATATCTATTGCTTCACTTTTCCTCCTTCAGCATTCAGATATATTTACCTCAATTAACTAAATAACCTCAAACAATTCTGTCATAAATACCTCTTTTCTCCAATCTATCCCAAACAGATTAATCTTTTTAAAATTTAGCTTAAATGAAGTCCTAATTCTGAACCAGAAACCTTCTGTGACTCTCCACTACCCAAGTTAGTGACTTTTCTCCTGCTTCTCCCACAGAGGATTTCTGGAAATCACCTTTAAGGAACAACAGAATCTTTTTTCTGATATTCAGAAGCCAAGAAAACATTTTCTCTGCTTTCAGTAAATTTGACTCCCTGATGAATATACAAAAGAATAGGTCACATGTACTATGGGTTCTTTCAGCAACAATTCTTCTCATGTCTTTCTTGTAGTTCGTTAGGGGTTTTGCTGTTCCTGCCACTGTGACAGTCTCTTGAGCTGCCCTCACTTTTTTTAAATTATACAGCTTGTGAAATTTGAGGACAAAAAGAACTTGCTTGAAATCACTTAGCTGACTAGGGACTTGTACATCCTTTCATGATTCTAGTTTTGTTTTTAAAATAGAACAATTCCATCTCAATGCCAGCCTTTGGAGGGACTTTGTGCAGGTGGCAGGCCACTTAACATGGTGGAGACTTCCTTTTAATTATGTTCAGGTTGAGTGGCTCCCACAAAGTAGGTAATCTGGACTGATTTCTTTTTCCCATTGTAAATTAATTTCATACTAATATTTTGTCTTCCTTTTGAAGATTGTTGATTGGAAAAAGCAGTTTTGATTTGTAAGAATCTGATCCATTTGATCTTAATGTATTCTCTTTCCCCACAGAGCAGAGATATTTTGAAAATGTTTCACTTTAATGGTTCTTTATCTAGACTAATTCCTTGTAAAAGAGCAAACTGTCTGCATGCTAAAACAAATGTGCATTTGAATGCACAATTGATTAACCAATTTTGAAATAATTAACTTTTTAGATTTTGCATGTGCATTTGTTGCTCATTTGACCATATAATAATTAATTAGCCTTATTATAATGGATTGCACCTTCAAATCCTGTATGCATATTCTAATAGAATGACAGCATTTTTTACCACTTTTTTATATTTTAGTCAAACAGACAAGCACTCACAAGCAAAGGAAGAGAATTTTAAAAATGGGGGACATTTTACATCTGCAGAAGTTGACATTTTGATTAATGAAGTGTTACAGTTGTTTTTAATGTATTTATTTGGTGGTGCATTCAGCAAAATTAATCCTGATAGATGAAATGTGTTTAAAGCACTGCTTACAAAATGAATGGTGTCTCCAAGCTAATAGAGTTATAAATGAACAGCAAAAAATGAAGAAGACTTTAAAAATGAGTTAAGTGAAAATAAATGCCAGATTAAAAAACAATTTACTCTGTGTGTCTAGAGAGCCAAACGGAACTCAAGTGCAAAGAATTTGACTTATGGACTAAGTGAGCAGCTGAAATATTTAAATAACAGCCTAATGCTATTCAGTCATGAGGGTAAGAAGACTGCACAGGCTGGGCTTCTTACCTTCACCTGTGGTATGCAGAGCTGAAAGGCAAAAACCAAGATTATGTCCTGAGGGGTGTATTAAGAGTCAAGCAGAGAAGTACAACCATGCCATTCATCAGTGATTTGGGCGGCAATGGTGTAGCTTGAGCATCAGGGAAAATAAGAATCAGAACTAGTGAGATGGTTCAGGCATCCAAAAAAGCAGTGGGGATGAGTATTACAAATTGAGGCCAGCTCCCTCCCAGGAAGGTTTGCCCATCTCACTTTTTGATTTTGAAAGCAGAATAAGCCCACTTAAAATGATAAGTGGGCGCCTGGGTGGCTCAGTTGCTTGAGCCTCGGCCTCCAGCTCAGGTCATGATCTCAAGGCCCTGGGATCGAGCCCCACATGGGGCCCTCCAATATGCCCCCCTTCTGGCTCTGTTTAGCAGGGAAACTGCTTCTCCCTCTCCCTCTACGCCTCCTCCCTGATTGTGCTCAGTCTCTCTCTCTCTCTCTCTCAAATAAATAAATAAAATCTTTTTAAAAAAATAGAATAAAATAAAAGATAAGAACAGAAAAAAAAAACTTATCTACAAAAATTCTCCATAGAAGAGAGTTCCTATTTTATGAATAGACTTGAGTCTATATAGGCAATTCTCCAAAGATTTTTAGAATACATAAATAGCCAAGTTTTCACTCTTGGGAAAGGTCAACTAGGTGTACATACTCTGTATAGAATAGAGTAGGACTTCAGAGAAAGCCATATAGGTGCCAACTCTAGCTTTATCACTCATTAACTATTGGGCCCCGAGCAAGTTTAAAAATCTCTCTGTGTCTTGGCTTTATCATCTGTCAACAAAGATGAGTAATAATTGTTTTTTTTTAAATCTTTAATGTCATAAGAATTGAACATGTATGAGGACAGTCATTTTGCTGGTGTTGTTCACTGATCTAGCCCATGTGCTTAAAAAGTACTGAGCACTTAGTAGGTGCTCAATAAATATTTAATAAATGAATGGATATATAAGGCATTTTTCATAGTTCCTGGCACTTAAACATTCAATAAGTAAATGGTAAACAATACATAATTTGGTAGCACCTTTACACCTAAGTATAATGGTATAGCTAGAGCAGACTCACCCTTCAGCCGAAAGAAACTAAGAATCCCATGTTTTTGTCTATCCAGCATTTTCAAAATGAATTTGTCCACAGAAGTCTCTTGTCATGTCATGACATTCCTTCCTTTATTAAAATATTTATGGAATATCTATATATGCCAAACACTATTTTCATGTCTAGAAAGTCATGAACCAGTCCCTGTCCTCCTGGAGTTTATACTTTTTTGTGATGAAGGCAGAAAGTAAAGACTAAAGAAACATGTGATTTCAGGTAGTAATAAGAATGATAAAGAAAAATTAAGCAGGATATGGAGATAAACAATGACTATTGAGCCTGGAGTATATATGGTACAGGAATCCACAGAATATCATTTGGGAAATTCTGCCTTAGATTTATATCCATGTGCGAGCCAGTGAAAAAGACTTAGGAAAGGAGAAGGCTTAAGAAAATCCTCAACACTTTATTTTCACTCCCATTGATGTGTGCTCTCTTGAAGATACTTAGTCCTTGAGTTTGAAGGCAAGTGCTATTGATGGAGATCACTGGCCAGATACGAGGGAAGGCAGTGTCATGGGAGGCATCCAAGAGACTCTGAATTAGAGCCCCTCATATTGTACTTTGTAGATAGTACTTAAGGCACTCCTTAGGCAATTTTCCCTTCTTGTAAAATTGAAAAAAATGTAATATTTACACATTTTGTTGAACTTAAAAATCTCAGCTGTTCAGGGCCACCTGGATGGCTCAGCCAGTTGAGCATCCAACTCTTGGTTGCAGCTCAGGTCATGATCTCAGGGTTGTAGGATCAAGCCCTGCATCAGGCTCCACGCTCAGTGGGGAGTCTGCCTGAGATTCTCTCTCTCTCTCTCTCTCTCTCCTTCTGCCCCTCCCCCCTCTCTCAAATATATAAATAAATCTTTTTAAAACCCCTTGATCAATTCTATGTGACTGGGATGGTGAAATCATTCCCTAAAAGCCAGAGCATAGCCCATTCCATAGGGTTAGCTATGGACTTGTGGAGATAATGGATGGCCCCACTTTCTTTATAATTGGATTGGATGATGTACTTGGGGATGCTCTTATCTCTTGACAAGTTTTCTCCTACTTGCCAGTGATTCCTTGTAATTAGGATATTGTTAAGGCTGGACCTCAAACAAAAAGGTTTCGTCTTAATGGTCTTGTCCCCCATAGTCCCATTATGTATCCAGAAGCCACCTCTTGATGTACAATTGCAAACAAAGGCTTTAGCCAAGCATAAAACAGTCCTCTTGGTAGGAGCCTCAAAGCCCACTATGGGACAGTCCCTGACTGTAATGATGACTTCACATAAGGTCCAGAGTGGCTTAGAGACCAAAAGCCACCAAGAGATTATGGGAAGCTGACTTAGTAAACACCAGGCAATGCTTATAGATATGCCTGAAATATATGTAAAACCTGTCAAACTTTAAACCCAGCTACCCTTATGCCTGGACCTGATCATCATACGTCTATAGTATAGAACATAACTGTTCAGAGATTATTGATCTTGTTTATTCTAGTCAACCAGATTTAAGATGCCCCTATTGAAATTGCAAATGACTACCAATGGCAGTAGTTTCATGGAAAGAGGGGTAAGAAAAGCTGGGTATGCTATAGCTGGGTATGCTGGGTATAACAGACTGTTGAGGCCAAAGCCCTGTCAGCAAATACATCTGCCCCAGAAGCTGAGTTAATAGCGCTCACCTATGCTTTTTAATTGGCAAAAGCCTTAAAAATTGATATTTACACTGACTCTAAATATGCCTTCCTAGTCCTATATGCCAATGGAGCAATTTAAAGAAAAGGGGATTATTATCAAGCCATAACTCCCCAGTCAAATATGGGCCTGAAATTATTACACAAATTCAAAGGATAGCTCTCCAAAACCAAATAGCCCTTGATATCCTGACTGCACTTCAAAGAGGCCCAGTAGTAGATGACTGGCTCTTGGCTAGGACCCAATGGCTATCCAGCTCTAACTTGTGTTCATGGCTTCCCCTAGGCTGGATAGGCCACTGTACTCTGGGTTTTGCCTGGATGCACGGACGCATTATTAAAACCATTACTAACCCAGCCAAGTTTCTAAATTTAAAATGGTGGACATGTTCTGTGTCTCATTGTTATGACTACACAGCATCCATCTTTGTTCCCTCTTTGAGACTGGAGGATATTGTTTGCACATGTAAACTCCTAAGTACATGGTCAAAGCCCCAAATGACACTCAAAATAGCATTTCTCAATTAAATACTAAAGTAATACAAATGTCTGAAGCAGTTTTACAAAACTTGCGCTATCATAAAAACTATGCTGTGTATCCATTCCAGATTACCACAAAAATATTTCTGGGTTTCCAACTGCCATGAATACTCAAATTGGTGCTTTAAATGATCTCTTTCCATTAATGATTGGTTAGGTTCACTTTATTGGACTTCTCATTTTTATAGCCATACAAATCTTAATATGTTGCCTTTTTCAATATCTCTCTGCTTGGTGCTGAGACTCCATCCCTACAATGACTTCACATCAACAGATGATCCTTACCACACACAGAGATACTTCCTTACTGTTAGTGTTGGATTCAGCTGCCTCTCCTTTTATAACTCCCCTATATGTTCTCCAACTGACCGATACTGACCCATAGGTAGGGACATCTCTATTCCCCTATTCAGCAGGAAGATGTTACAGAAGATGAGACCTTCCACCTTCAACAACCTTAAAGATTTAAAGGTCAAAATTGTTCAGGGGGGAAATGATGAGGGAGTAGAAGGCTAGCTGAAGACAAAGCATAAGCTGACACCCTGCAACCTGCCCCCTCCCCCCACTCCTGGGTGGGACACGTGTGACATTCTTCCAGGAATCTCCCAACTATCTTAATGATGTTAATATCTTGCTAGAGGGGGAAAACAACCTTAACTTGACAATGGCAAGGCCTCTAGTATCTCGTAGGCATCTTGTAGGTCAGTCCTCTTTAGCATTGAAAGTTCTTTTGAAACTTCCCTTTTCCTTACTTCCCCCAACTCCAAAGTATATAACCCCCACTCTTCAAGACCCTGGTGCAACAGCTCTTTCTGTCCATGGGTCCTGTCTCCTTGCTTTAATAAAAGCACCAAAAAAAAAAAAAAAGTCTCAGCTGTTCAATTGATCCTACAACATTTCTCATTAGTAGATAATTGACTGGCATAATAATTGACTGGCATAATTTTTCTTTCTTCTAGACAGAGAAATTGAATTGCCAGTTTCCATCTTGTTCCTCACCTCAGATGACTAAGCGGGCCAATCCATGCTTTTTATTCACTAATTCACAACATCTATTAGATACCTTACTGTATGTGCAGCCCTGGGTTAGGAGCTCGGTATGCAAAAATGAATTTGACGTAGAGGAACTTACTAGCACATTGGTGCTAGTGAGATGGTTAGACAAATGGTTAGGTACTTTCCCTTGTGTTTCCCAGCTTCTGTCTTAAGAAATAAGTAAAAGCTTCTCAAAGAAGGGATGTAACTCATTTGTTTCTCACTTTCCAAAGCCACAGAGAACACAGTAAATAGGGGTAGATGCCTAAGATGTACTTTGTCTTCACTCATGACATTTTTTAAAGATTTAGGGTAATAATCAATACAACCATCTTTTGCTGATCAATAAAACCAAGATATCACAAACACAGAACTTCTCCCCATTCTTTTCATTAGGAAGGGTCTATCAGTAGCAAAACTTCTAAACACTCACCAGCCTAAAAGTGGATACTCAGAACTGGTTAGGGCAGAGAAGGCAGTGGTTCTAATCCTCCACCTGAAGTCATATGACTCATCTGAAGCAGAAGTAGGAAGAAACAGCTAGGCCAGGAATCTGAAATTATGAGCAGCAAAGAAAGTCATAATGATTGTACTGATGAGTCATCTGCCATCTGCTTCTCATTGGTAAAGATAAGTCAAGGTACAGATAACTAAGAGTAAAGCAATACCAAGAAAAAGCAAACCGGACTCTTATTCTGGAATGATAGAAGGAAAGATGAAGTACATAAGAAGCTGTCACAAGGAGACCAATGTATTTAGAACCCCTCTGAGCAGGCTGGGCAGAAACAGGCTTTGTGAAACCTAAAACCTACAGGAACTGATAGAGAAAAGGAAAGGAGGACTATACTTCAGCCAGCCAGAGAACTGGAAGCCAAGAGACTCAGTAGGTGAGCTCCAGTTCACCAATTAATTCTTCCAACTCCACTGGTTGGCTCAACTTGCCATACCGGAGGCAGGAAAAGGCCCTCATGAGGACCCCATTCCAAGGAGGGAAGAGTAGCTGACAACACACAGAAGGTCTCTTTCTATGTCTCCACCAATTCAGCCCTCTCTGATGATGCACTGTGGCCACTTTTCCAGAACAAAAAAAAAATTATTCTATGGAAATGTTCTATGTTCAGTGGAACTTCTCATTCCATTGCTCTTGGTTTATACTGTTTTGGAACTGATCACACTGTATGATGTGGCTTTGTATCTGTCTCACTAACAGATGGTAAACTCTTTGAGAGCAGGAGCAATAGCTTATTTATTTCTGTCTCTCCAGTGCCCAGCAAAGCTCTTGGACCAGAATAGATGTTGAAAATACCTTAGTAATTGAAGTTAACTGGACTTCCCCCTTATATTTCACTTGTGGCCTGTCATCCTATATGAATATATTATAGGACTTTGGTTACAATTCCTGTACAGAATCCTATGAAGTTCCATTGAGATTTTAGCTCTCCCACTCAAAAACTTAGCTAAAGGAGGGCAGTGGATTGTTATTCATTGATTCTATAAATTTTTATGGAGCATCTACTATGTGCTACATATAGTACTTGGGCTTGGGAATTAGTAAACTAAGATCCTTGACCTTACGGAGCTTACATTCAAGTGGGAGGAAGAAAGAGAAAATAAATATAATAAGACATGCCAGTATGTTAAATGATAAATGCCATAGAAAAGAGAAAAAGTAGAGTAAGAAATATCAGTAGTACCAGGATATAGGGTTGGGTGTTAGACAGTTTAAAACACTCCATAGACTAGTCAAAGTGTTCCTCATTGAGAAGGTAAGATTTGACCAGACTTGAAGGAGGTGGTGGAGTTAGCCAACAGGATATTTGAGAAAAAAAATGTATCATACTCTCTTTTCCCAGCTGCATAGAGGACTTTGAGCCAGTGCTGCCTTGAGACTCAGAAGATGTGGTAAGTTTGCCAAATGGCCAAAACACTTGCTTTTGGCTCACACAGTAAATTCAATGAGTAAGGTTTTAGTCATTTTGTTACTGTTGTGTGACATGGGAGACTGAGAACAGGAACACAGAAAGGAGAAGCGCAGGATTCAAGAATAGGGTGGGGTTGGGAAAGAGAGGGAGCTCTACTCTGAGATCAGGGAAGGTTCTGGAAATCTTGTGGGTAGTATGAAGCTAAAAAGTTTGCTATTTCCTTAATGTTTTTCCCTGTAATGAGTTTAAATTATCTAATTCTGGCCTTTTAAACTCAGAGCTTCTTTGCTGCCACTAAAGACTTCTTTTAACTGGCTTTTCTCCTTCATTCTGTATTTCTGTGGCAACCAAAGGAGAACAATCAAAACTATACTTTCTGGCCTAGAAAAGGGAATTCTAGTTTTGTTGTTTTAATTCTTGCTCTATACTAGTCTTATCTCATTATATCTCTCTGTTCCTTGGGGTTTCTTCAACATAACTAATCAAAACACAGTTGAAAATTTATTCATTCAATTAAATATGTTTATTAGGTGATTGAGGAGTTTCAGGTCCTGTCTATATATAAAGGACACAAAGATGAGGAAGATGTGATTCTATGACTAGTGAGAAGCCATCCTTAATAACTTGTTGGCATGTTACTAGACCAGAACATAATGACCTCAAGTCACAGGAAAACAATATGTTTGTCATACTCTAGAAATAATCCAGTCAAAAATAATACACATTTTTTCAAGGGATTCTAAAGGAGTGAAACTTAAAAATTAATTCATGGTCTTACCAATGATTAACTACTGTCATTGTCTTTCCCATAAATCTCTGAAACCCTAGCAACATTCAGCCACTCCTCCTGGTTCTTGTTAATAAGTCTGTGTTTGACTGAAAGGGCTTAATCACCTGCATATACCATATTTTCACTTCACCACAAGAAAGGAAGAGGATAGAAGCTTCACAAAGGTCAGTTAGGAAGAATTGGAAACAGTGAAATGAGGTGAAGCCCTGAGTCAGGGACTGAGAACAACCTATAAACATAGAGGGTAATGGTGGTCAGGTTGTCAGAGACCACAGACGTCTTGGACTGGCTTGTTCCGAAGGTGCTATCTCCGCTGTTGACTCTACAGGGAGGTCTCCCCATTTTGTGTTGGTGGTGTGAATCATGTAAGGTGGAACTCAGCTGTCAGAGAAGTAAAAGTTTTTTCAGCCTTATGTCTTAAGTAAAGAATATCCCAAAATTCAAACAGCATAATATGTTGACCACATGCACGACGTTTGGCATGATGCAGAATGTCTTTGCATTGATGAGGTCATTCCTGACTTGAAAAGGGATTTCTCTTTTGCAGTAGGAATTGCAAGTAGGGGAGAAGAGGAGGAGAAAATAAGCCTATCCTTCCCAGACTGCTCTCTTTGCTTTACTCATTCAGGAGACTTACCATTCTCAGGAGGATTTTATGCCACTATTGTTTTGTTGCTGGGCCTCTCCTGTTTCCATACCCAGATGAAGTATTCCTGGAATTTAAGGGGTCATTTTACAAGCCAGGCCACAAGTGCCACGTTGTTTCTTCTGCTCTGCTCTCACCCTTGAATAATACTTGTCCTTTGATACTAAATTCAGTGTCCCTGTCTAAGAGCCAGAGAAGAATACGGAGTCCTCTGCCCCTGCATATCCTCAAAAAAGGTAAGACAGTAAGACACACTGGCAAAGCAGTAAAATGACAGGCCCATTGTTTGAGGCCAACACTGGGACTTCCCCTTTTGTATAAGCTGAGTCACATTTTTCCTGTTGTCAACTTGAAGCCTGTCCGTTGATGTACGATAGGGCTATCTTGCTGATGTATAAAGCCGGGCAGACAGGTCCCTTGCATTTGTTTGCCTTACCTTGGACCCCTACCAATTAAAAGCTGTACACTGGCCAAAGGAGATAAGACACGGTTTTTTAAAGCTCTGATATGGACAGGATGAACTAATTTCTGACAATTTTCTTCTGTTAAAATACTATCCGAGGTTCCTGCTTTGTGCAATCTTACTGATTTTGACACAAATCTTATGGGATGTATATGTGCATTTTATTCTTGATATCTGTTCAGTTGACATATGCTTTAAAACCACAGATATCTTTGATTGGCTGGCAAATTGTGAAAACAGGAAGTCAAAGGATGGAATCAACTGTGAAACAACCAAAACAAGCGAGGCTGTCTGCTTATGTGCCAAAATGGGAATGCTGTTATGAGAAACAAACAAACCAAAATGAAATGATAGTATCGATATAATTCCAACAGGAAGAGTGAACATCCAGAATGCTCTAATTATCATCTTTTCAGGGCCTTATAACCACCAAAACGGACTGTAGATCTTAATCCACAATATCGTTGGTAGGCATGATAAAATCTCCAAAATTAAGAGAGGAGTATGATGACATTTGTAGGCTAGGAAATATTTTGAGATAATATTTTTTTTTGTCTGACAATCACCATCTGCATTGAGCTCGAAAGAAAAAAAAAAACTTGCTGTACTCATTTAATACGTTCATTTATTCAGCAAATAGCTGTTAAGTGCTCACTCTTGGACAGGTTCTATTGTGAACAATTAGGGTTGTGAAGGTCATAGCATATTCCCTCCTTGCCTACAAGCCTTTGCACATTACACCAAGACTTCTTGTATAATTCCTCAAGGTTGCCAAGCATCAGTTCTCCTGTGATATCATTCTTCCATGGTGAATTCTCAAAAGAAAGGTTATTTATCAGCAGTGTAAAGAATGAAAAATATCCTCAAATCAGTTGATATGAAGAACACAGGCAAATATCAAAATGAAATGAGGGCAGACTTTTTATACAAATACCTTAATTACTACTTCACTAGTATGTAATGAATTTATGAGATTTACTACTTTAAAAATTTTAGAAATGTAAACATGTAAAAACCACTGGGATAATTTTTGAGGCAGGAACACTGTTGGCAGTAGAACAGGGAAAGTATAGAGCCTGGATAAAGCACATGGTAAATCCTGTTCATCCATCTTTTGAGAATTTCTGTATGAAATATGTTATACAGATGATGTCATGTGCCATCTATTCAGATACCTGAAAGTATGATCAATATCTCTCAAGGTCTAACTCTGCCAGAAAATAATTTAAAATATTACAGTGAGACATTTTAATGTCATCTTGTTGGAGGGAGAATAAAGAATTAATCATGAGGACTTAGCACAATTGATTATTAGTTAGAAGACTAAGTCACCTTCAAACATCATTTTAAGAGACTGTTTTAGGAGGGATACTTTGGGGGCAGTTGGATATTCATTGTGGTCAGCCAAATATCAAATTCTAGGAATTGAAAATCAAAGTTGGAAGGAAATAAATCTACTCTAACCTTCCCATCTTACTGATAAAGAAACTGAGGCACAAACAAATTAAGTGACTTCTGCAGGTCACGACACTTATCCAGGGAAGAAGCCAAGCCAAATGCAGGTGACCTAAATACCAGAGCTTCTTTCACACTGCTGTGCTGATGGAGATAAAACCACATTCTGGAATTATCCAGTTATCTTTTCCATATTGTGAAATGATTCCATTTGGGGGCAGAGTCAATCACTAATTGAAAAGGCACTACACTGACTTTAAACTCATAAATCTACCTTCAGAGGTGTTAACTCATCATAGTTCTGTCACATCCATGGAGCATTCCAGAGCTGCTTACCAACCCTGCACTAACAAAACAGTCCTTTTTATAGTTTAATAGATAGATGAAAAGTGAAGAAAAACTCTAAGTATAAAGGCCCTCCCAAAGAGAAATCCAGAGAAAATAGCAGTAAAAATGCAAAATATTCAACGATATAATTTCCAAGACTTACATTTAACTGCATAGTCAAATAACACTATTATTCATTTCACAGCTATAGATCAGTTTGCTCATGTGTGAAACTTCTGAAATAACAACCATTTTCTCTTCAGATGAGTGATCCTGGTTTGAGTTACCCATACAATTTGATAAAAATACATTATTCCAGATGGACTCCAGTTGTTGGGCAGATGGAAATGTTTAAGTTAAAAACTAAAAACTTTATTATCATAAATTAGGTGGTCAGAGAGAAATGTATGAGAATATAACTGTAACCCAAATAATTTGTAAGTTTCCTGAATTTTTAAAAAATTCTTTCAGGAGAAAGAACTTCAGAAAAGAAAAAAATTATACATTTATAAAATTTGACATATGTTTAAGTTAAAAAAGTGTCTACTTTTACAGTCAAATATTTATCCATAAGTTGTAGCTCTGCTAAATATCCTTGTAATACAGTCAGTTTCCATTTTCACGCAGTGAGTCAACTCATCTATGAACCAAGCTCAGGTGTTTCTACTCTTCTTCAGTTGACTGTAGAATACCTGTCCCCACCCCACCATAGGCAAAGGTGCAAGTTAAGGGTGACTGTCTAGTGACATGGGGGTCTGGGCTACCTGCCCAAGCAGCTTATTTTTGCTCTGTTATTACTTGTGACATTTCTGGATATACAGTTCTAATGATAGACTGCTGCTGGGCTCATCCATAATTACGGCTGGGCCAGTCCAACAGAAATTAGCTCATCATGCACAGCTCAACTGGTGTCCCATGGTCAAGATTTCCACCTCCAGTAGGACCCAATACCACTATTTTTCAAAAAGCATGTCATTTTCCATTGCAGATGGCATGGCATTGCTTGCCCAAAGGCCTGCCTTGAGTTTCCCCTCCTAGAGGTTGCCACAAACTCCAAACCATACCTTTTCCCAACACTGACACTTCTAACACTATAGAGTCTGATGGCTCCAATAGTCCAAGGACCTACACCCTGCTGCAGTGTAAACCTGTTGCAGAGCTTTCCAGCACAGATGCCCACTCAAAGCTGACAGCCTTCTATGTAACCAAGCCTATGGACTAAAGAAGCATTCCTAGCTATAGAAGGTATTGCCTCTAGAACTTGAGGAGCCCTACCAGGTGCAATGATTCCTTTCTTGCTGTGGCAATGTAAGATGCAGCAACTTGATTTTGGCGTAGGAGGACATACTGCACCATGTTCCTGGCCACTGGGTAACTGCAAATTTCACAGGCGTGTAGGTCCCTGAAACTTTCTCCTGTACTCAGGGATTGCCAAATCTTACTATAGAGGAGTAGACTATCTCTGTAAATTTTAAACATTCAGGGAGGTCTACAGAGACAAAATTCTCTGGCGATATCTATCTAGATGACTCCATCCCATATTTCAAGATCCCAGGCTTTCCCAATCACGGCCTGGAAAAGACAGGCCTTGGCTGAGCATCCAAATATCTCTGGAGCTTCTAGAACTGTATCAGGTTCTGATTCTGCTCTTCAACTGTTCAGTATTCCATGGCAGGAGATAAGGGCCTCTTTATAAGATAACAAGGAGGCTCCCTGGCTCTCACTCTTAGCATTTGTGTGTTAATGGCCCTCAGTTTCTCATTATTCTACTGCAGTGCCTCAGTATTTATCTTAGTAATTGCTAGCCAATTCTGCTCTCCTTGCACACCCATCCCCATCTCTCTCAAATGGGGCATCATCACACCTGCAAGGTGCTCTCCACTGAGATGTTTCTGCAAGTCACCAGTGGTAAAATGTCCAGCAACTGGACTGCCATCTGGTGCCAGGGACTTTCTGGGCCCTACAGATGAGGTCCTCTTGCCTGCTGGGCTGTGAGTGAACCAAGCCCCAAACCCAATCTTACCACCTGATTTATCAGAACACTTTTGGTATCAACCCTATCAATTCAGGTCAAGGCAGAAGCAGACACTGAGGCAGGATTACACATGCAAGATGTTGACTGGGAGCAACTCCCGTGAATGACAGAGGGGGCCAGGAGAGCCTTCAGACCACAGTGAGGAACTGACACCTGTAAAAAGAGAAATAGAAAATTTGTAATCCTGGCTCAGATGATCTCTAAGTCTGTAACTCTCCCATATCTGTATCTTTTGCTCACAAAGGTGTTAGAAGAACTGATGGTAGATGTACATGGAAAGGCCTAGCTGAGAATCCATACAGTGAGGGTCCTTAACAATTTAATTTTTATGTTCATTGCAAAAAAAAAAGGCAATAATAAGCAGAGCTCCTGAGTGTCTTTTAAAGAAATACAGTGTTCCTGAATCCACATGCAGACAGGTAGACTCGGAACCTGCCTCTCTGCATTCATAACCCCTATTCCTTATTAAAAGCATTGTTAAGCACTTTATATTTTAAATAGCACCAGAAAGAAAACAGGATGCACTTATCTCTTACAGACATGACCTTAAAAGGTATTCTGTTTTATAATCATTATTACTAACTAAAATGCACTTCTCCTATTGTTTAATCAGAAAGAAGAAAAACATCCTACCAGCTTGTAACATGTATTAAGTGCAGACTTAAGCCAGGTACCACTTTAGTCACTTCACAGATTATTTTCTTCATCCTTATCAACTATTCTGCATTCTGGAATAGGAATTACTATCCACTTTCTAAGTGAAAATTGAGGCTTATAGAAGTTAAGTAACTTGTCTATAATAACTCAGTTAATTACCAGAAATGATCAATAATAGACTCCAGAGCCTTGTATATTTCATTAAAATAATTTATCTGCAAAATAGACCTTATGTAAGGATTACAGAAAATTTTTAGCTTAAATAATTTTATTTCCAAGACCACAAAGAATATTTTCCTAATTATATGTTTAGAAATCTATACTGGTTTCCCTCCCTACCCCAGTTAACACATTGTTTTAAGTAGTCATTCATAGATTTATTTCTCTCACTTAAATTATAAACTCCTTGAGGACAGCTAGCATGTCTGATTCATTTCATCCCTAACCAACTAGAATAAGGCCTGAATAATATATCTACTTAATTTACATATGTTGAGCCAAAAGGAAATTTCATACAACTCTGTTCATTTTTCTGCTATTTTCTCCCATTACTCTGATATAACACATTAGAATATTAGGAAAACATATCCTCTTTTTATTCCGGGGGACCCATATCCTAATGGAAGGGCCTTCTCAAAAGCCTTAAAATTCTTCTATTCGTTGAGAGCCCAAAGTCATTTTACTTTCTTCTTGGCTAAAAGATGTATATGGGTCACGGGAATCCTCAGAGTTCCCGTCCCCGGAATTCATCCTCTGAGTTCTCCACTCTGTGGACAGATGACCAGTCAAAAGCATAAAAGTAAGGAGCACATGGGATGTGGGGAACAGATTATGAAAGGCAACTTCAGAAAATGGGGCCTTGGCAGTGGCTTTCTGAGTTCACTTCATGGTGAAGAGCACCGACTTTAGAAACAGAGCAGTCTGGGTCTGAATCCTGTCTGTGACACGGAGCTGTGTGACCTTGGACAAGTTGCTAAGCCTCTCTAACCACAGTTTCCTTGTGTGTAAAACAGAGATAATAATAGTGCTGCTGTGAGAAAGAAACGGAAGAGCAAATGTAAAGCACTTAGCACATGGCCAGCACATGATAAACACTCATTAAATAGGAATTTATACTCATTATTACTTTCACTCTGCATGCAACTAGCTGCTTCATGTGAGCCAAATGGTAACAACATTTGGAACTCATGATTTTAATAGGTCTTTGCATTTCCACAGCACCTTTCATTTCAGAGGACCCAAAGCCCTGGAAAATATTAATTCTTGTCTACTTTATTTATGCGAGTAAAGGCAGGAGAACATACAATGGCGTTATTAAAAAGAACTATAGGATAGAACGCTAACTCCACATGCACAAAGTAAAACCAAGAAAACCCTTAGCAGTATCTAGGTCTCTCAACTTCTGGGATTCCTCTTTAATTGGATCAGGTTATTTGTTTCCAGTGGCTAAATATTATTTATTGGCAGTGTAAGTCAATGCTGCTGATATATTACTCTTTCAGGGAGTGTTTGTTTTTTGAAAACTGCTCTCAAATTTTCTAAATGTGAATTTAAAAGTCTGTCAGTCTATGTGCCGATAACACAAAACAGATTGTAAATGTGACGGGATGCAATCAAGTCAAACAAATCCAACAAGAGTGCCAGAAGGCTTAATATTAGGACTGCTCCTGTTCACAGGCTCTTGCTAATGACGGAACAATTGTTTGTGCTGATTTGTAGCTGGCATTGATATGCAGACAGTAACACTTTCATCTAAAAATCCAGCTCCCAATTTTTTTAATCCTGTCAATGAATTTGCTGTGACTGCAAAGAGCAACTCCAAAGAACCTTTCTAAATCATAAGAAATGGGAATATGCAAGCATAGTCTTTAATTCTAAATCCA
The DNA here is from genome assembly GCF_011800145.1 of Mirounga leonina. Lineage (NCBI taxonomy): Eukaryota > Metazoa > Chordata > Mammalia > Carnivora > Phocidae > Mirounga > Mirounga leonina. Next base: position 4,602,786 of record NW_023270702.1, read on the forward strand.
GGGTTTCTGTTGAAATGTACGATGATTTTTCTCTTTGTCATTGTCTTGTGATCTACTGGGATGCCTGCATCTGAACAACTTGTATGAATTAACAACTAAACACAGCTTTAAAATATTGGAATTGGCCAACGTGGAAGGGAGGTGGGCGCTCAACTGCAGGAGGATATTGCAAGATTCCAAACTCATCTAACATTTGCTTCAGAAAATAAAAAAATGTAAATGTGCTCTGACTGCAGTTCACATTTACTGTGGGGACAAGGGTTTTTTTTTTTTTCTTTTTCTTTTTCTTTCTTTTTTTTTTATCAAACAGCACCTGCCTCTCTATTCAGAGATGTCTGCGTGCAAGGATAAGTGCAAACAACAAAGGCTTCGGCTGTGGCAGCGGCTGCATCATTTTCTTGGAACTTGCCATTATGTTTCAGGTCAGAGATTGAGGTTTGGTGCAGGGAACAGAGCTTTTAATATCAGGTGAATGGATTTTTATATAAGAGGTTGGGAAGCTTTGCATCTTAGAAAGAAAAATGGTGCTTTAAAAATAGTCACATTTCTTTTGTACTGTAATTATCAGTGCATGACGAATCATTTTTTATTCTGTGTGGGCCAAAGAAAATATCCCCTACCCATCTCTGTAGGCTGGCCATTTTAAGGAGTCAAAATGTTCCCATATTTAATCAGTTCCTTGAGAATATGTAATTTACCTGGAAGATTGATCCCAAAACATCACTTTTAAGGGAGGACGAACAAATGGTACAAATTCATCAGTTTGTCCAGGAAATTACTGTCACATGCGTTCATTGTTTAAGCAGGTAATATTGAGTAAATTGGTGATTTGTCCACAATTCCTGCTGCAAAAAAGGCTCACATTGTATAAGGGACCAAATGTTAGAAATAAGAATAATCAGCCTTGTTAAAAATAGAAAGAATGATTAAAAAAAATAGGAGGGAGTAGAACAATAGCCTGAGTTGAGCCCAGCTCTGACCTTGACAGTAAGAGTCCAGGCAAATCATTTCATGTCTCTGAGCTTCCGTTTCCCCATCTATAAAGTGGAAATAGTGAAATGTTCTCTTCCAGGGCTCTTGTAAGCAGGAAATGGGGACATGTTTGTGAAAGCTTTGCAAATGGTAAAACATTTTAAGAGCATCAAGAAGGAAAAAAGAAGAGGAATGATGATAGCAATAATAGTAACAATTATATAACAATCCTAATATTTATTAAATATAATAATGACTATTATTATTAATATTAAAAATATTAAAAATAGTGAAACTTGCCCAGAAGTGCTGAAAATTGGTAGATGGTACAGCTCAGACTATGTTTTTATTCTCTGAACTGTAGGAAAAGAGACATACAGGCCCTATAATCCCCTGTAAAAAAAAGTGAAACCTATTCTGAGTGAAGTAGACTTTAGACACATTAATACACATTCTGTGAAAGAAACTCTGCAGGCTTTAAATTAAAGTCGCATCTTTCTGAGAGCCTTTTTCAAAAGCAAAGCGTAGGCTGATAGAGGATCCTATTTTTCAAAGAGCTTGCAGGGTTTCAAATGACCTTTGCCCATAGAACATGGGGGTCACATTAACATGCCAAAGTCACGTTTCCCCCTCACTAGAACTGTTGCCCACATGTTTTATAACCTTACATGAAGTCGCCAGGCAATGGCAAGCATTCATTACCATATCTCTGCTTCGAAATTCACAGCTTTCCATTGTTACAGAAACTCAAGATTTTTAAGTAGTAAAAAAGTTGCAGGAATTATGGATAGAAAACTACTGCATATTTTTGTTTCTGAAACCAAAACCCCAAGAAAATAAATACACTTTTAACACTAGATGCAAGAGATAGGCAGCTTCCCACACTTGCTCTCGGGGTGATAAGTTGTGTGGTGGGAAGGTAAGGCAGCTGGTGGTCACTATGAAAAGTCTGTGAGCACTATGGTTCCTCTAGTCAAGAGACAGGAGAAAGAAGAAACTAGCATATGTAGGTCACCAATCTTTTCCCCTTCTTTGGTGGTTGTATACTGTGTCCACTTAGATAAGCTGGAACTACATTTCCCAGAATCCCCTTCCATTCATAGCCCTGGGCTAGCGCTGGGCACAGGAAATTTGGGAGGTGAACTAAAGCAGCAGCCATTATGCTCAGAAGATCATGGTTGCTCAAGGCAGAGAGGGACAAAGAAGTTTCTAGTTTGTCCTCCTCTCCCTGATCTATGTCCAGCTCCCTACCTGACGGCCTGCCCTGCTGACAAATAGTAAAACCGAGCTACCATCTGACCTGTTATGGTGAACTGACAGAGGCATTGACCACAAAGAACCAACAATCTTCCACAGACTTCTATCCCAATCCCATTTCTGATTCCATGCTAGCAGCTAGATATGACTGGCTTCCCTCATGATCTAACTTGTTTACCCACTCAAGAGCAGATTTCAGTCTGGTTCGTACAACAACACAAGTCATTTAAAGATATTTGGTATAAAGAGACAGCATGGGCTCCAAAGTCCTACAAATATATATAGTCATCCTAAGTCCTTTTCAAGCTATGTGACTTTATTCCTCTTAAGCCTCCATTCTATCTTCAGGAAAAATAGTAAGAAATCCTGCCTTTATCCTGCATGAAGAAAACAAAAGTTCTCCTGTGAGTATTCTTAATCATAAGCTAGTCTTCATGTACACTGGGGATTCATGTACTCTACCTTTGTAAACCATAAAAATCTCAAACTGAGCATTTAGTTTAGCAGCCTATGGTTGTAAGTGCCTTCAAGGCATCTGGAAAGAGCAAATACAGAAATTTTCCAAAGGAAAGCACCTTAAACCCAGGACACGAAGTTTTCCCAAATAAAATTCCAAGAAACATGAGCTCAGGAAAAAAAAAAAAATCACAAAACATCTAAGGAATTAAGCTGTCATTAGCAAGAGTGAGCAGAAAAAATGAACAGCATCTGACCTGCAAAGATGGCAAATAATGAATTTTAAAACAAATATTTGTTGATTTCCTACTTTGTGCCAAACTATTTTTGGCACTTGGGATCAGGCACATCAATGAGTAAAACTGAATTTCTGCCATTTTGGTGATATTTAAAATTTGCGTTTAAAATGTAAAGAATGTCTGAAAGTTTTTTTTTTTTTTTAAAGAAATACAAGAGGATGTCAAAATTACCAGGCAGTTTTGATAAACAAATAGAACCTGAAGAAATAAACAAATAATAATGATTAAAATTAGAAACCTGGTGGACAGGATAAGCCACAGAATAATGACTGAAGGAGAACTTGAGTTTTATCCAGAATGCAGTACAATGAGACAAAGGGATAGAGATTTTGAACAAGCAGTGACAGAACATGAAGAATAGAGAAGCTCTAACATATATCCAGTCAGTGTTTCAGAAGGAGAAAATGAAGGAAAGGTGCATTATTCCAGGAAATAATGGCTGAGACTTTTCCAGAGTGAAAGGTAGAAATCCTCACTCAAGAAGCCCAACAAATCACACCAGGATTTTTTTTTTTTTAATTTTTCTTTGGAGACAAATAAAATGTAATGCCAGCATATTTTATAACATTTGGTTCAGGTACCAAACTTTTTTTTTTTTTTAAGATTTTATTTATTTGACGGAGAGATAGAGCCAGAGAGCACAGCAGGGGGAGCAGCAGGCAGAGGGAGAGGGAGAAGCAGGCTCCCCACTGAGCGGGGAGCCCGATGCGGGGCTCAATCCCAGGATGCTGGGATCCTGACCCGAGCCGAAGGCAGACGCTTAACCAACTGAGCTACCCAGACACCCCTTGGTTCAGGTACCAAATGTATATTAAAAGATGTAATGAAATTTCTATTTCTATTAAGTCATCAAAAACAGTGAGGTAAGTGAGGCACCCAGCATGCAAAATTAGAGGGAAAATTTAGGGATGTGCAAGTGCAGGGTTGATCCTTGAAAAAATCTGGCAGTGAGTATCTTCTTAAATTTTGTGCCCTGGATGCCTCACTTGCCCTACCCAAGTCCTGGCCCTTACAGACAAAAATCCACTTTTTTGACCTTCTATTTGGAGTTATTTAATTGAATATTTAAAACAATAAATTGAGTTCTTTTCATGAAATTTGTATATTGGTTTTTTAATCTGCTATGTTGTGATCTAATTTACTTTCAGTATCATGCACCCATTTAAAATGTATAGTCCATTGCATTTGACAGTATAACGATTTCCACAACCAAGAGACAGAACATTTCCATCATCTCAAAAAGTTCTATCCTATTCCTTTGCCTTTATCCACACCTATTCCTGGTCCTAGAAAGCCACTGATCTGCTTTCTATCATTATAGTTTAGATTTGACTTTTCACAATTTTATATAAATGGAATGATACAGTATTTACCTTTTGTTTTTCAATCACAAAAAAGTATCTAAGGCAGCACTTCTTTAACATGTTGCCTTACAGATACGGGTTATCTTGATTTGCAATAAGTAAAAAAATTAAATTGGATATATTTGTCTCTGCAATTTTTTTTCTTTTTAGAGTGGTTTTGGAAGTGCTAGAGATTTCAGTGTGCTATATATAAATTGTGATTAAATTGATGGAATCTTATACAGGACATCTTGGAGCAAATTAGAGAATTACTGTCATTTTTACACCCTTAATTAACTTATATTTAACTTCAGTGTTCATTTTGGTTTTTGTCTTCATCAAAAGTCCCATCATGAGTATAAATTAAATTTAAAAGGTACTTAAGAATAAAAAGACTATTTAATGCTATGGTAATCAAAATCAACACAACAGCTACAGGTATCCAACCGGGCGACCTAAGCACAAATATAATCCTTTTATATCTAATGATTGGTGTGCATGGCCACTCAATATACCCTACAAGACCCTCAAAGCATTCAGTTCTGGAAGAAAAAATAATCACATCATTGAGAGATTTTTAAAACAAAAATTAGAGATCAACTTAATTGTTTATGCATCTCTATTTTTTAATAGAGATGTATGACATTTGAAAATCTTTTATAAACTTAACAAGTAAATAAAGAATTTTTCAAACATGCCAGAAACCAAAACAGATGTCATTACCATTTTTAATGATGACTCTCCTATGACACTTTCACAAACCTTTGAGGATTTTCAAATCACAGCGTGGGAAGGAAAAATGAACATTTACAGGCCACTCATGGGTCACTAATTATTGCACGTCAGCAGATAAATTTGTCTCTTTTGCCAGTCACCCCCTTTGAAGTCTCTGCATTATTTTCCAGCATTTATCAGACTTCTCCTTCTTCCTTGTAATTTTCTCATTTCCTACTTCAGGACAACATCGTATTATCGCTTCTCCAACCTGTCTGGCTGATCCATCTCCACTTCTCTATGAGTTCCTCTCCTTTCTCCATGGACACAACAGAACTAATCCCTCTGCTTTTCTCCCTTTCCCACTTCATACTTGCCTTTCTTTGCTTAATCTACTGTGCTGATACTGGGCTTCTTTCCCCAGCTCTACTTCAGTTGTAGGCTGCATTTCCCTGGGTCTCCTACCAGCTTGTTTCATTTAGTTAGACCAAGTGGGGGCACTGAAGGGAGTAAGGAGGCACTGAGAATGATAGCATGAAGGACAAGAGCAGCCAGGGTATTGCTCTCCCTCCCTCTCTCTGCCTTGGATATGATCTCGGATGTCTTGACTGCAGCTGGACGGTTCAAAATGGCTTCATTTACACATCTGACAATGGGTTTTGGCTGTTAGCTGGGTTCTCCTCCATGTGACTTCTCATCTTTCAGTAGACTAGACTGGGCTTCTTCACAGCATTGTGGTCTGAAGGTTTCAAGAGAACAAGACTGGAACTATAAGACTGCTTAAGGCCTAGAGTTTCCAGAATTCCAGAAGTCACATCTACCACATTCCATTGGTCAAAGCAAGTCACAAGGCCCAGCCCTTATTCAAAGGGATAGAAAAACAGACTTTGCTTCTTGGTGAAAAGAACAGCAATATACCATTGCAAACAGCCTGGACACAAGGAAGTGTTCACTAGAAGCCATTATCGTAACAATACTCTTCACTCAGTCCTGAGCTCCAGAACCACCACCTCCATCCTAGCCACGGTTTAGGACCTTAGCCACATGCTGCTCCCAATCTCTGCATTGTCCCCTATCTGTCTCCTCAGCTCCTTCATCGCCTCTTTAATCTGTTCTTTGCAATAGATTGCTCCTGTTCCTCGTTTGACCAGAAATGCACATCTACTTTCTTTCTTTCACATCGATAGTGGATAACTAAAATCTGAATCCAAACTTAATCTCTCACCCTAAGTCCAATCCTAAATTTCCATATTTCCACCTAGATTTCCCTTTTATCCCCTAAACCTAGCATATCCAAAACTTAAGTTATAATCCTCTCCTCTAGATAATGACTCCTGTCCTCGTCTTAAGACTCCAAACTGGAGGTCAAATAAGTACAGCCAGTGGGCCAAACCCACCACCACCAGTTTTACTGGAACACAGCCATGCTTGTTTACTTTTGTACTGTCTCTCGCTGCTGTTTTCATGTACTACAGAATGGAATGGTTGCAACAGAGACCATGTGACCTGCAAAGTTAAAAATATTTACTATCCGGCTTTTGAGAAAATACAGAAAATTCAGAAAACTTGCCAACCTCTTTTCTAAACCTCTGATTCCTTTTACTTTTTCATGTATAATTGATTTAAATTTTCATGTAAACTGATCATTGCAAAATGCCATTTTAATTCAGTCACCTACTAACAATTCTATAGTGACTTCTAATTATGTATCTGATAACTACAAACTCTATATTCCTCCACCAAATTACTTCAATTTACCCAACAAAATTTAATTTGCACTTTTCCCAAACCATCTTCTCCAATCTAGTGCATTTTCTCTTACCGGATTTCAGAATCTAGGAACGTAGGAATTCTGTGTTATGCTCTAGAAATATAGGAATTAAGTCTTATGCTTATTCTTGTGCTCTGGAACCAAGCACGATGTCTGGCATATGGCAACCAGGGAGTGTGTGTTAAATGAATGCTCCCCCTGAATACTGATTTTATTTATACTTTTTAAAAAAGATTTATTTATTTATTAGAAGGGGGAGGGGCAGAGGGAGAGAGTCTTTTATAGTAGGCTGCACTCTCAGCAGGGCTTGATCCCTGAGATCATGACCTGAGCCGAAACCAAGAGTTGGATGCTCAACAAACTGCACCACCCAGGCACCCCTTATTTCTACTTTTGTTACTTTATTTATATACTTCTTCTACTTAAAACACCCTCTCCATTCTTTTCAATCTATTCAAACTATTTTCTCTAGTCCTAGCTTCTCTCCAAACTGTCTTAATCTTAATGATCCGTTCTTTTATTCAAATTCTATGACACTAAAAATCCATACCATCCATCCACCCACTGCCTCCTTGCATAAGTGGATATGGAATTAGCCACAATATTGATTGTTGAGACAACAAGAACATGCCATATGTTTAAATATGCACATTTTGTAACATCCTTTCACATACCTCACAGTTATCCTTTGAGATATTTCTTATTAGCCTTGATTTGGGATTGGTCCAAAATTATAAGGCTAGTAACTACTAAGAGCCAAAATGATGATTCAGCTTCTAAATATATAAGCTTGAAGTCCAAGATCTAAATTTATAATGCTTTCCAGGAAATGTCAGATGAGTTGTATAAGATTTAATTCTAATTTTTTTTTTTTTTGGTAAATTGAGAGTTAAAATAATTCAAATAGAAAAAGATGAAGGAGTTGTAGAAAAGAAACAGAAAACACTTATTCATTGGTTATTACTCAGAAGAGAAAAGTTCACTTAAACAATCTAAAAATTACAACCTACCCTTTCAACATTTGTGAACAAAATCCTGAAGATGATACAGACATCCCTGGAAGCCAACTCTTAAACTACGTGGTTTCAGGTCTTACATTTTGGTCCTTAATCCACTTTGAGGTATTTGTTTTTGTTTTGCATATGGTTCAGGAAAGTGGTCCAGTTTACAGTTTCATTCTTTTGCATTTAGCTGCCCAGTTTTCATAGCACCATTTATTGAAGGCTGTCTGTTCCCCACTGGATATCCCTGCCTCCTTTGTCATAGATTAATTGATCATATAAGTGTGGGTTTACTTCTGGACTCTCTATTCTGTTCCATTAATTTTTGTGTCTCTTTTTTTGTGCCAGTACCATACTGTTTTGATTACTATAGCTTTGCAGTATAATTTGAAATCTGGGATTGTGATACCTTTAGCTTTGTTCTTCTTTCTCAAGATTGCTTTGGCATTTGGGGTCTTTTGTGGTTCCATAAAAACTTTAGAATTATTTGCTCTAGTTCTATAAAAAATATTATTGTTATTTTAGTAGGTATAGCAACCCTGATCTTTTAAAAATCAATGTAAGCAACATTTTTCTGGATCTGTCCCCTTAGTCAAGAGAAACAAAAGCAAAAGTAAACAATTGGTACTACATCAAACTAAACACATTTTCCACAGTGAAAAAAACCATCAATAAAATAAAAAGGCAACTGAATGGGAGATGATATTTGCAAATGACATACCTGAGAAGGGGCTAATATCCAAAATACATAAAGAACTCATACAACTCAACACCAATAAAACAAACAATCTGATTAAAAAGTGGGCAGAGGATCTGAATAGACATTTTGCCAAAGAAAAATACAGATGACAAATAGGTACATGAAAAGATGCTCAACATCACTAATCATTAGAGAAATGAAAAATCAAAACCACAACAATATATCACCTCACAATAGTCAGAATGGCTAGTATCAAAAAGACAAGAAATTACAAGTGTTGGTGAGGATGTAGAGAAAAAGGAACTCTCACGCATTGTTGGTAGGAATGCAAACTAGAGAAGCCACTGTGGAAAACAGTATGGGGGTTCCTCAAAAAATTAAAAACAGAAATACCATATGACTCAGTAATTCCACTTCTGGGTATTTAGCCTAAGAAAATTAAGCACTAATTCAAAAAGATATATGCATCCCTATGTTTATTGAAGCATTATTTACAATAGCCAAGATATGGAAGCAACCTATGCATTCATCAATGAATGAATGAAGATGTGATATTTATATATACATATATAATATATATATGATAGAATATTACTCAGCCATAAAAAAGGCGAGATCTTGCCATTTGCAACAACATGGGTTGACCCAGAGGGTATTATGCTAAATGAAATACATCAGAGGAAGAAAAATACCATATGATTTCACTTACATGTAGAATCTAAAAAATAAAAAAAAATTCAGAAGGAGACCCACAAATATAGCAAACAAACTGGTGATTGCCAGAAGTGGGGATGAAGGGGTGGAGGGATGGGTAAAATGAATGAAAGGGCATAGAAGGTACATCTACAGGTCATAGAATAAGGCATAGAATGAAACTTTAGTAGAAATGAAATAGATAAGTCATAGAATGAAAGATACAGCATAGAAAATATATTCAAAGGTATTGTAATAACATTGTATGGTGACAGATGGTAGCTACTCTCATGGTGAGTGTAGCATATTTTATGGAGTTGTCAAATCACTATGTTGTACACCTGAAACTAATGTAACATTGTATGTTAACTATACTTCAACAACAGCAAAAAAGGAAGTTGGCAAATGTTACAAATAAAAAAAAAATTTTAGTTTTCCAGCACATCACTGGATATATACATATATTATAAAAGAAGAGGAAAAAAGAAACAGAAGGCAATAATAATCACAATATTAATTAATAATAATTGATAAAGACACATTAATTTAGTATTTACTCTGTTCTAAGCCATGTGTTCTAAGCACCTAACATTTTTTCAGTAGTGTGCTAAAGCCAGCTAGTATCAGCTTGCAAAAGCTAATTATGCACATCTCTTCCCAGCTCTGAATTCAGTGACCTCACATTGGTACCTTGAAAGCAGACAGTGGGAGTATATATACTGTGGAAATCAGCAGATACTACAAATCAGGATTTCTTATCCAGAGAGCCAGTCATCAAACTGTAACACATCACAGGTCTTAAGCCAGACTTTTATAAGGCAGAATAGTCACTATTGTTTTCTTAAGGTATTATTCTGTATTATTTCATCAATAGGAAACCTATGCTTAAGCAGAGGAAAGGAAAGGAAAAGTATTAGATTGCAAAAGTAAGGAAAGTCTTGACTACAGTACAATTAGTCTGTGACAGCAGAAGGCTGTGGAAGCCCTTGCTTACATTACCTTCCTTCCACCAGAGGAGCTTCTGGGAAAAGTCAGTAGCATATTCTTCCACTGACCATGATATCTCCATCACTCCTGACCATGGCACAAAACAGAATTGTGAACAGTTCAATCACTTCACCTTAGCTCTTTGAGAGTCACTGACTATTTCTAATCAGACAACACTCTTCCAATCGATAAGTAGGTACTTCCTAAACCCAGATAATCAGCTATTAAACTATAACCTTGGGCAAGTTCAAAGGGATACTGCAGTGCTGATGCAGTAGGGAAAAGGGTAAGCCAAGGGGGAGAGAGCCAGAATAAGAAAAGAAATTAAGAATGACACCTCAGGTAGGGTGAGTTCTGTAAGAGCTGAGTTTCCACTTTATTAATAGGGTTCCCTTGGTGATTTGAAATGATAACACTGTGCCTGTGTTTGCCACTCCTCCTTCCTTCCTTAATAATTCTCGGTATATCCCTGAGAGTAATGTGGGCCAGTGCACAAAAGGAAAATTATGACAAGCTTCTTCTGTCATAGCTCCACAAAAGGATAAAATGTTTATACTTCAAGGGCTCCAAAGCAAAAGTTAATTTTTAATCCAAGCTTATGCTTCCCTTAAGGGGAGAGCTGTCCAGTGAATTAGATAATTTTCAAAATTTGCTAGCAGAAATACAAATCCAAAAATTTTAAGGAAGAAAATGAACACAATAACAAATCATAAGTTATCTGTCATAAACAACAACTGCTGGGTCTTGAAAGTAGGAGAGGGAGGTGTACAGCTTAATTAGGAAGGGTCTTCCCAGAATACAAATGGCCTCCCAGATGCTCTACTTAGTTTGCCACGGGCCATTGTTTTCCTCCATAAATTTAAATTAGCATCTGCAGCCACTCTCCTCGAAATAAAGATTTGGGCTCTATGCTTCATTTTGAACACCCACTGGTCTTGAACTAAAATTAAATCATGAATGGAGTATTAAAGGTTGATAATCTTCATGCAACATCACTTCAGCAATGAAACGAAAACCCTTGAACAAAATTCTGCTAAATACCCAAAAGTGTCATGGTTAGGTTCCAGCTTAATAAAATTGTCTAGCATTTGTAACTTTAAATGACTTTGGGCAGTTTTTTTCAAGAGGATATTATAATCTATACAAGATTGAGCATGAAGTGATTAAACAATACAACCTTGAGCTGATGGGGGGATGGGGGAGGGTGATAGAATTCCATGGGAAGTGTCATGGTCCTGCCCAAACAGGGGGAGAGGGAGAAATTCTTTTTTCTCTTTCCCCTCTACCATCAAACAAGAAGTAACTCCTCTGTCCCAAAGGGGTTCTTAAAGCCTCCATCCCAAAGAAAACACTGATTGCACTGAGAAAACACTGATTACTCTCAGTAGCCAGTTAAATCACAGAACCAGAAGCACACATACTAGGGAGCCATCCAAATTGATGCCCTCAGTTAACAAATTCTTTGTTATGCTTATGACATCTAGAAGCATCCGTAGATACATTTGTTATGTGGTAGAAGGGCGTAGTTGGAAGGAGGTAATCTTGTTATTATTACACGATCACAGAACTGCCAAACCCCAGAGATGGTGCAGACCATCTTTTCCATTTCAGTCTGTAGATATTGTCCCTATTGCCACACCAATGGCTCCTTGTAGTGCTTGGTTCCCAAAGAAGGCTATACATCCTGCAAACTCTTCAACTAAGATGAGCACTTAAAATGTGATACTTTTGATATGTTATTATGGTTTTGTGGGGAGTAGGAGAGAAAAAATGGGATCTTTAAAAAAAAAAAAAAATCCCAGACTAGAGAAGAGGAACTACCTAGAGGGATCAAAGAGAACTGAACCGAAAAAGATTCTACTTCATTTTTATGTTTCCTTCCCATTTAAAGATTTAGCCAACTCAGTAATGTTCCTGGAGCAAGCATCTCAGCTCAGGGTAGACTTTGAGCTAAGAACAATAGCTCAGACAGAGTGTTCACGTGACAAGTACGTGCCAAACTTCTACGTTGTCCTGAGATATGAGCCTACCACAGATGGCCCAGATGTTCATGTGAGTGATTCCAGCATCTTCCGAAGCCCTACCAGGTATCAAATAGATCGGCTTTATATCTAATATCTGAGAGTATCTAATATCCTAGAAGTATATTGTATCATATACTGAGGCCCTAATGTCTTGCTCACTGAATGTTCAGAAACATATGAAAAGTATCTACTATGGTCTCAAAGACTGAAGAAAGCTTTGGGATGCTCTAATAATTCTGAGCTTCAAGGAAATAGACCAGCCCATTCTGCCAGAAAGAGGACACAGGCAGATCTTTTTGTGAGTATGCTAAAAATTATTAGGGAAGGAAAATAACACCAAGAAAGAAGGTTACAGTCAGACTCCACATATGGTTGTGGCATCAATAAATCAGTAAACAGTTTGAGGTACCCATGTGATTTATGACTAATAATCCTAAACATCTATGGTAGGTACAGATATACAGATAGAGAGAGATACAGATAGGTATAAATGATATAGACATGATAGAGAACATATAGAGATAGAGGTAGGGATGGAGAGAGTTATATACATACATTCAAAGCCTGCTACGGGTAGAACTGAGACAAAAGTGTGACTACTATTATCAATCGAGTTAAGAAACAATATGACAAGTCCACTACTACTTCTACTTCAGTTTCAAGTGCAGAGTAAAAGAAAGAAGTATTCATGCATCAATTGCTGTATTTCCATCAGTGATATCATCTTTGATTTTCCTTCCAAAATAGCACTAGAGTGATCATTCTAATCATAAAACAGTCCCATAGGGCTTTGTGAACTTTAAAATCATTTCCTATGTGTTACTTAATCTCAAAATAACCCTGTGAGGAAAGCAGGCTATCAGGGCAGACATAGAGGCATGAAGAAGGAAGAGGAGGGTTGGGAAAGAAAGAAAAGAAGGGGAGAGAGGGAGCAAGGAGAAGAGGGATAAAGGGACAAGGGAAAGCTGCCTACTCAGCTCTTCCTGCCATCAGATATCACTCTTCCTCCTAATAACAGTTCCTACCATCACCACCTCCTAACAAGCATTCCAAGGATTTAGATCCACAGTTTACAGTTCTTCTTTAGACTCTCCAGTAATAATTGCTGTATAAATTCTAAGTAGTAATATCATTATCACCAATTTTAGCTATCACATCTCTCATAAACTCACATATGAAGCTGGGGAACCTCAGAAAAAACAACAGTAAGGGCAAGTAAAACACAATGTCAAGAAAGTGAGTTAAGAAAGAAAGAAAGCAACAAGCACCTCACTTTCCTTATAGGCCTCATAATCTTTCTTCATGAGGCAATCTAACCAGGCAGTAAGCTTACATTAAAAATGGGGCGTGTAAAGAGTGAGTTCTTGGAGACCAGCCTAGGAAAGGAAAATCCCTCCCATTTTGTCCTCAGTTCAACTCCCAAGATTCCCAGCCTCACCGTGTGAGTCACACTGCAATTGCCTATGATAGGCATCTGCACGGATGCCTTCTGCTTTAGCAAGGATTCAAGCTTCTGCCTGCCTATAATAAGGGGGAAAATCAGTGCAACAATGTGACCGGATGCTGAAAAGCTGGCAGCCAGGGAAAACAGTAGTGCATTTGGCTAATTTTCTATTTCAGGGCTTTTTACTGTTAAGAAAATTGGCCTCCATGGATTAAGAGAAATTCAACATTTGCATCCCTTTCTTCAATTTGATCTCTTTGTTTCCATTTTAATATGTCGTGGGAAGTTTCCTGTGAATACGTAAACAAGCTTTGTGTTTATTTTAATCACTTTTTCCTCCTGTTTCCAGGCTCTAGACAACGCAGGCCCTCACTCAAATTCTGCTGTTTCAAGTAGAACACAACCAAGTTGTAACCCAGGTCTCTCCTTTGTAAGAGGACGTGGTGGTGGGAGAGAGGAAAGGATGGCATTTCCTAAAGCAGCTGAGACTCTTACTAACAGGCTAAAGAACCAACTCCTCAATAAAGAATTAGTCAAATGAACTAGTTTAAGAAAGAAATCTTTGGGCTGACATAATTTACAGCTTTGGAACATGAACAGCCACCCACAGTTCTCTCCCTTTCCTGTTAATCTTGAATATTGTACCTCTACTTTGCTTCTCAAGGAATCACCTTAAAGGCATTGCCATATTCAGGGTCGCTAAGCTCCCCATCTGATTTATTAACCCACTGTAATCTGCCTTTGGTCCTTACTACCTTACTGAAACTTACAAAGACAGTGGTCAAAACCACTGACTTATTGATAAATACAGTGAATGTTTCTCAATACTTATTTTACTGGATTTCTCTATGGCATTTAAAGATGATGACCACCTTCTCCTTTGAGAAATTTCTTTTGTTTTCTATGATACCATGCTCTCCTTATTCTCTTCTATCTCAGATCAGTTCTGTCTTCTCTGAATTCTCCTCCCCCATGCTCTTAAAAATAGGTGTTCTTTGTGTTCTCCACCTCCTCTTTAACTATCTCATTCCTTCTTATGTTTTCAATATCACCTCTACATAATTTTCACATCTGTATCTCTAGCCTAGACTTTCTTCCTAAGTCTTTTTATCTTCACCTGCCTATCTCAGTTGTTGTCAGCTGTGGTTATTAAGGACAATTCCAACTCAGCTCCTGCTGCCACACTCCCACCTCAAGTGCCTGCTGTTGTGTGTCTTTCCATGTTTTGCCTCCAGGGTCTTCTATAATGCCATAGGAGCTGACTTGTCCACTTAAACCAGGGAAACCCACAATGAAGGAGTCAGTAGGTAAATGCTCCAAAGTCCTGCCTTTCAGATAGGCTAATTCTTGAAGGCATTCGTTGTTCTTCTCAAAAGTCCCCTTGTTGCCCGGAGCACTGACTCAATGAAGTACCCTTACACTGGATCTTTCTCCTTCACTGTCTCACTCTCCTTACTTGGTCACTCACAGTTTGTGGGATCATTTCCCAAGTAAACTACCTGTACCCAAGTTCTTATTGCAGGTACTACTTTCAGGGAAACCCAAAGGCTTTGAGTACCAGGAATGGTCCTGGAAAGCAGACTTCCAAAATGAGATTCTATATTGGATTGTCTCTATTTAGGTGATACCAATAATCCAATTACTGGTGGTAAACAGGATAGTGGTAAGAGTTAGCATAATGTAGCATTCAATTACTAGGATTCTCACCCATAATGGATGTGATGAAGTGTAGGAGAAAGGAAAAGCATTGCACTGAATGATATGGAGCAATGGTAATTATGGTTATGGAGTTGAGTGTCTTTTCTTAAATGCCTTAAAAACTTTGAAAAAGTAAAATATGGAGTAGAAATAAAATACCAGGCTGAGGTCAGCTATCAACTCAGTGCACACTGTGAAGATCAAAAAGCTTCCATAGAAAGTTTCAAAAAGACTTTCAACTCCTATAATCAGAGTGCAATCTATGCTGAAAGTCAGGCCAAATATCTAAACCTTATGGAAAGACAGAATGTGTAGTATTGAGAGGTCTCCTAAACTGAAGACATAGCCAGTAGAATCTCGAAACTTGATATGGGGACATTGGGTGGGTTCATTTAAGAAGATTGAAACTCCAAGTTCTCCTGGATCCCCCAAATTGGCAGTTTCCTCCCCCTCCTAGAGGAAAGGAGTCTCCCTTACCTGAAGATCTTGCAAATGCCTAGTAAGATGATGTTGCCTCCTCAAAATCCACGACTGCCTCCCCTTATAGTTTACAAACCAATAATGAAGGTATGACTCAATATTAATTTAGCAGGGAAATACAGTTCTTGCTCTAGAAAGAAAGAGCCTTTTTTTTTTTTACAGAAAATGTAGTGCTGGTTTATATGTATTGTCAGGAATTGGAAGAGTATGTGTGGGAGTGGTTTTTAAGGATTAAAATGGGGAGGCAGTATATAAACTTGGATAGGGGAGATTTATTGACGTTGAAGTATATTCTTCTATGACTCAGGATTTAATGTCTCGGCAAGAACACCTGGCAAGCCAGAGCTGGGAGGCCTCCATGAAGTTTAGTCACAACTTTGGCCTATAGGAATAAAGGTAGAGATACTGTTACTGCCTTGGCAAAGTATTGAAGAAGAATTTGAAAGGCTCAGGGAAGTATGAAAAAAAACTCATCCTAACCATGTTTTGCAGGATACTTTCTTTACTCAGAAAATAAGTAATAAATTTTTGATGAGATTCCATTATATAATTGAGAATTTCAGTGATAACTCTTCTTAGTAGGCCAGGGTAGATAGTAGGAAATTATGCC
Source organism: Mirounga leonina (assembly GCF_011800145.1). Classification (NCBI taxonomy): domain Eukaryota; kingdom Metazoa; phylum Chordata; class Mammalia; order Carnivora; family Phocidae; genus Mirounga; species Mirounga leonina. Next base: position 4,619,235 of record NW_023270702.1, read on the forward strand.
ATGGTGGAACTCATTTCCAATGTATCAATGGGGATGATAGAATTCAAAAAAATCAGAGAAAAGGTTATATCATTTAGAGGCAAGGTAGAACTGATTACCATAATGGGCATCAAATCCAGAATGACAATCTGAGAACCTTGACCATGGTGTTCCTAGGAATGAGAGAGACGGGCAGTTGACTACAGAAAAAATCAAGAGCTGGCAAATGGAATTCTGATGTCAGCCTCCACTGTGGAAAATCACAATTATTCAACCAACTTTAATATTAGATCTTGTTCTCAGACAAAGAGCCAATCATCGAAGGGGGGAATGGTCCTCCTTAAAGAAAAATCCTTGAAGATTTCCTTAGGGAAAGTATGTGCATTATATATACTACTGCAACAAGCATATACAACAAACATCCCCTAATTCATTACCAAAAAGACCTGTGGCCATTAACCACAGTAAATTGTACACTGGGAGAAGATGAGTACTCTGGCCTTTCAAGGACTATAAGATACACTTCTAGGCTGAACCATGAGAGTGGAACACCCTCATGCCCTACTACACTAGTTAGAGTGGGGCTTTGAAGGTCAGATACATCCTGACATAGAACTTTCTCACAATGTGTACATAGACCTGATTATGTTGTTATTTTCCCTGTCACTGAGTATATAAATGGTATGGATATACTCAGCAGCTAACAAACGCTTGTGTGGTTCCCTGAATTGTTCAGTATGAGCCATTATTATATGAAAGGCCAAGGATAAGACTTTGAAACAACAGTCAAGATGGTAAATCAGAAGCAATACTACAATCCATACAAAAATACAATGTTAATGTTTCAATCAAGACATAAAGGACACAAGTATCATGGTTTTTATATTGCTGTCTAGTTAACATCACTGTAAATGGTGATTGATTACCATGAACTTGCTAAATGAAAGCCATAGTTATGTGTCTATGTGAGATGTGGTATCTTTACTGGAACTGATCAACACTCCTTGTTAATCAAATGGTAGCATGTGGTATGTAGCTATTAATCTGGTGAATATATTCTTTTCAATCCCTATCAATTAATGAGGATCAAAGCAATTCATATTCATGTAGAAAGGATACCAGTACTCAAGCCAGGTGTTGATTGTGCAGCTCTAATCAATCAGATAATGGAAATAATATACTGTGATTCAGGCCTCAACAGATCTAGAAGACACAAGTTAATCATATGAATATATGGCCATGACCTCTCTATCGCTTATTCCTATTGTACCAGTGACTCTCCCTCAACACACAGTTTTGTCCCAAGTCTTCCTCCTCACAAAGGAAGAAAAATCTTGGTCCTATACACAGCTCAATAGGTTGATGTGAGACAGAAAATCCTGCCACTACACTGCAGCTCCACTCATGATTTTTCCTAGGGGAAAATAATGAGGGAAAATGCTGTTTGGCAGGGCTTTGACCAATATATTTAGTTGGCCACATTTTTTTGGAGGGAGAAGTGGTCTGAGGTAAGGGTATATAGAGACTCCTATGCAACAGATTACTATTACCAAGAGGTAAGGGTAGGATTGGCCCCTTACCATCACTGCCAATAATGCAATTGCAAAATTTGTGCTCTTTCCCTGCAGTCTTAGTCTCTATTGGATTAGAGGTTCTAACTCTGAAAGGGGTGGCAATATCAGGGAATTCTTCCACTGCAAGTATTTTGTTGAACCTGAAGCTATAGTTCCTCATGCCAATGGACTAACTGGCAAAATAAAAGAGATACTCTACTGATGGAAACATTCAAATGTGATTCTCTTGTGGAGCTAGAGTTGCCACAGAATAGAGATAAAGTGGACTATATCTGCAACTTGGAGCATTAGCCATAGTGTATTATGCTTCCATGCCTGAGGACAACAGCTAACTGGCAATTGGAGCAATTACAGCTTCACGAGGGCAAAGTAACCAAAGATTCAGACCCCCTCAACCTGACAAGGCAAGCAACTTACACTGCTTAAGTGTTGGCTGAGGGTTACAAAAATCTGGCATTAGTGGTATAAAAGGAAGATGATAAAATCAATTACAGTCTGAGGACCAATTGAAACAACAAAGACTACAGCTTATACTACCAATTAACCTGAGCACCTTCCTGCCTTTTGTCCCATGGCCTTCCCTAACACAGAAGTTCCCCATGGCTGACAAAACTGCAGTGCAGTTCACACCTCTGCAGGCTTCCTTCAACAACACTCATCCAATCAATTCCTGCATCCAGTTGACTCTACTTCCCAGGAATTGTTAATATATCATTTGAACAGTGTCTCTTTTTCTGGTTCCCCTGACTGCAACCTTACTCCTTCCAAACATTCTTCTCTAATGCCAAGACAGGATTTTAAAAAGTAAGTTATGTCTCTGCTCTTCTTTCAACCTTTCAATGGCTCCATATTACCTATAGGTTAAGGACTAAGTTCTTTAACATGGTATATAAGGTCCTGGATAGCCTTTCTCTGCCTATGTCTCCAGTCTCATTTCCTGTCATTTTTCATCGCTCTATAAATATCAAGTACCTTAAACTTCCAAATACTCTGTACTAGGCATTTTAATAGTCATTCTCCTTTCCAGAAACCATAGTCTAAGTTCTCCCCCTTTTCCAGAGTAGATGCTTGCAATTAAGCCATAGTGATTGTCCCAGAAATGGGCATTACCCAATCACAGCCAGTGATTCATGATGAAATTTATTTTTTCAGGAATCTTGAGAAAGAAATTGTTAAGCTTTTCTATTAAACACAAGTCCAGAATTGTGTAACCTCTGGATCTACTGGCAGCCATCTGGAGACTACAGGGGATAGCCCTGAGAATAAAGCCAACACAGAGGAAGCAAAGTGAATGATGGAGAGAAAAAAATTAGATACTGATTACCTCATCTGAAACCCATGTGCAGCCAAACCAGAAGCCAGGTCTACCCCAGGCTGTTCATGTATGTGATCCAATACCTTTCATTTTTAATTTAACCTAATTTGATTCAGATTTTCTTTTATTGACCACCAGATGCGTCCGAACTGATACACACATGGTGCTTCACACCTCCATATACCTGTGCATGCAATTCCCTCAATATCAAATGCACTATTTAAATACTTTGGCTAAATGTTATCTTCTCTTAGAAGTCTTCCCTAATGACCCAGAATATATTCATCATCTCCTTCATTGTGTTCTCTCTGCACAAGAATATGCTACTGTTGAATTTATCACCATACATCATATGCATAGTTAATATATAGGACTCTCCCACTGGACTATTAATTCTATTCATTTCTTGGAAGAGGATGTGTCTTCATTTTTTTAACTAGCCCAATGACAGGCACATAGTAAGCACTTGCAGTTATATATTGCTGCATAACAAAACTTCCCCAAACTTAGTGACTTAAAGCAAAAAAAAAAAAAAAATTACAATTTCTCTTGATTCTGTGGTTTTATTGGATGGTTCTTCTGCTCCATATAGTGTTATCTGGGTTACTAGGGCAACTGAATGATAAAAAACGGCTTCACTCACATGACTGTCAGTTGACATGCAGGAGCTCAGCTGGGATTGTGAGCCAGGGCACTTGGTTCTCCTTCACATGGGCCTCTTCATGGGGCTACTTGGGCTTCTGCACAGCATGGTGGCTGGGTTCCAAACAACAAGGCAGTAGCTAAAGATCTTTTAAAGACCAGCCTCAGAAGTTACACAGCATCACTTCTGCCAATATTGTTGGATGAACTTGCCACAGTCCAGCCAAGATTCAAGAGGAAGAGAAACAGACTCCGGCTCTCAGTAGATGAGTAGCAAGATTATTGCAAAAGAGCATGTAAGATGGGAAATATTGTTGCAGCCATCTTTGAAATAAGACAATCTACTGCAGCACTCAATCATTTCTGAATGCATGAATGAACAAATGAATGAGAAAATGAATGAATGAAGCATTGTCACCTTTATTCCTGTCACTCTTCCCATTTTACCACCATTTTGTCTAGGGTTTCATGCTGTTACTCTCCTTTGTTGGATAACTCACCTTTTTTTTAATAAAAGCTACTAAAATTTTAAGCTATTAGGATCAAGATTTAGGTTAGTTCATATAACTTTTCTCTAATATTCTCTTGGGAGAAAAAGCAATCCCTCTTTTAAGCCTGTATTTCAGGACTGCCTGTGTGTGTGTGTGTGTGTATTTGCTTATTACATATCTCCAACAGTCCTAGAGTGCTTTAATATTCTGACTCAAATTTTAAATTTCTGAGTTTCAAGGCCCATGTCTAATTTCATCACTTTATATAATACACAGTACAATGATATTTAATAAATGTGAGGAAGAACATTAGTTGACTTGTAGTAAGATTGCTGAGTCTTTAATAACCAGATAAAGAAGTTTGTTACCCTGTTTCCAAGTCCATGCTACAAAACTCCATAAAGAATGCAGAAATGTGGGACGCCTGGGTGGCTCAGTTGGTTAAGCATCTGCCTTCAACTCAGGTCATGATCTCCGGGTCCTGGGATAGAGCCCAGCGTCAGGCTTCCTGCTCAGCCGGGAGCCTGCTTCTCTCTCTCTGACTCTCTCTCTCTCTCTCCCCCCCCGCCCCTCCCCCCTCATTCTCTTCTCTCTCTCTCTCTCTCTCTATCTTAAGTAAATAAATAAAATCTTTTTTTAAAAGTGTAGAAATGACTGCTAAACAAAGATTGGCATTGTATTTTTTTCATGTATAATAAAACAGACACACAGTGAAAATACTCAGTTTTTGAGGAGACATGAATATTGTTAAAGTCCCCACATTCCTTCCATCCACTGAATTTCTTTTAAGACCAGATGGCCCTGGTCAGAGGACTTTTAGTTCAATTAGTCATTTCCTGAGGACACATCTCTATGGTTTGTCCTTTTGAGTATAGTTCCTCTTCCTTTTCTTATTTATTGGAGGTTGATCTAACTTCTCTTTTGAGTGGAGTATTCTAAGATCTCATAACATATTTTTGCTGTATATCTTCATAAATAGCCATGTTTGTGTACTTGCCATTGTCTCCTCTTACTCTAGCTTCTACCTTTATCTTTCTATTCCTTTTGTTTCTCCTAGTTTTTGCCTCAGAAATCAAGCCCTAAATATAATAATAAATTCTCTGTTCTAAATGTTCTTGAATCAAAATCATTAGCAACTGTGTGAACCATCACTTGCCTTGGATCTACCAAACCAGGCTCAATTCCTGTGGCCAAATCTGTGGATTCAACTGCTTGGAGCTTGGCATATATATCTTTACAATATCTGTGGTTAGGTTCTATGAATCAATGAAATTCTAATTAACCCATGATGTAGTTAAAAACTTACTAATTTTTGGACAAAATTGCCACAAGCCAGCCAAGATTCAAGGGAAAGAAAAACAGACTCTACCTCTTGATGGGATGAATAGCAAGATTATATTGCAAAAGAGTATGTAAGATGGGAAAGAGTTGAGTTTTAAGTAGCAGGTGTATTTGAGTTTTAAGTGACTGAAAACTCTGAAATTAGAGAAAGAGCAGCTTTTATAGTAGTTTAGGGAGATGGTTCTCATCACAATAGCCATCTGTCTACCATGTGTCTTCATCCAGGAAGCATGTTTCAAGTGCAAGCTGGAATTTACTCTCTGAGTACTGAAAATGGCACATTTTTCTTTCATTTGCCCTAGTAGGTGAGCTCATATTGTCAGGGAAATGGTACTAGTTCCCTTCTTCAGAAATTTTTAAAAGCTTCTCACAGAACATAAGGAACATGGGTTTACTTTCTGTCTTAAGCCCCTCTTCTATGGGGTGATATGTGTAATCTGTGTTTCTTAATCCTTGTTCACACTTGAGACACCAAACAAGGTAATAATAGTTGATGCTGAACATGGACTTCTTGATGCTGCCTGAAATCTAGCCAGAGCTGACTCCACTTCCTTCTCTTCATCTGTTGGCCATTGGAAAATGATATATTACCTGATTCTAATTAGCTAATGGATAAAAGGAAAGAAGGGACAAAGACATAAACTTGAAAAATCTAAAAAAAAAAAAAAAATTGAAGTACACCAGGAAATTAATCGAAGTCACCAATGCCAGGGAATAAATCCTGTGCCACCTTACCATCAGGGTGCCAACAGAGCAATGATTCCCATTCCTAGGAGCACAAGGGGGAAATTAGTGCTGGCTCTAGTAGGTCTGGGTAGTAGCTGCAAGTGAAGAAGTGTCCAGGGAGACCAGAATGGCTAAGAGACATTTTGGAACTTTTTCTGGGAAATTTTAAAAAATTAAAGTAATGAATATCTTCATTAAATTATAAGTAGTTGGAAAATTTGCTTTCAGCAAATCCATAAATATGAAAATTGTCTCACTGATCCAAAGGGAGATATCAAGTCAAATGCCAGGAGTGAGATATATAATTCCTTTGGCATTAGCCAAAAGTGAGGGAGAGCAAGCTTTGTACTTTTAAATAAACACCCTTCCACAGGCCCAAATGGACACAGCATCTGCAGTCCTCAAAATATCTATACCTGATAGAGAATAACATATTACATGTCTTTCATAAACGCACAGAGAAGAGTTTTACAAACACTCAGAATAAAAAAGAATGTATTCCAAAATGCATTTGTAAATCAGTTCATTGTAATTAGGACATTTTTTCCCCCCATTAAATCCATAGTTCAGCTTCCCAGGTGAAGCTGAGAAATTCCATTTAAAAATCATGCAGTTGACGACTGCCAGGGACCTAATCACTACGGACATTAGTAAGATGTTGGAACTAGAGTTCAGAATAACGATTTTAAATATACTAGCTGGACTTGAAAAAAGCATGGAAGATACTAGAGAAACCCTCCCTGGAGAAATAAAAGAACTAAAATCTAACCAAGTCGAAATCAAAAAGGCTATTAATGAGGTGCAATCAAAAATGGAGGCTCTAACTGCTAGGATAAATGAGGCAGAAGAGAGAATTAGTGATATAAAAGACCAAATGATGGAAAATAAAGAAGCTGAGAAAAAAAGAGATAAACAACTACTGGATCATGAGGGCAGAATTCGAGAGATAAGTGATACCATAAGACGAAACAATATTAGAATAATTGGGATCCCAGAAGAAGAAGAAAGAGAGAGAGGGGCAGAAGGTATATTGGAGCAAATTATAGCAGAGAACTCCCCTAATTTGGGGAAGGAAACAGGCATCAAAATCCAGGAGGCACAGAGAACCCCCCTCAAAATCAATAAAAATAGGTCAACACCCCAACATCTAATAGTAAAACTTACGAGTCTCAGAGACAAAGAGAAAATCCTGAAAGCAGCTTGGGACAAGAGATCTGTAACCTATAATGGTACAAATATTAGACTGGCAACAGACCTATCCACAGAGACCTGGCAGGCCAGAAACAGCTGGCATGATATATTCAGAGCACTAAATGAGAAAAATATGCAGCCAAAAATACTATATCCAGCTAGGCTGTCATTGAAAATAGAAGGAGAAATAAAAAGCTTCCAGGACAAACAAAAACTAAAGGAATTTCCAAACACAAAACCAGCCCCAGAAGAAATATTGAAAGGGGTCCTCTAAGCAAAGAGAGAGCCTAAAAGGAACATAGACCAGAAAGGAACACAGACAATATACAGTAACAATCACCTTACAGGAAATACATGGCACTAAATTCCTATCTTTCAATAGTTACCCTGAATGTAAATGGGCTAAATGCCCCAATCAAAAGACACAGGCTATCAGATTGCATTAAAAAAACAAGACCCACTGATATGCTGTCTGCAAGAGACTCATTTCAGAGCCAAAGACACCTCCAGATTGAAAGTGAGGGGGTGGAAAACCATTTACCATGCTAATGGACACCCAAAGAAAGCTGGGGTGGCAATCCTTATATCAGACAAATTAGATTTTAAACCAAAGACTATAATAAGAGATGAGGAAGGACACTATATCATACTTGAAGGGTCTATCCAACAAGAAGATCTAACAATTGTAAATATCTATGCCTCTAACATGGGAGCAGCCAATTATATAAGGCAATTAATAACAAAAGCAAAGAAACACATCGACAACAATACAATAATAGTGGGGGACTTTAACACCCCCCTCACTGAAACGGACAGATCATCTAAGCAAAAGATTAACAAGGAAATAAAGACGTTAAATGACACACTGGACCAAATGGACTTCACAGACATATTCAGAACATTCCATCCCAAAGCAACGGAATACACATTCTTCTATAGTGCCCATGGAACATTCTCCAGAATAGATCACATCCTCGGTCATAAATCAGGTCTCAACCCGGTACCAAAAGATTGGGATCATTCCCTGCCTATTTTCAGACCACAATGCTTTGAAACTAGAACTCAATCACAAGAGGAAAGTCAGAAAGAACTCAAATACGTGAAGGCTAAAGAACATTCTGCTAAAGAATGAATTGGTCAACCAGGAAATTAAAGAAGAATTAAAAAATTCATGGAAACCAATGAAAATGAAAACACGACTGTTGAAAATCTTTGGGATGCAGCAAAGGCAGTGCTAAGAGGAAAGTAGATAGCAATACAAACCTTTCTCAAAAAACGAGAAAGGTCTCAAACACACAACCTAACCCTACACCTAAAGGAGCTGAAGAAGGAACAGCAAATAAAGCCTAAACCCAGCAGGAGAAGAGAAATAATAAAGATCAGAGCAGAAATCAATGAAATAGAAACCAAAAGAACAGTAGAACAGATCAACAAAACTAGGAGTTCGTTCTTTGAAAGAATTAATAAGATTGATAAACCCCTGGCCAGACTTATCAAACAGAAAAGAGAAAGGACCCAAATAAATAAAATAATGAATGAAAGAGGAGAGATCACAACCGACACCAAAGAAATACAAACAATTATAAGGACATATTATGAGGAACTATATGCCAGCAAATTAGATAATCTGGAAGAAATGGATGCATTACTAGATGTGTAAACTACCAAACTGAACCAGGAAGAAATAGAAAACCTGAACAGACCTATAACCACTAAGGAAATTGAAGCAGTCATCAAAAATCTCCCAACAAACAAAAGCCCAGGGCCAGATGGCTTCCCAGGGGAATTGTACCAAACATTTCAAGAAGAATTAATACCTATTCTTCTGAAACTGTGCCAAAAAATAGAAATGGAAGGAAAACTTCCAAACTCGTTTTATGAGACCACCATTACCTTGATCCCAAAAGCAGACAAAGACCCCATCAAAAAGGAGAATTACAGACCAATATCCTTGATGAACATGGATACAAAAATTCTCACCAAATACTAGCCAGTAGGATCCAAAAGTACATTAAAAGGATTATTCACCACAACCAAGTGGGATTTATCCTGGGCTTGTTCAACATCCACAAATCAATCAATGTGATACAATACATTAATAAAAGAAAGAACAAGAATCATATGATCCTCTCAATAGATGCAGAAAAAGCATTTGACAAAGTACAGCATCCTTTCCTGATCAAAACTCTTCAGAGTATAGGCATAGAGGGTACATACCTCAGTATCAAAAAGCCATCTATGAAAAACCCACAGCAAATATCATTCTCAATGGGGAAAAACTGAGAGCTTTCCCCGTAAGGTCAGGAATGCGGCAGGGATGTCCACTATCACCACTGCTATTCAACATGGTATTAGAAGTCCTAGCCACAACAATCAGACAACAAGAAATAAAAGGCATCCGAATCTGCAAAGAAGAAGTCAAAATCTCACTCTTTGCAGATGATATGATACTTTATGTGGAAAACCCAAAAGACTCCATCCCAAAACTGCTAGTACTCATACAGGAATTGAGTAAAGTGGCAGGATATAAAATCAATGCACAGAAATCAGTGGCATTCCTATACACCAACAAGAAAGAGAAATTAAGGAGTCAATCCCATTTACAATTGCACCCAAAACCATAAGATACCTAGGAATAAATCTAACCAAAGAGGCAAAGAATCTGTACTCAGAAAACTATAGAATACCCATGAAAGAAATTGAGGAAGACACAAAGAAATGGAAAAACGTTCCATGCTCATGGATTGGAAGAACAAATATTGTGAAGATATCAATGCTACCTAGAGCAATCTACACATTCAATGCAATCCCTATCAAAATACCATCCACTTTTTTTCAAAGAAATGGAACAAATAATCCTAAAATTTGTATGGAACCAGAAAAGACCCCGAATAGCCAGAGGAATGTTGAAAAAGAAAAGCAAAGCTGGTGCATCACAATTCCAGACTTCCAGCTCTATTACAAAGCTGTCATCATCAAGACAGCATGGTACTGGCACAAAAACAGACACATAGATCAATGGAACAGAATAGAGAGCCCAGAAATGGACCCTCAACTCTATGGTCAACTAATCTCCGACAAAGCAGGAAATAATGTCCAATGGAAAAAAAGTCTCTTCAATAAATGGTGTTGGGAAAATTGGACAGCCACATGCAGAAGAATGAAACTGGACCATTTCCTTACACCACACACAAAAATAGACTCCAAATGGTTGAAAGACCTCAATGTGAGACAGGAGTCCATCAAAATCCTAAAGGAGAATACAGGCAGCAACCTCTTCGACTTCAGCCACAGCAACTTCTTCCTAGAAACATCGCCAAAGGCAAGGGAAGTAAGGGCAAAAATGAACTATTGGGACTTCATCAAGATAAAAAGCTTTTGCACAGCAAAGGAAACAGTCAACAAAACTAAAAGATAACCGACAGAATGGGAGAAGATATTTGCAAATGACATATCAGATAAAGGGCTAGTATCCAAAATCTATAAAGAACTTATCAAACTCAACACCAAAAGAACAAATGATCCAATGAAGAAATGGGCAAAAGACATGAACAGACATACTTCCAAAGAAGACATCCAAATGGCCAACAGACACATGAAAAAGTGCTCAACATCAAAATCAAAAATCCAAATCAAAACCTCAATGAGATACCACCACACACCAGTCAGAATGGCTAAAATTAACAAGTCAGGAAACGAAAGATGTTTGCGAGGATGCGGAGAAAGGGGAACCCTCCTACATTGTTGGTGGGAATGCAAGCTGGTGCAGCCACTCTGGAAAACAGTATGGAGATTCCTCAAAAAGTTGAAAATAGAACTGCCCTAGGACCCAGCAATTATACTACTGGGTATTTACCCCAAAGATACAAATGTAGTGATCCGAAGGGGTACATGCACCCCGATGTTTATAGTAGCAATGTCCACAATAGCCAAACTATGGAAAGAGCCAAAATGTCCATCGACAGATGAATGGATAAAGAAGATATATATATATAGATATAGATAGATAGATAGATAGATAGATAGATAGATAGATAGATAGATAGATAATGGAATATTATGCAGCCATCAAAAGGAATGAAATCTTGCCATTTACAATGACGTGGATGGAACTGGAGGGTATTATGCTGAGTGAAAAAAGTCAATCAGAGAAAGACATGTATCATATGATCTCACTGATTGAGGAATTCTTAATCTCAGGAAACAAACTGAGGTTTGCTGGAGTGGTGGGGGGTGGGAGGGATGGGGTGGCTGGGTGATAGACATTGGGGAGATTATGTGCTATGGTGAGCACTGTGAATTGTGTAAGAGTGTTGAATCACAGACCTGTACCTCTGAAACAAATAATGCATTGTATGTTAAAAAAAAAAAAGAAGATAGTAGGAAGGGAGAAATGAAGGGGGGGAATCGGAGGGGGAGATGAACCATGAGCGACTATGGACTCTGAGAAACAGACTGAGGGTTCTAGAGGGGAGGGGGTGGGGGGATGGGTTAGCCTGGTGATGGGTATTAAAGAGGGCATATATTGGATGGAGTACTGGGTGTTTTACACAAACAATGAATCATGGAACACTGCATCAAAAACTAATGATGTAATGTATGGTGATTAACATAATACAATTTAAAAAAGACAAAAAAATAAAAGTAAAAAAATAAAAAAATAAATCATGCAGTTGAAAATCTAGACCATCCAAATGTTGAGTACTACATTTCAAGTTACTGGAGTCCTAAGCCACTGAGAACTCCAAGGTAGGGACCAGAGGAAAAACAGTTTTCATGGTATGCCAGGAAGATGGTTCCCATGACAACAAACATATGTATATGTGTGTCATTTATAAGTCAAGAATCATCAAGGTGTGCAGCAGAGAATACATGTTATCCAAACCCATAACTGACACATATCAACCTAAGTTTATGAAATTTTGTTTATAATTTTTTAGAAAAGTTAATGCTATTTTCTATAAAACTGCTTCACATTTAGAGTTTTCATTCACTTTTTCTATCTCAATCCTAATTTTCCTTTCTAAAACTAAAATATAAAGCCTTTAATGCAGTAGCCATTTTCCCCAATGTTCCAGGGACCCCACTGATAAGACCCATAATATAGCGTATGTCACCCTTTAAACATAAACCATTGGCCTTCATCTACCTTTTCCTAACAGAGGTTTTTACCGCTTTCTCCTTTATCACCTTTCCCTTGAAAAACAATTCCTGACAGCTTGAAACCACAGTTTATTTGAATTTAGTGAACTGCTTAGTGCTTGTATCAGGGTGCATCCCCAGCCTTTGCCACAAACCACAAATTCACATTTTGATGCTCTTCAACAATAAATCCTCTCAACAAAACTGTGGCATTGCCTTACATGTCTACTTCATACATAAGTTCCCCTATAGAATTTGTGTTATGATAGACATGAGGTATAAGATTCTGGAATCTTATGTAGCATCTAGAAGAACAAAAAAAGGTTATATTTGGCATTCCCCTCTCCTATTATCCTCTCCTCCTCTCTCTATCCAAGTCTTTTCCCTAGAAACTTAGCCATATATTCTTCCTGAGTTAGACTTTTACACTTCATTTTTTAAGCAAGATGTGTTCTTAAAATAAGGCTTTGGCTGACTTACATGCTGGCCTAACTATAATTACCTGCTCTGTATGCTGCACCCCCCCCCCAAAAAAAAAAAGTAGGAGGAATTTTTTTGGAGATCCCAGTGATCTTTTTTTTTTTTGACTCCAGTAATTTTTGTATAAATTGTCATTCCAAGGTGTTAGTGACCATTTCCATTCTCCAGATTGTCTGGAGAAATTATGTATTAAGGCCAAACCTAGCTCAAGGTAAGCCTTAAGTCTTCAGTCCTGAGCAATTCTCAAGAGGCCTTATCCCTCTTCTCAATTTGAAGTATTCTTCATCTCTTAGCCAACACTGAGAAAGGGACAGACAGAAGCACAACCTCGTGAAATTCAGTCCAAGTCTTCCAACTTTTTAAGTATCATTTCCTACTAGCCTTACATTTAATAGAGGGTCACTGTGGTGTAGTACATTATTTATCAAGTACAATATCCTAAAGTTCATCTTTCCAGAGATGTCTGAAACATTGAGGAGTTAGGTCATCAGTTCAAAATTTATCCCACTGTTAGGTCAACTCCAATTGACAATTTAGTTCATGTATCATACTCTTTGCCAAAAAGTCAATTATCAATTATTCACTTAGTTATTGACCATATTTGTGTCTAGTCTTAATAACATTTAAAAAATATTTTATAGATAACAGTTGAATGAAAATGATTAATCATAAATACAGAGTTAGTTCAGTGATTTTTTTTATATTTAAAAGGAGAGCATTAGTTAGTTATAAATATCTGGTCTCCTGCAGATACAAATGGATTAGTTCTGAATAGGAAAAGAAGCAATTCCATTATCAGAGATGATAGAGCATAAACTACAGATAGCCATCTTGTCAAATCATATTGGCAAGAAGAAACAATGTGATAAATCAATGTAACTGTAAATAAAATTCCTGTTGGGTCTCACCAGCAATCCTCTTAGAATGGAGAATACAGCAGTTTTGTGATAATTGGGAAAATTCCAACTTAAGGCAAAGGTAGTTTTGGATAGCTATTGGCATCTCATTGACTGGGTAAAAATCAATAAATCATTCAAACATATTTATGCCTCAGTTTCTACTTCTGTGAAAGAGAATGAATCGCATTTGTGTTTGAAGCTCTTAAAACCAAGAGAGGCAATATATCATAATGATTATGTGCATAACCCTGGAAACATACTGAATGAGTTTGCAGCCCATTCTGACACAATCAATAAATAACCTTACACAAGTTACTCCAGCTTTCTGTGCCTCCATTTTTGCCTTTGTAAACAAGGAGGATAATAATATGCCAACTGTGGGGCATATTGTAAAGACTAAATGAATGGATGGATGTCAAATACCTAGAACAGTATCTGATACAAAGCAATAATTCAATAAATGTTAGGTCTGTAGCCATAGCCATCAAAGCAAGACTATGTATTTTTTTAAGTTTTTATTTATATTCCAGTTAGTTAACATACAGTGTAATATTAGTTTTGGGTGTACAATATACTGATTCAACACTTCCATACATTACCTGTGTTCATTACAAGTGCACACTCCTTAATCCCCATCACATAGTTAACCCATCTCCTACCCACCTCCCTCTGGTAACCATCAGTTTGTTATCTGTGGTTAAGACTCTGTTTCTTGGTTTACATCCGTCTCTAAAGCAAAACTATATTTTTTAAAGCAATCAGAAGATACAGCTAAAGAAGCTATGACTGGCCCTCTTGACAGTTTGTTATCATACTTTTCCAAGTGCTTTGCAATGATTTCTGTTATATATCTGAATATTATGTTTAGGATAATATTAAATTGAAGCACCATGAGAGCAAAAGAAATCATTTTGAACTGAGAATCGGGATATAGTGGCTGTCTCTGCAACGAACCAATTGTAAACTTAAGTGATTTGGGTTCTGCGTTTCCTCATCTGAAAACTGAGGGTTGTAAATTCATTATCTCTAAGGTCCCTCCAGATCTTTCATTCTCTCTACTAAGATGCATTTGATCAGATTGTCTTGAAATAACCGGAATGCCATTTTATAATAGCCATTTTTCAACAGGTATGTTTGCAGAGGTATAAGCTCACTTTGCTTCCTTTAAACTTTAAATCCAAGGTTTGTGTTAACTAAAATAGACAGAAAGCTCATGAATGTTGAACCAGAAATGTGCCAAAAAGCATTTCTCTACCAAAGAGTCAAGGATAGGTTACTATCCTTTAAATGAACTTAATTTTTTTAAAAAGATTTTATTTATTTATTTGCCAGAGAGAGAGATAGCGAGAGCAGGAACACAGCAGGGAGAGTGGGAGAGCGAGAAGCAGGCTTCCTGCTGAGCAGGGAGCCCGATGTGGGACTCGATCCCGGGACCCTGGGATCATGACCTGAGCTGAAGGCAGACGCTTAACGACTGAGCCACCCAGGCGCCCTAAATGAACTTAATTTTAATAAAAGTAAACTTCTAGGTTAGGGCAACTCAGAAAATGAAGACTTCAGTTAAGTTCTACATAAAGGAGAGAGAGCTGGGAAATTGACAAAGCAAGTATAAGTCTTAAAGGAGAATTTAAATTACACTTTAGAAAATATTTGTAAAACAAAATGTTTGTCTTTGCAGGGAGCACATAGTCTTAAAGAGAGATGCTAAAGAGTCAGAAAGATGAGTAATACCATACCAATGACAAAAATAGCATTATCTCAAGGAAACAGATGAGTGCCTATAGGGTAGGAGGAAAGTTGGTTAAGAAAAAAATAAAAGTAAACCAAAAAAAAAAAAAAAATCCCCAAAACTGTTGAAAAAGAAGAAAGGGACTTTCTAAATAAATAAAGGGGAGAGATATGGGGATGGCAGTGGGCGGGGCATGGGGGCAGAGACATAAAAGAAACATATAGAGAGAAATTATTTCAAAAGTAGATTGATATGACAATCAAAAAGACATCTTCCATATTTCAAAAAGATGGTGAGGATAAGTCTAAGAACCTTCAAAAATGTCAATGTCATGAAAGATTTAAAAAAAATAAAAGACTGAGAAACTGTTCTAGATTAAAGTAGACTAAAGAAAATAGATGATCTTTGATAGAATCCCAATTTTTTTAAGAGAAGTTGTAAGGCATTGCGACAATAGCAGAAATTTAGATATAGACTATATGTAGACAGTAGTATTGTGTCAATGGTAAGTTTTCTGAGAGTGATAATAATATTGTGGTTGAGTAGGAGAATGTCTTATTATTAGGATATATATGCTAAAGTATTGAGGGATAAGTAACATGATAACGTGCATCTTACTCTCAAATGACTTGGGAGAAAAATGTAATATAAAGAAAAGGAGACCCAGGAAATGCGCAAAATATTGACAATTAGTGAATGTAGATTAAGAATCTACAAGTCTTCATTGTTTTATTCTTGTAATTTGACTGCAGTTTTGATATTTTTCAAAATTAAAAAAGTTTCTCAAAATTAAAAAAAACATTATTCACACATAAACTTTGAGTAAATAAGTTGTCATACTGTTTCCAAAAAGTGAGTTTTCAGCCATCCACCCTTATCCATCACCCTCCTCCCCTAGCTTCATCAAAGGGAGAATGTGTGAAACCAAATCAGTACTAGTTGCTGATTAGCTCTTCACATAAAAACACCAGGTTCTTTAGAGGTTAGTTTCTTCTTATAATTAGAGCCACAAGAGTTCTCTACCACCAGTTACTTTGTGGTATCTATTGGGTAACATCAAGAGACAGAAAATGGGAACCTCTAAATGAAAATTCAGCTTATGGTGAAAAAAAAAAAAAAACAAAACAGGTAGCCCAAGAGAATTTCTTCTCCTAGACTACGGTAGCAGTGTAATGGTCCAGTGGACAAACGGGAGGGATAATTTGACAAAGATTGCCATATGTCTCATATATCTTGGGAAGATGTGGATGGCAGATAATAATCTGATTTTGGTAGTCTACCTCTAGAAAGAGAACTATATTGAGCATTTTTTAATAATCAAAAGATTAACTTCTCTAAAAATGTAAAAGATGAAAAGCTTTAAATGGAACTCTCCCCAAAAGGTGGAATTTTTGCTATTAAAGAAGCATTCTACCATTTAAAATTATAATGAACAATTCTGGCAAAGATGAAAAGAAATGATACATATATTACTAATTTCAGCAAAAGTTGGTATATTTTTGGTAAATAATTTGGGCAAGTTTCAAGAGTTAAAAATCTTCTTTTTCTTTAATCACTTTCCACAATTTATCTTAACAAGACAGAGAAAAAGAGGAGTAAGGGAGACAGAAGAAAGGAAGGAAGGAAGGAAATAAGGAAGGAAGGAAGGAAGGAAGAAGTGGACTATATATAATAAGATAGTCATTTCAGATACTTGTAGTAGAAGAAAAGGGGGGGAAGAAAAATCTCAAGAAAAATAAAATGTTTATATAATGCACATCAACATTAAATACATAAAACATTTTGTAAATCATAAGACTATACAAGAAAAAAAGAAAATGCTAATATATAGTGCTAAGCACAGTATGTAGAATTAAAAATTATATCTGCATTATGATTCAACCACGTAAAGTCATGAAGCACAAGGAAAAGTTAATTTGTTAGACTAAAATCAGGATGGGAATCAGAGTTAATTCTTTTAATTTAATTCTTTTAGTTGCTCTCTAAATAGGATGTGGCATGTGTGTAGCCAAGTCTATCATATTGAATATATCTTTTGGGGTATCAATAAATAAAAATCCTCTCTTCACCTCTGTTACAGACTGTGTGAAAATTATGTTAAATCCCCACTACTCCTCAGCCTATTCTGCTATAAAACCATCTTTTCAAGACATGAAAACAATATTTACAAGATTAAAAAAACTCTTTATGCCAATTTGGTGAGAGCATTTACTTTAGATTCTCACATTTACAGTGTGATTTTAGAACCGGCAACAATTCCATTTCTATTTGTCATTTAGAGGAAACTTGGTTTAGAAGAGAAACCGTACACTAGGGATAAGAATGAGGGCTCTAGAATTAGGTAAATCTGGGTTTGAATCCCTTTGTCCATACTAGATGAATATCCCTGGGTAAATTTTTTTTTAAGATTTTATTTATTTATTTGAGAGAGAGAGAGAGAGATAGCAAGAGAGAGAGAGCACAAGCAGGGGGTGTGGAAAGGGAGAAGTAGGCTTCCCACTGAGCAGGACCCTGAGATCATGACCTGAGCTGAAGGCAGACACTTAACCAACTGAGTTGCCCAGGCACCGCCTGGGTAAATTTCTTAATATCTCTCTGTACCTCCATTACCTCATCTCTAAAGTGGCACAAAAATTATATATACTTTATAGTGCTATCAAATAAGTTGATGCATATAAAGTTCTTAGCACAATGCCTGGCATGGAGTGATACTGGGTGAGCATCAGGTATTGCTGTTGGTTCTCTTTAATCTGCCCATTTTTATATAGCATGTAATTGGGTCTAGGGGTGGTCAGAATAAGGCACATCTTTAATACTGTAGGGCTTTGTTCTATAATTAGAATCGTTTCCATTATAGACAGAATATTCACGGCAATACTCCTTGAAGACATCTTCAGTGCCCTAGTTCCATCACCATATAAGATATTACGTTAAGTAACATAATAATAGGTGTGTGGGAGCTTTTTCAGGAAAAACTTTGCAAACTTATAACCAGATACATTATTTCTTGAGTCCCACAGAATATATGTGCTTGAGGGGAAACTGAAGAGTAAATTTTGGTCCTTCTGAAACCAGTGCAGGAAGGAATTCATTTCTCAATGCCTCCTACTACAGTCGCCAAACCAACCCTCGGGGTTTGGACTATCCGGGAAGATATTCAGATACTGTAGATAATCTGCACTTTTTTGTTTTTCTAGAAAAGTCAATTGTGTAATAATGGAACTCATCCAAACTGCGTTGAGGGGCTAGTCTAATATCTAACCCAGCTATTATCAGGAAAGCAAGGAGGAGGCTAAGAAAACCTCTTTGGAATAAGCAGAGAAAATCTGATGCTGATAAAGAAGACATGAATGCAGATGGCATCCCACTATTATTCACCAAGCAATTCGGAGCACTTACAGTGGACAAGGCTGTAACCAGCACAGGGGAGAAACAGGTGGCACCATCTTTGCTCACAAGTAGCTTACACTTCTGTGATCAAAAGATATCCGTGGAGGGCGCCTGGGTGGCTCAGTCGTTAAGCGTCTGCCTTCGGCTCAGGTCATGATCCCAGGGTCCTGGGATCAAGCCCCGCATCGGGCTCCCTGCTCCGCGGGAAGCCTGCTTCTCCCTCTCCCACTCCCTCTGCTTGTATTCCCTCTCTTGCTGTGTCTCTCTCTGTCGAAATAAATAAACAAAATCTTAAAAAAAAAAAAAGATATCCGTGGATAAGTACATTATGAACTAGTAAGTGCACACAAGATACAGTTCTGATAGCATGACTGTGTAAATCCGAAGGACGTTCTCCAGCAAGTAGTATTCTTTTGGTTCTTGGTAGTTCCACCAATAACAGGTCTTGAACTTTCAACACTAATTAACCGAAAGAAAAGGCTGGGGCAATCACTGTTGCAACAGCGTGACTGCTATTTTTTTTTTACCCTTAAAGCCACCAACTGATAGTTGGAAAGCTGAACCTCCTGGAAATGTGTTGAGAGAGTTTCCGGGCTCAGCAAAGCCCACCCTCTTGCTGTCAGGTACAATTAGACATTTGATGCAGCTCCCACGGTAATTATAAAGCATGGCATTGAATTCATAAATGCCGCAGTTGTTGCCCTTGCAATGAGGAAAGACAGCACCGAATAATTCAGCCAGCTCTCTCTGGTTGGCACTTGGCAATGTCAGTTCTTCAGCACGTCAGCCTGACTTGGGTTATGTTGCAGAAGACCACATGGGGCAGCCGTGGAAGCAAATCAGCAATCCTAGCATAAGGGTCACACAAAGCATTCTGTGCACATTTAACAAGTTCAAATACCATATGCTATAAGCTGGGTTTCCCCTGTGGACTAAAAGTAAACATGTTTTGCCACTTGCTTTATGGGTGAAATATTTTATTTTGGAGGCACATTTCACTGAAAGTATCCTCCAGAAGTATGACTAAATTTGAGAAGCATGAACAATATACTGATGGAGTGAAAGAGTCTATTCTTGGAAAAGACTCTTCTTTCAATATATATAATTGGGAAAGTCTATTCTTTCAATATATATAATCTATGTCCAAAGTGCATTTAAAAGCAACTCTGCCTGAGCATATCAAAAGTGACTTCTAGGGCGCCTGGGTGGCTCAGTTGGTTAAGCGTCTGCCTTCGGCTCAGGTCCAGGGTCCTGGGATCGAGCCCCGCATGGGGCTCCCTGCTCCACAGGAAGCCTGCTTCTCCCTCTCCCACTCCCCCTGCTTGTGTTCCCTCTCTAGCTGTCTCTCTCTGTCAAATAAATAAATAAAATCTTTTAAAAAAAAGTGACTTCTAAGTAAATTTGGTGATTTGTTTTCTTATAATAATAGAAATGACAGTAAAATATTTCATCTTTTCTCCTCCTAGAAGATCTTGATAAATATTTCTTCAATAAATAAATAACCTGGGGAAATAGAATTCATTTGGCATTTATACCTAATATTAATTTCCTGGTGATTTCCACTGGTATTTTAGGATAAGTTTTGAGATCCCAGTAACCTAATTTCTTGCTATTCAAAGCGTGGCCCACAGACTAACATCATCAACCTAGCAGCTTGTGACTACAAAATCAGAATCCTCACATTCAAGTCTGAGAAAACCTGACTTAAAACAAGTCCTTTTAAAATTAACATCAAAAGCCTGCCTTAAAAGGAAACACAAGGGAAGTGATCTCATAAATGGTGACAGAACCAGAGGTGATGTTTGGAAGGTCCAAAATATTACTTGCATATATGGTATGGCTGTACCCAAGTAATTATGAAACTTTGCATAAGTTTCTTAACCTGTCTTAGAATTATATTAAAAAAGAAAAAAAAAAGGCAAAGATAGAAGTCTTCTAGCCCTAATGTGAGTTTTCTCATGTCTTCAAGTGCCTTGGGTTTTATTTCCCACAAATTAACAGGGCTATCTCTTTCACCCTAGGTCACTCCTAGTTTGGCCTTTGCCTATGTCTCCTGCCCCACTCTGTCCGCTACTCTGCCCAGTTTCCTGAGACATATGCTATACGCATTCTAAATATACTTTTAGCCCATGAAATGTAAAAACAGCATGTATTGTCAAAAGCCCTTGCTATTTCAGATAGATCAGAAAAGAATTTACTCATATGTATGACACCTACTCTCACTCAATTAATGGGGCACAATAAAATAAATATCTAATCCTTATAATATCCCCTCTTCAACACATATTCACTCCTATTATATTTCATACTATCAGACCAGATGTCCGTTTTTTCTCTTCTGCACAATTTTTTTCATTTTTTCATTTTTTTAAATTTATTTATTTATTTATTTATTTATTTTTATTATGTTCAGTTAGCCACTGTGTAGTACATCATTAGTTTGTGACGTAGAGTTCAATGATTCATTAGTTGCATATGATACCCAGTGCTCATCACAACACGTACCCTCCTTAATACCCATCACCCCTCCCCCCCTCCCCTCTGAAACCCGCAGATTGTTTCCTGGAGTCCATAGTCTCTCATAGTTCATCTCCCTCTCTGATTTCTCCCCCTTCAGTTTTCCCTCCCTTCCCCTATGGTCCTCTGTGCTATTCCTTATGTTCCACATATGAGAGAAATCATATGATAACTGTCTTTCTCTGCTTGACTTATTTCACTTAGCATAATTCCCTCCAGTTCCTTCCATGTTGATGCAAATGATAGGTATTCACAAATTTTTGAAGAAATCTTTCATAAAGACTTCTTTCAATTTTTTTAGCTTTATATTTTTATTGCTCTATGAACTTAGTAAGAGTTTTTCAGTACATTTAAAGGGGATCCCATTATTTTCTCTCTTATTACTTTATGGTCTTTCTCCTATGGCATCTTTGTTTTTCCTGACTGGCCTGCTCATCCTGCTCTTGCACTCGTCGTGGGAAATTTTCCCCCAAATCTACAGACAAAACTTTGGAAGGAAATAGGTTAATTGGCTTGGTTTTTGGGCAGAACCTTTTGTACCAATCAGTCTTATAGGTTATTGGCATTTTTATGGGTGGGCTTTAGTTGGCCAGGTACCCACTTTGGTCATATTAGTATCTGACCTTGCACAAAGAATGCATAAAGAGTCTGGCGCTGCTTTCCTGAGCAGGCAGTTCATAGGAACATTGACCATGGTTGACACCTAACCTGATTGTTCTGAACAGTTCATGACTAAATCCTCAGACCTTTGAATTAACCAATTACTCCATATTAAAATGCAGACACTCCCTGCACACATGAAACTACTCATCAATTGCTTAAACTTTAATACACATGAGAAGTTTCCAATATAATCCAGCTGCAGGGGTTTAACATTGGAAGAGAAGTCTGAGATCTGTGCATACTTGATAGAGCAGAGGTGCTAAAAAGAAGTCAAGGAAGACTTGAAAGATTAAAGAGCCATGAAGGATAATTTTTCCTATTTTTGCCCAGAGCAGGCCTTTGGCTTAAGAGTAGAGCTATAGACGAGATTTTTCTAGATATGTCAGATCACTTGAAAGATTGTATAAAGGCATATAGTGATTAAGATTGTGTGACAGTAAAGGAGGCAGAAGATGGGTCAAGAAGATACATGAGGAATGTCAACAAGGTGTAGAGCCTAGACAAACAGGAAGAGAGTAGAAATTTTGAGAAGTCTAAAAAGTATAAGGCCCTAAAATGTTGTCCACTATGTAAACTTCTTTGGTGAACTCAAATACTTAAAATCAGCATCTGCATAATAGATATATGTAGATAGCCATTATTTACTTCTAGAACTTGATGATCTGAGTGCGTCCAGAGACTTCCAGAGTTTTTGAAATTGTATCCCCTTTATAATTTTTTGAGGAATTGCCAATTTGAAATGTACACCTTCTCAAATATCAGGGCTTTTGGTATGCTATGCAGATGATCCAGAACATTGGGTGCAGAAAGGAACATGAAAATTACCCAAGTGGCAAAAGTCAAAGAGCCTCTTATATCAATGAATTTCAAAATGTAGACAAAGCATATTCATTTCTCATGCAAGAGAAAATCTCATTCATTCTCACCGGTTTATATAAAAGATTTTTAAAAATAGTCTTTCTAGTATTAATTAGACTGAACTTTTTTTAAAGATTTTATTTATTTATTTGATACAGAGAGAGAGAGCGCACACAAGCAGGGTGAGCAGCAGGCGGAAGGAAAAGCAGGCTCCCTGCTGAGCAAGGAGCCCGATGCGGGGCTCAATCCCAGGACCCTGGGATCATGACCTGAGCTGAAGGCAGACCCTTAACGACTGAGCCATCCAGTCACCCCTGGACTGAACTTCTTAATTTCAATCAAAGACTACATAATCAGGAAATTAAAGACTTTAATTTTAATGTTCTCTCTACAATATTTGTTTATTTTTATCCCCTCCACTTTATAAAACTATAACAGTAGTGTATCATAGCGCTCAAAACTATAAAAATAAATTCAATGAAAAGGATTTCAAATATAAGTCTTGTACTCATTACAAAAAGAGCCAAGAATGTGATTTCTGTATGGTAGATCACGAGGAAGAAGTTTGGGGACACCAGGAAAGAATTCATATACCAGAATTTGGCCAAGTATGCATTTTGGTGAAGGCACTACAGAAAGAAGAGATCTCCTTTAATCATTTGAAAATGTCCCTAACTCACATAAACCCTTTAATAGCTTCTTATTGCAATTAGAATAAATTCTAAATTCCTTCCCTTGGTCTCAAGGCTGCTTACTTTTCTGACCTCATCTCTTTACACTTCTCCACACCACAGGCTTGTCCTACTGGCCTCTTTCTGCTCCTTGAATGTGTAAATCTCTGCCTTGGCTCAGGATTTTGACTTTTGCTATTCTCTCTGGCCATAATGCCCCCCCACCACCACCACCAACACCTCAGATCTTCTTATGACTGTTTTTTTTTTCACATCATCCAGTTCTTTGTTCAAATGAAAACTCAGAGAGGCTTTTTCCTTTCTAACTATGTGTGGTAGGCAGAATTCTAAGATGGCCCCTCAAGGTTCCTGGCCCTGGTATATATGCATACCTTCTCCCAGTTAGTCAAACATTAATCCAGCGCCTGCTGTGAAAGGATTTTGGAGATGAAAGCAAGGTCCCCAATCTGTTGACTTTAAATTGGGAAGGTTAACAGGATAGACCTGACCTAATCACATGAGCCTTTTAAAAATAGATAATTTTCCCTGGCTGTTAGCAGAAATCAGAGATTCAAAGCATGAGAAGGATTTCACATGCCGATGCTGATGTGAAGATGGATGAAGTCAAAGAATGTGGGAGGCAAGCATAGCCCTGGCTGACAGCCTGCAGGGAAACAAGGACCATAGTCTTACAACTGCAAAGAACTGAATTCTGCCAATAACAGCACGGAGTTTGGGAGTGTATTTTTCCACAGAACCTTGGATGGGAACAAATCCTAGTCAACACCTTGATTTCAGCCTTCTGAGACCCTGAGCAGAATGGAGTCACACTGTGCCAGATTTCCTACTTACAGGGTCATAAGATAATTAATGGGTGATGTTTAAAATGGCTATGTTTATGGTAATTTGTTGCACAGCAATAGAAAACTTATCTGCCATTCTAATTTAAAAAAATAATCTAAAAAGTCACACCAGTCATTGTTTATATATGAACCTATTATTCTTCCTTCCCAATATATAAAACTATAAGTTAATATTATTTATGTGCTTGATTACTTGCAAAATATCTTTCTTCTAATATTAGACTATAAGTTCAATAGGTGAATGTAAAAAGTGCTCACACTTAATATTTGTTGAACAAACAAATAAATGCCTAAAATTAAACAAAGCTTTTTCAACAAGATTTTTTTATCAAATCTTTTTTATCTAAACTTTTATCAAATATTTGATTAAATTTTTATCAAATGTTTTCATCAAAACACCAGCCTAAAAAACTGTGGGGTTTTTTTGTTATGTCTTCTATTTGTCAAGATTGTTGTACCTGTCTTTTAACTTTTTTATTTCTATTTTTTTTTTAGAGAGAGAGAGTGCACGTGTGCTACAGAGGGGCAGAGGGAGTGAGAATTCTAAGCAGGCTCCATGCATGGCAGAGCCTGAGGCGGGGCTGGATCTCACAACCCTGAGATCATGACCTGAGCTGAAATCAAGAGTCCCATGCCTAATCCACTGAGCCACCCAGGCGCCCCGCTGTAGCTATCTTTTAAAGACCTAAGATCTTTCCATAATATGAATTTCAAATTATATTTAAGATTAAACAACTTGGAAAATGCATAAAAGTTAAAACTTAAAGTTCTAAAGGAGTCAGCTGAGTACTTGGTTCACTCCCAGTGCTGCTTTTAAAAAAAAATGTTAGTCTTCATTAATGTGGAATGTCGGAACAAATATGCTAACAAATTATTCCACAGGCCAACTATAGAAATCATCAAGAAACATATCCTCTCACTTAAGGCAGTCTTTTTACGATAATTTTCTTTATTAGCAGCCTAAGCCAGATATTTTTGTTGGCCCCTCCAAGTCCATTTTTCATCCCTCTCCATCTTACTTTCTGCTATAGGAGGCTGGCCTCTAATTAACTCCATCAACAGACTCCTATATCCCCTTACTTCTGGTGAGTTTATCCAGTGCTCTCCAAGAAAAATGATATGATATATGTGGTATATGATATAATATAATATGCTTTTGTATGATAATGCAGAAATATATTTTTTAATTTTAATAATTTTCTAAATATTTTATATTTTCTAGCAGTACATTTTAAAATTTAAAAACAGGTAAAATTAGTATTAAAATCATATATTATTTATCTGTTACATATAATAAATATATATTTAGTAATGTAAGTTAATATTTAATAATATATACATTGAATATATGTCTAAAATATTGCCCTTCCTATTTTTAATTAATGTAAAATTATTAATGTGATGTTTTACATTCTTTTTAATCCTAAGGTTTCAAAATTTGGTGCATGTTTTACACTTATAACTACATTTCAAGTGCTCAGTAGCCATCTGCGACCAGGCTACCACAAAAACAGTGCAGTTTAGCCCACTGGGATCCCTGGCAATGGATCAGAAAGAAGGTGAAGAGTAAATTTGGGATATTTTTTCCCCGACTCCTTCCCTGTGAGGTCATCTCAGATTGTTTTTGTCCTTTACCCAAGGTCATAGCTTCTCTAAAGGTGGCTTACTTAATACATTGCTCCCCTTTTGGGTTCTAGTAACCATTCCCTCATCTTGCCCCTTCAAGTTTAAGGGTTATAAAAGTGCTCTCCTTTGTGATTTCCATTAAGTCTTCTACAAACATCTATAATATCTCTTTATTAAAACCTTCTCAAAGGCCCTTCTCAAAGGGCGTATTTGAGTATGTGCTCTGTTTCCAGCTGGGATCCTCATTGACTCACAGTTCCTTTATTGAGATTTTTCTAATGGAGTTAAGGGCTATATTTCCTGAATATTATTTCAGGAATGATCAATTCTGAATATCTATCTATCAAATAATAGGGTGGTATACCTAAAAAGTAAACTAATAAGCAGAAAAATTAATTGGAATTTGCTAAATTAAAAGTTGTTTAATGTAATTATAAAAGTCCCTAACAGAGGTATACCTTCTGTTCAATTTTAAAAAATAACATTATGGAAAAGTTGCTAGGTTTTTAAAAGTTGCAACAATCTAAAAAACGTTAAATGCCAGTATTGTCCCATGTTCCAGGACTTCCGTACACAATATTCTAGTAAAAATTCTGGAAGTCCTGACAGGTCTTACATTTTATGGATCAAAATATCTTTTTTCAAAAAGAATATAAGAAACAAATAAAATTAAAAGTTCCATTATGTAATATAGATATTGACTTTGTTAGCTTTATGTTTGATTTCTAAGGTTTATCTTGATTGAGAAGGGCTGTTAAACCACTTTAGGAAGGGAATTATACATAATTATCTTTCTAAGTGGTGAATAATATATATATCTGGATTTAAAAAATCTTTGGCACATGTTTTTAACAAGAAACCTTACTCTACTCCTTTATGGAAGAAAAGAAGGCTCTCCAATTATGTAGTATAATCCCTCATGTAAGCTGTTTGGGGACAATTTCTGAACACGCTTTTGGACCTATGGAAATAAATGTCTCTTTTGTCATAAACTGTGATCATCATTTTGAATTTTTATGAAACGAAGAAAATTTAATTATTTATCCTTCTCTAGGGAATTCCAGGCCTTTTAATGAAATATTTGCTTTTGTAGATGTTCTTCCTATCTATGGCAGCTGTCCACAGGACAGATGGAAAAATCTATGCTGAAATGAAAAAGTACTTGGGGTTCATAACTTGACCTTAACCTAATGTGATGAGAATATCTTCTACTCTAAAAAGTAAAGTGCCTGTCTTTTTTCAGAGATCAATATGGTAGTAACAACACTTTTGCAAAACATGTTTGAATGAGATTGCATGAGGCATAGTAGAAACAAAAGCACTGACAAAACCAGTTTTCAAAGTTAAATACCATTTGTCTCCCTGATGCCAGCCAACGCCCTCTATGTTTTGAAATAGTTGCCAGATGTCCTGAGGACCATGACATTATGGGTACAGTCAATTTTTTGTGGCTAAACTCACATTTATGTATTGGTTAAAATAGAAGGGGAGTGGGAAGGTTACTCTTAAGCTGTGGTCTTCACTGATGCATATGTGGATTCATCTTAAGAAACTCAGATTTTAAGGACAATCACTTGTAAAACCACAAAAGGGTTACCCCAAACCTCGGCCACTTAGAATTGGCCACAGAAGCCTGGTTTTGAATAACAAACTCTGTCAAACAGTAAGTTAGTCTCTACGTTTATCCTCTTCTGCTTCTGCTCAAAGGGAAACAGTTTAACATGTTAAGATATGAACTTGTTGAGTAAATACTCTCAAGGAGAGTATTTCCTTTTTTTTTTTTTCCTTCTGAGAATGGGTCTAATGAATTACCCAAAATATTGCCAATATTGTTGGCACAAATATCTCTTAGTCAATCATTAAGCAAAATGTCACCCACAGAATTCAGTGATCTAGGTTTTTAGGTCATTCTTCCTCAGTAAAATGTTGAAAATCATCGACAAAAAAGAACACTGAAGGAGATCTTGTAGCTCAGAAGCATTTTGGGATGGAAGGTAAGTAACAAACCAAAATATATGTAAAGGTTAGCATCTTGACACAGGAGGGCTACAGTGGGAAGCCAAGGCAGGTAGTATATCATCAGAGCTTTCCGGATTTTTCTAATGATAATGAAGTCATGAGATTTCATAACCAGAAAGTAATAATGTGGTGGCAACATTGAATGGGGAAAAAATGCTACTTACTTTTTTATTTTTAATTGGCTATATCCCCGATGCTGTATTATACATCTCCATGACTATTCATTTTATAACTAGAAGCTTATACCTCTTAAACCCCTTCACTTGTTTTATGCTACTTAATTTTAAAGTAAAAAATTATATCAATAACATTTATTCAAAAATCATACAAAAATCCACTAACAAAACCTGGCTTGCTTTTCTCAAAATTATTTTTCCTAAAAATCTTCCATCAGACACATATTACTGACATCATGTTACACAATTATTCCTCATAGTGGTATGACACTGAGAGTTTCCTTTTGTAAATACCCAACTCTCAATTTTTGCTTTGTAGATCTACTTTGCAAAGTAGATCATTGCAAAGTAGATAATAGTGTAATAATTGCAAAGTAGCTAATAGTAATTTACCCGAGTCCAGATATATAACAGGTTGTCAAGAAATTTGATACTGTTGATTGGTAGCTCCTTTTAAAATTTATATTTATGTCAAATAAGACTTCAGGTTCTAGAAATCTGTTTATACAAAGTAATTCTTGAGTCTCTTGGAAAGAAAGGTTTATACTCACTAATAATGCTAATATCAGAGTGTAAAGTGCATTCTTTCCACTGGAATGAAAACACCCAAAGAGAGCATTTTTAAATGTCCGTTGCAGGCAAACTGCTTAACCATTCAAAAACCCACGAAAAAAATCAATGCGTGAGAAGTTTCACCTCTTTACCTTTAAGTTGCATAGATGTGAAGGCCACTTGTTTGCTCCTTTGAGTGAGAGAAGTGTTTAGAGCCACTTGTCTGGAAGAAAACATACCGCTCTGCTGCCCCTCAGGCCTCCCTCTGTCAGCTGCTTCCCACCGTGAAGTGGACATAGCTGCCTTGAAGAAAAATTTACATTAGGTCATAATTTTCCTCTTTTTATGTTTTTCTTGCATTCTGAGGAAGTAGAATAGGTTCTCAGCTGAAAAATAGACCCTTTTTTTCTTCACAGCAAATATATATTAGAGGAAGAGGACACATAGTTTTTTAGAAATGAGGGGAAGAGTTTAACAGCATAGTTTGGGGGCTTGCTTTTTTTTTTTTTTTCTTTTCGCCAAATTGGCTTTTGTTTTCCTCCAAAGCATTATCAGATAAAATTTTTTCTTAAATCTTTTTTAGACTTGAGGATTTGAAGCAACAGGAGACTAAGTTTAGTATTTCCTTTCCTTTTTCTTATCTGCTTTCTTACCTCTTGCTGCTTCAGAAAGTTATGGAAATACCCGAGAAACAAATACTAAGTTTGTCATTCCACCCTTCAATTTATATTTGCTTAATTTAAAGTTTAGAACCTTTATTTACTACATATGGAACTGAATATTGCAGCAAAAATTATCTCTCTTGTTTTATATCTTTGTGATATAAATTTCAAATTCTCAGTCACTTCCCATAATTCAATCATTCATTATATATTTGTACTTTTAACATGTTTCAATCATGTTTAGAACATACAGAAGTACGTGTTTCAAGTTCTGTGTATATCTTAGAATTAAATCCAAACTCATTTTAAAAGAGTAACTTTACAAAATCATTACTTATAAATTAGTAATCAAATTCAAATTTTTCTGCTAAAAACTTGTCAGTTTAGAAACATCCCTTGTTATTCTGTTACATATCCCTACTTTTCATAAAGCACACGCAATTTTCTATGGACTGTGTTGACAAATCTACACATAAACTTTCTCAGGCCACTTGTATATAGTTATCTGTAACGCTTGTTTAAGAATGTAGACTCCAGGACCACACTCCAGCCTGAGTAGATGAGAATCTCTGGGAGTAGAATCAGAAATTATCTTTTTAAATAAACTTCCCAGGAAATTCTTATGCATTCTAAAGCCTGCAGCCATTGCCATGGAGGGTGATCCCTCCATATTATGAGAATAAAGGACAAGTTGGGTTTTGTTTAGTTTTTGGTCATCTAATCTGCTACACACACACACATACCACATACACACACCACATACACCATTGCTTATTTGGAAATAACAATCCACTGAATTTGATGGATATATATATAGTTAGGTTACATGCTAACCTGATGTAATAAAAAGCCACCAAAATACCATGCTTCAGATAAAACAGTTTATTTATTTTTCATATGTGGTCCAGGGAAGTAGGTGGCTCTAATCCAGGAGGTCACTTGGGGATCCAAGTTCGTTTTACCTTGTAATGCTCTTCCTCCTCTAAAGTGTAGGCTTCAATGCTGTCTTTATACCATCATGTTCACAATCTGGCCCATAGTGGGATGAGGAGATGAAATAAAGGGCAACAAAATCCCTTTAAAAATGTGATATACGGGGTGCCTGGGTGGCTCAGTCGTTAAGCGTCTGCCTTTGGCTCAGGTTACGATCCCAGGGTCCTGGGATCGAGCCCCGCAGCGGGCTCCCTGCTCAGCAGGAAGCCTGCTTCTCCCTCTCCCACTCCCCCTGCTTGTGTTCCCTCTCTCGCTGTGTCTCTCTCTGTCAAAAAATAAATAAAATCTTTAAAAAAAATGTGATATACAAGTTGTATACTTTACTTTTACCTATTGGCTAAAACTAAAAGAAGATTTAAAAAAAAAAAACAGGTTAGTTTACATGATATGCCAGAAGACAGCAAGACACTGCTAATTTCATTATAAAATTCCCAACATTTCTTCTTAATGAATATATGCACATGTGATATAATCAATGCTAACAAATAATTCTTCAGCTTTCTATAAATAATTATAGCATTTAATGGGCCTGTTCTCTTGCATCTTTTCATAGAAAAGAAAAAGGAGTCCTACCAACTGTCTTCTCAAATTTTTAATTCACAACCAGTGAATGAACCAGAAATTTAGTCATTTCATCGTGAAGTGCTAACTGGCTTGGTAAAGGTATAAAAGTATTCATAGATAGAATGCTATGAAGAGTAAAGGAAGATTAAACAGCAGACCTTAAAGAAGAGTAACCAAAATGATGTGTATTTAATACTCATCTACCGTGTCCCCAGTAATGACCCCTGAACCCCAGTTACATTTGGTCTCGTTACAAACCTTGAGTACAAATATAGGTACAACCAGTAAGCTGACTGATTTTTCTTCTTTATTACTTTTGGGGAATGATATGGGAAAGGCTTTAGTGGTGTTCCTTCAAGAAGAGTTGCTCAATCAAACCTTAGTCTTCAAAAATCGCAAGCCTGATCACATCCCTCTCCTGATAAAATCCATTTCATGACATGCCATTGCTCTTGAATTAAAGACTCTTTCAGTTGGGAAGAAAATAAACCCAACATAAAATAGACTGCCTGCCCCCCCAAATGTGGGAGGGCAGGGGATTAACTCACATAATAAAAAATTTCAAGGATAGATTAGATTCAGCTAGATGTGAAGCGGCTCAAACGCTCTCACCAGGACTAAGTCTTACTATCATTCTGCTCTCATTTTGTCTATTTTTGCTCTATTGTCAGGTAGGTTCTTCATTTATGATAGGTGCTAGAAGCTCCAAGCTTGTAGTCTGTATTTGCAGCAATCTCAACAGAAATAAAATGCCTCTTGCCTCGTCCCAGAACTGCCTCATTGGTTTTGATTTAACTGGCCTGCATATGAACCTGTGGTTCAGATGTCCAAAAGCAATCACTGAGTCAGAGGGGTATAATGTCTGATTGGCCAGGTCCATGTCAATTTGACCTTCTCAGGCTGAAAGAGAACTTAGATTCACCTAGTCACATGTAATGAGAGTTGGGTGGATGGGAAGGGAAGAGTAGTTCCCCTGAGAAAATCAGGTAGGGAACCTATGAGAAATGGATTCTAGATAGGCCAAAACACAGATACCTATTACAGTTCACCTCCTGGCTACATAACATCCACATATATTTTTCTTATACCTAAATTTTTTAAATTCCCCAGACCTACATTAGGCAATAATATCAGATGGAATCAAAAATCTATGTACTGGCACCACTCAAGTTTTTTTGTTTTTGTTTTTGTTTTTTTAAGATTTTATTTATTTATTTGACAGAGAGAGATACAGCCAGAGAAAGAACACAAGCAGGGGGAGTGGGAAAGGGAGAAGCAGGGTTCCCGCTGAACAGGGAGCCCAATGCAGGGCTCGATCCCAGGACCTTGGGACCACGACCCGAGCCGAAGGCAGATGCCCAACGACTGAGCCACCCAGGCGCCCCACCACTCAAGTTTTATCCAGTTACTGCATTCAGCCTGAGTCCAGACTCTCCTTAATGCATTTTCCTCATGGTTCAGAAACCTACTGTAAAATGATACATTTAACCATCTTATACATTTATGAGGAGGAAACAAAATAACTACCATAAAAACTTCTACTTGAAAAAGGGGAAATGGGAGGAGGGGCACTATGCAATATACTATCTGCATCCATACTATCCTGTTGGACAGGAGTAGAGGGATCCCTTGTCTTGACTTCAAAGTGAGTTTCTTGGGGATCCCTTCTTTCTGCTTTTGGATCTGTCTTCTGGGATGATTTCCCTTGTAATCTGTCCTATATAGCCACAGCTGAGAAAGGCACTGGGGAATATTTACTCACTGATTATCATAACTGACTAATAGTGCTGTTTCTGTTAGTGTGGCTTTAAGATCCCCACTAAGTATTGCCTTGGGGGTTGAGCAATCATAGTCCTGAGTTTGTGGGTGTTTGAGTTACTCTGGTAACCCAAGTTCCTTAAAAGCTTAGTAAACTTTACAATCTATTTGTTTCCAGTAAATTTAGTGAGTTAGCAACAAAAGCCAGAGTTAGTATTGAGGCCTAATCCTTGATTCTAGATTCCAATCAGGTTGTTTCTGTCTTCTAACTATTGACCTTGATGTTCTGTCAACAGGGGTGGGTAGGGCTTCTGTTTTCAATCTTATTTTCTAATTTCATTCTACCGTCCCCAACTTTGCTAGCACTAAATTTAGATTGGAGGAGAGGACCTGACTTTTCAAACCACAAACAGTTAAAATGCTTCTGACTCTTGGCTGTTTTGGATTTCAGGATAAGGGCTAAAGGGCTACTCTGATTGTATTTACTGCTTCCAAGCAAGCCAGCTTTAACTGTAGTTTGTCCCTTTTATGAAGGACCTCACTAAACCTCACATGAAGGAACGATATATTCCTGGGTTTTTTTTTCCTCAAACATACCTTCCAACTTCCAGTGTCATAGGCCCGGGCTCTGAGTCCCAAGATACCACAGATAGCAAGTTAATCAATTGCTGTGTTAATTTCTCTGCTAAAGAAAGAAGGGTCATCATTGCATCTTTCCAACCTAGATTCAGCCAACTCCACATTTTAGAGTCTGTTACCTACCACACTTCAATTCTTGCACCATGTTTAAAAAAATAAATCAAGACTCTTCCAGATCTGAGTGACTAAAATATATCTCAAACAGGATTGCTTGATAAGAGAAATTTACTGTTTCACAAAAGTGAAAATCATTTATGTCAACTGGACCCATCTCTTCATCTCTCAGCTCAGCTTTCT
This sequence comes from Mirounga leonina, assembly GCF_011800145.1. Classification (NCBI taxonomy): domain Eukaryota; kingdom Metazoa; phylum Chordata; class Mammalia; order Carnivora; family Phocidae; genus Mirounga; species Mirounga leonina. The sequence continues at coordinate 4,652,992 of NW_023270702.1, forward strand.
TCTGTGTTGGCTACACTGTAGGAGAGACATTTCCTTTGAGAGAATTGAACTTTTCCCTTCTGGATGCCATTGCTTTAAGTTTAGATCCCACAGAACTACCAGTCCCCACAGAAAGAGAATACTTTCCACCACAACATCTGCAAAAGGCTCTGTTTGCCCTATTGGAACTGATTGGCCTGGCTTGCATTGTATGTTTTCCTTTCTTAGCAGTTCCTGTAGGGAGATGAGAAGGTTATTCTCTGATTGGCCAAGGCTGGTTTAACAAGTGCTCACCCTTGAAGCTCAGGGTAGACTAGCTCTCCCTGAGCTTCATGGTTTAAAGATTGGTTGCCCAAGGGTAGGAAGAGGTGAATCCTGAGCAGGTAAAAACAATAGATAATTATAAGAAAGAATACTGAACATGACCCACAAAGCCTTGTGTGTTGGGCCCCTGCTTACGTTACCACTCTCATTTAATACATTCTCCCATTTATTAGGCTCCAGCCACATGGGCCTTATGCCATGTATCTTTCTGCTTTTGGACATTCCCATGTGCAATTTCCTCTGCCTGAAACAAGACTCCTCTCCTCATGCCTCATTTGATTGATTCATTTCTACTTATTTTTCAAAAGTCAGCTTAATTATCACTTCCTCAAGGAAAGCTTAAGTTGACAAGGAAAGCTTAACTAAGTTTTTCCCTTTTCATCTTCCCCCACAGCCTCCAAACTTCTCCTTTGTAGTGCTTGTCATGATTGCAAGTAAGTATTTAATTGTGCAATTACTTTTAGCTCTATGAGGACAAATTATCTCTGTCTGTAAATTTAAAAATATTAGGGGCACCTGGGTGGCTCAGTCGGTTGGGCGTCTGCCTTCCACTCAGGTCATGATCTCAGGGTCCTGGGATCCAGCCCATGTCGGGCTCTCTGCTCAGCAAGAAGTCTGCTTCTTCCTCTCCCTCTGCCCTTCCTCTCACCCCCACCCCCGGCTCATGCATGTGAACACACACTCTCTCTCTAATAAATGAATTTTTAAACACTTAAAAAAAATTTTTTTTAAGATTTTATTTATTTATTTATTTATTTATTTATTTATTTGACAGAGAGTGAGAGACAGCGAGAGAGGGAACACAAGCAGGGGGAGTGGGAAAGGGAGAAGCAGACCTCCCACCAAGCAGGGAGCCCAATGTGGGGCTCGATCCCAGGACCCCAGCCAAAGGCAGTTGCCCAACCAGCTGAGCCACCCAAAATTTTTCTAAAATATTCATTGAATGACTAAATGAAGTGCACGAACACATGAGCAAGCTGAAGGAATATGTGATGCTGGAGATAATGATTTTTTTCTCCCACTAATCTCTGTATTTCTGGATCCATTTTTCCTCCAACTCTCTCTCCCTTATATACGAAGACCAATTTTTCCCTATGTTAGCTGTTCACTATTTTCTAACAGAGAATATATTTTAGTTGCATAACAGCACATGACTATGAAAGAAAAAATTTAGAACAAAAATAATTCTAATTAGATATTTCTGCAGGACACCTCATGTTACTCAGTGCAAAAAGCTCACACCCTGAAACAGACAAGCCTGGGTTCTAATGCTAGTTGAGCCATTTACTAGCTCTTTGATTGTAGAAATTTATTTTCTCTGAACTTTTCCTTATCTATAAACTAAAAATAATGATATCTACCTTTCACGATTCTTATAAGAATATAAAAATAATATACACTTTGTACCCAGCACTCAGTAGACAATCATTATTTGATATGTATTCTTATGAGTATTCTTGGATCACAGACCTGACACTCTAGTAGGAAGCATGGATTAGGAATTATAGCCATCCCTGCACATCACCCAAAGGAGATTCTCTTGCCACCATAGGATAACTTTATTTATGTAGTACCTACAGTGTTTTACAACACACCCTTGTGTTTTAAAAGAAACTCTGACTTCTAGAATCTTATATAACAAACACTACCCCAGCCTTGCCCAAAACATCAGCATTTAATTCATAGTACATTTCACGGACCCCATTCCTCCTTCTCTCCAAAGCAATGATAAAAACTCATGAAGAAAATCTTCAGGACCCACTAGAGAGGGAGAGATCAGGTAGGGCACCGTGAAATGAACTCTTTTAACCTCTGTCAGTAACTACGGACTACACCCTACCCGAACCATAGAAATGTAAAGAAAACTTCACATTGAATGGATTAGCCTATCCTCCACCTCAGCTTATAAGCAGAATTTTTTTAAAGACCTTGCCTTTTAGGGACCTTGTACAATAAGTTTTATGTTCTTTTCTACATCTTTAACCACCCACCTCAAATTGATCTCTCCCATCAGTAAACATGCTCAAGTCTTTCCCATCTTAAAAAATTCTTTCCTCAATCCTGTATCCTCCTGTTCTTACTTTGCTATCTCCTTCCTCCTCTCTTGAGCTAACCTTTAAATAGTCATTTCCACTCCCTGTCTCCTCGTCCTCACTTCCTGTTTATCCTTCAGGCTCAGGCAATCTGGCTTCTGTTACCCCTAATCTTCAGCTGAATGGCACTTTGCCAAAGACTGCAATGGCTGCACCATTGCCATATCCAAGGCACACTTCTTACTTGTCTCTGGGGACAGCTCAGTAGTAGGTGGCATTGCTAACAGGTCAGACCTCCTCCAGACACCTCTGGCTTCCTCCTTTGGGGGCTCTTTTTCTTTCTGTCAAACTCAGTGGTGGCATTCCTCTGTTTCTCTCCTAGAGCTCTGCTTTTCTTCTCACTCAGAGCACACAGTTATCTTTCTCAGCTGCCATCTTTATACAGATGATCCACACCTTTATTCTTCCTGTTATTTCTATCTCTAGTGAAAGTCACCAACAACCATCTCATTGGCCAGGTCAGAAACCTGGGTGACATCCTTGAGCCCTGCCTCTGCACTTACCCCTACTTCAAAGTAGTAGTTACTATGCTCTGTTTCTTCTACGTCTGTGATATCCATGGACCTCTCCTTTTCTCTCCTTCCTATTCCCTGATCTCTAACGCAAACCACTCTCGTTTTCCCTAAGTGACTTCCTCTGTCTCCTCACTGGTGTCCTAGGCTCTGCTGTTGTGTTCTCTCAATCTATTCTCCCCACTGCAACTACGGAGATGTTTCCAAAGTCCACATCTGATCATTTTCTTCTCCTTTAAAACCCATTATTGATTTCCCATTGCACTTAGGCCACAAGCCAAACCCTTCACTATGATTTATACTAACCCTGATGATTAGCTCCCTGCACGCTGCTGCAGTCTGAAAGTTCACAGTCTTGCTCTTGACTTTCTAAACATGGCATTTGGAATGTATTTTATTTTTTCAAATATGTCATGCTCTGTCATGCCCCAGTTCTTCATAGACTCTTTCTCATCTCCACCAAATACTCTTCTCTGACTTTCTACCTGGACTTAATAATTCTTATTTATTCTTAAAATCTCAGATTAAATCTTACTTTTAAGGGACATTTTCTCTGAGCCTTCAAATATGAGTTAAGCACCCTTCCTATTGCTGCCCGCACACTTTTGTTCATACATCTTACAGTGTTACATAATTGCCCATTTACAGGTCTGTTTCCCCACTTGACTATAAGCTCTGTGAGGGCACGGACACATCTTGTTCACTATTGTATTGCTGGATGAGAGAAGAAATAAGAGCATATTGAATTGAGAATAAGGCTGTGGGCTAAGGAAGCAGAGCAAGGGAAATGCCAACACTAATGTGGAACAAGGATGAATAGATATGTCATTCTTATAACACTCTTTCCAGGGGTGTTCTATGATGGTATTTCCAACCACTTCTGATCCCTCTGTGTTTGAGCATTTCCTGAGCAGACCCCCATATTGATGCCATTTGACTCAGTTTGGCCATGCACTAATTAGACTACCTCTCAAAAATGAGAAAATTAAGATACAAATGACACACCAGTATCTCAAGCACCACCAGAAACTACGATAAATTAGAAATACAGACTTGAACAACCACTTATGCGATAGAAAGTGAAACTAACAATCCTTCATTTTAAAAGTTTTTTTAAAAAACATTTCTGAGAAGGTGTCCTGACTAGGTTAGTTTTCATTCATCTCAAGTCCTTTTGTAAGCTTCTCCCCAACATCCAATTCATAGCACAACGCTTTCATGAGCAAAGCAATCCAAAACGACCCAACTGAAAATTTATTTCTCTTGTCACCCAAAGCTATGCTTTTGAATTTTATGCTTTACTACCAAAATCAGTGCCCTCATAGGCTACCATGCATGAAGTCTCTAAAAATTCAAAGGTAAAAATATATGCTACCAAGTAATGATTGTCACCAAGAATTAACGATTCTATAATAAATTTGTTCTATATTAGATTTTTTTATAAAGATCTAGGATATGTGATAAGGTTTTTTTGTTTGTTTGTTTGTTTGTTGCTTGGCAAGCAGCCCTGTTGGAGATCATTGTTATTTGCTAGAATTGTACGAAACTTGTCTTTTCATGAAATGGTTGGGAGGAAAACCGTTCACTCAGTCCAGATTGTGTGCATGAAGTTTCATTCTGAGTTTTGGTTTCATTAGAAAATCTGTGAGTTTGAAACTCTGACTTACACTAAATCAACCACCAACACCCCCCCCCCAGCCCTACTCAATAAAAGGGGAATTGTTTACATTAATTTCAGATATTAAAAAAAATTTTTTTTTGCTTTTTATGAAAATGTGAGTCTATGTCTTCTTATTGAACAAGTCTGCTTCTTTTACAAATGTTCATACTCCAAGCAGCTTTCTATGTGGCCTGAGAAAGGAGAAATCAAGGAAGAGGTCTAACATTTTATCTTTCATACCTTTGAGCAACTTGTTCTGTCCCTTAGAAATGTTTATAGGGAATAGATTAGTTCTCACCTCACATTTGGAATGAACAGAGCTCTCACCTCACATTTGGAATGAACAGAATTTCTACCACAATGGATGACCTACTTAAAAAAAATACAAGATGTGGCACCTGGGTTGCTCAGATGGTTAAGCATCTGCCTTCGGCTCAGGTCATGATCTCAGGGTCCTGGGATCGAGCCCCACATTGGGCTTCCTGCTCAGCAGAGAGTCTGCTTCTCCATCTCCCTCTGCCTCTCCCCCTGCTTGTTCTCTCTCTCTCTCTCTCTCTCTCAAATGAATTAATAAAATCTTTAAAAAAAAATACAAGAAACACATTTTTCCTAAATGTAGCATTCTCCTCCATGTGGGTGAGCATAGGCAAGGAATGAAAATGTATCATCCTAAGATACAATGTCACAAGTGCCTAAAGCTTCTTTTCTGACCCCAGGAAGGAATTAAAGTTGGTTTATTTGTTTCCTTTTGGTTTGTGGAAGGCATACTGATGAAGACTTAAGTCTGAGAATTTATCACCTGCTGTGTGACCCTGGGCAAGTTACTCAATCTCTCGGACATGTCCCCTCATGTGTTAAACACATGTTCTCTAGTGCTAAAATTTTTTTTAATACTTTAGATGATAACCCTCTCACCTATTTTCAAGATTATTGTAAATGAGACAATTGTAAATGAGATAAGGCATATTAAAGTTTTCTTGGTAGATTTTTAGTAGCAGCATCTAGACTACAATCCTAGACCATGTCATTTACTTAGACCGAGCTTAATACTTTCAATAGCTATACTTTTACTAGTTTCTCTTTCTAAATTTTTGGAACATCTATTTTGTGAGTTCATACTACTTTTACCTTTAACAGCAGCCCTCGCCCATCAAAATTATGACTTTACCCTCTTCTGGGTTTTAAACTTAGAGAGAGGCTCTTTTAGTTCTTTTTCACTAGCAGAAAGTCGCTATTGATGTTTTATGATTTCAGGAGATTTAGGGAAATTTCCTTCATGAAAATGTATTCATATTATCACTAAGATTGCACCCACCTGACAACCACCACCCCCATGCTAAACACACCTGTCTCCAATAGTTCTCACTTCCTTGCCTCTACCTACCCAGTCTAACTAGAGCCAATGATCATAATATTACAGAGAAATAAAAATTAGGGACCCCCAATGAAATGTTCCTTTAGAATTTGTTTTTTATATTCTAATTTAGTGTGTGTGTGTGTATGTTTCTTTACACCTTCTACTCCAATCTTTCCTTCAGGAACTCTTATTTTGTGGTCCCTGTTTGGATATAATTCATTTTCTTGGTAACAAAAGTCATTGCAAAATGCAGAGTAATTGTCTGAAAATCAACCCATATTCAACTTAGAGGCATGCCTAATTACTGACAGATCAAGGAGGTTTTCTGCCAAATAGTAATAATATTGTACTCTAATATATGAAATAAGAAAACAAATTAAACAGAAGTTGATAGTGCAGAGTTTTCAGGAAACTACTCGACCTCTCCTGTTCCCACTAGCTCTGAGTTGGCATGAGTCAGATCTCATTAGGTTTTCTCACACATCTCTAGAAAGAATGAAACATACTTTAGAATATTTGAAAAAAAAAATCGGATGTCAAATAATGGCTACCCTACTTCCTTTATAAATTTTTCTTTCTTTTTCATACAGAGTATCTATAAGAAAGGGATTAACCTAACAGGGACCTAAAATTAGTTTAATCTCTATAGCTCTTCCTTCTAGAAGCATTGCACTAACAGCATGGAGCTATATAATACATTCACAAACTATTACATGGCCATTATTTTGGGGATAATAAAGAAATTAGAATCACTTTGTCTAATTGCCTAGATTAAAAAATGGTTTAATTTTTTTTAGGGAAAAAAAGTGTGACAAAACTCAACCAATAGAATTACCCCCTGGGAACGCAAATCCCAAAATACTCTCCACAAATTGAAGGCTGGCAACTTCCGATACATCTTTCTTGCATCAGGGTATTAGGGTATCAATACTATCACTTACATTTTCCCCTGATATTTCTTTTTCACTACTGATAATCTGGGTCATTCTTTGGCTGCTAATTATTTATATTTTCCTCAAAGGAGATTTATTTTTTACCTGTCACAGGAGAACTTAGATGAATTCCATCAACCTGAAGTACAGAAAGAGAGTCACAGGCAGCTTTGCTGGATCTTTGCAAAGGTGTGAGTGTTCCACCAGACTATAGAGGTATACACACTATTTGCTCTTTTTCATGGGACAATCTATGAATGACAACATTGTGTGCCTATTAACTATTAATATTCACATATTAAGCCACACCAGTGATTTTTAAGCAGAGTTGTACATCTGATTGTCCATGAATGTTTTTAAAAAACACTGCTACCTTATCCCCATGCCAGACCTCATTAATCAGAATCTCCAAGAGACTTTGGAGGTAGAGGAGTGGAAGCTAGTTATGCATATTTTTCAAGTGGTCCATAGGTTATTCTGATTTGTTTTCCCAATGGAAAGATTTGGTGCTATTGCATGCTGAGTATTTTGTCCCCAAAGACCCATGTCTTAGTAACACTTTCAGTAGGTGGCGCTCTTTCCACCTGCCAGCTTCCCTGTTTGGCGGGAATGAACTCAAAGTCATTCCAGGAAGTCAGGAGCAGATCAAGGGTGCAATTCCCCTTTTACCACACCAATATTGAAAACAGATAGCAGAACTTATCTTTCCAAAAAATTTGTTAGTGAGGTAAGACATATGTTAAAGTGGTGGTGGTGGAGGGTGGTGGACAAGGCTGTGGCATCACTTTTATTACACAAATGTAATCATTGTTCCAAAGAGTTCAAGCATGCCAACTTCCTAACATGAAATGGAAACTAAAGAAACAGAGGAGAGAATAAATGATGAGAAAAACCCAAGTAGAGATTTAGACAGGCAAGATTTAAATATATAGATAGGGAATACTGATGTTATTGCTAAAAACTGCTGTGTGAAGAACTTATGGTGTAAACATAGATATCTATAACTGCTAAAGTGGGGAGACAGTACAGTGTAGTTTGCAAGGATATGAGCTTTAGAATCAGACAAACCTAGATTTAGACCTTGGTTCCAGCTCTTTAATATTTAATCCCAACCAAATTACTCAACCCTTCATTCTCAATAAGATGATACCTACATTATTTGGTTTTAATAAGCATTAAATTAAAAGAGATAATAAATGTAAAACAATTATCCACATGCTTGGTGCATGGCCAGTATTTAGCAATAGTGTTACTTTTGGAGTACTAAAAATGAGTAAATGTAAATGCTGTTTTTTTCTTCTCTCTCTCTTTTTTTAAAGATTTTATTTATTTATTTGACAGAGAGAGACAGCGAGAGAGACCACAAGCAGGGGAAGAGGGAGAGGGGGTGCTCAGCAGGGAACCCAATGCAGGGCTCGATCCCAGGACCCCGGGATCATGACCTGAGCCAAAGGCAGACGCTTAACGACTGAGCCACCCAGGCGCCCTAAGTAACAAAGAAAAATGGAAAATTATTGTGAATTTTGAAGGGAGGATTCCTGTATCAGTCAGTACTATTAATAGTAAGAACAATTTAGAGGAAGCTGAACAGGAAAAGATATATAAGGTTAATTTTGGTGCAATGAATAAGGCCTGAACTTGAATTCACAAAGCTTGAGTTTGTGAGGTGCTCCTTCCTCTACATACAGGCTGTATGATCTTGAGAAAGTCACTTAAACTCATTTTTCATATTTGTAAGATAGGAATCAAATTCAATGCCAATTTGAATATGGCATATGATTTGAATATTAAACATAATAGTATATCTTTACCAAAGAAAACAATAGTGTACAAAAAATGCTTTGAAATCTATAAAATCATATATAAATGCAAAGGGTGTTGTTGGGGTAATTACCGATAGTTAAAACTTATTCATTATTGAAGTTCATTAAAGTTGAAAAATTATCCTCTCAAAAAATGGGTGTATTGAGTTACCAAATTTGGATGAAAAGAAAAAAAAGTAGTTACTAGATTGTGAAACCAGAATTCATGAGGAGAAAAGAGATTGATATTAACATAATATTTGCAATACTTCTGAAAGCATTTCCATGATGTTTGTTCCACTAATGATCCTAATACTCTTTTTATAATGCCTTTAGCAATATTTGAACAGGATTAGAGTTTTGAGTTTTATCTGACATTTCACTTTGCACCCATTATATCAGTATACACATTGGCTAGCACCTGACTAGAGTAATTTCGGATTATATCATTTGTATCTGTTCCTTAAAAATTTCCAAATTAGAAAAAGAGAAATTAGCCATATGAGATAAGGTCAGAAAAAAAATAGAAATCATATTAATAAAAGAGACTCTATCAAGACCTCATTACATTATGCTCCCTGGCCTTAGACAATAATGGTTTTTGTTAATAATAACACATATCAATAAGTTAGTGTTATGTGTAAATGTTTCATTTATTGGAAATTTTTAAAATTAGTGTTCTACCCGTGTTAAACATGTACCTTGGTATGGTGTGCAGTAATGTCACCAGATAAGAGAAACAAGAAAGTCCCTTCACAGCAATGACTGCTGTGCTGTTTGAAGGTCAATTGTCTTTTAAGCATGCAGAGAATCTTTATCATGTCATACTTCAGAAATATGTTTTTGGAGATGGGAAACAATAGGCCATGATTTAGTGTTTTTGTTGAACCACTATAATTCTTCCAAAGCAATACGTATCACAACAATTTCTCTCAGTTAAAGAGAATATCAAGTCCTTAAAGAAAATTTCCTATTTTGCAGGTAGAGAGGAAATTAAGAATGCACCTTTTTTGGTGGTGGTGGTGGTGGTGGTTTTGTTTTGTTAGTACACTACAAGAAATTTACATTGTAAAACAAGCTGCTGTTGTCAGCTCTTTAATGGACCTAGCAGTCAGGAAGCTGCCTCCACCCTAAGAGGCTTAGAGACTGAGCAACTGAGTTAGACAGCAGGTGCCCAGGCCAATCAAGTCAATTTTCTAACACAGAATGCATGTTGTGGAACTTGTTCTATTAGTCTCTTTTCTCTGTTAAGGAAGCAAGAATTTCTCTGTGTGGATGCGGTGCTGCTATTTCTATTTTAAGAAAAAAATGGTAAGGAATTTGATAACAATTGACTGGTATTAAAACAACAAATTACCTTTTAAAAAAATAGATTATCCACACCTATAGGAAGAATTTCAAGAAGGCACATAGTTAATAAAAGCTGGTTCCTAATTACACATACAAATATGTACTAATGTCCAGTAAATAACTGGCTGTGTACACTACATCTTTTCTTTCCCAGGAAAAGCAACAAAGCAAGAGGGTTTTTTTTAATCAACAATATAAAAATCTCATTAACATATTTTACAGTTGGAGACCTTCAGAATTTTACTTCCTTTTGCTATTGAAAAGTCACAATAGCCAAGAGGAGTTAAAATATGTTCTTTTAAATTAACGAATGTGGTGGTGGTTAAGGGTGGGGTGAGGGTGCACAGAAAGAAGTTGGCAAGAAAAGGTTCAGGGCCTGTTACAAAACCAACTGCAAGCCAAGTATGATTCCAGATAGACAAGAACCACCTGTTACAACAGAGGGAGAGGTTTAGAAGATGAAATGAGAAGGAGGTGACCTTAAAGATCATTTTCCCAATTATAATACAAACAACTAGGGGAACATGCAGATATTTATATCAAACACATGTGAATACAATATTTGCCACATGTTATTCAATATAAGAAGTCATATGATTATTTACATATTTCTAGTTAATCAAGAGAAACTTCTGGAAGTAGATGGTTTATTATTGGTAATAGTAATAACTACCTGGACATTCACTTAGTGCCCTATTGAATCCTCACAACAACCCTTGGGTTTCAGAGGGTGTTTAACACATGAGGAAACTGATACACAGAGGTAAGTAACATGCTCAAGGCCAGACACTTGGTAAGGGATAGGGTCAGGATACAATCATATCTGTCCAACTCCAAAGCCCATGCTTTCAACAATTCTGCTGTACTGTGCACTGCATAAATATATGTCATAGTCTTTGGAAAACTTTACTTTCTGGACTTGACACACACACAAAAAAAAATAGAAGGGACCTCCCAAACAGCTTAAAGTCCACTAACAATTGCCAAGACCTCCATGGCACATTAGTGTACAGTTGGAAAAGACAGAAATTCAGTGTTACATGAAATGCTTAAGGAAAAATGAATGATTTTACTTGGCCGTTGCAAAATCAGAAACCCGAATGAACTCTGCCTCAGAATGGAATATACAATGTTTCATTAGAACACACTCTAAACGTTCTTCTTAGTAACAATGTGACACACAGAAAGAGTTCCCTTTTTAACTCTTTTCAGGGGAAATATTCCGATTTCATAAAATTAGGAAAAGGCTTCACTTTTAAAGAAATTACAGACGAAAAAAAAGAAAAGAAGCTACACAAAATAACTTGTGTTGACTTATAAGTATTGTGATCACAATGCAGTGATCCTATAAAAGATGTGCCCGAAATATCTATTTAAAAGTTGAATGTGAGTACGTGAAAATTTCTTGTAGAGGGCGAATCTCAACAACTACTGATGTAATGATTCATATGAGCTTTGTTCTTGATTCTTACCGTCAAATAAAATGTTTATGATTAGAAAGGGGGCATTAAAAAGAGAATTAAAGTTAGTCGGCAATAGAAAAGACAATCTGTCAATGGAAGGACGTAGGTATAGAATCCGGAACGTCAGGGAATATCGAGTGTCCGTCACTTGGAATTTAGTCGCTCATGGGTCGATTTCTTCATTACTTAATTATGCGTACGGGTAGAAATTTTTTCAAAATAGAGGCTCTTGCTGGAGAAAACGTAGGCATTTGAAAGCGCAGGTTTATTTCTTACAACCGAGTCGAGCGAGAAGTAGTCACTGGTGAGAAATTCATCTTGGGTCTGTAAGAATCCCTCTTTCCTAGCCCACGTGGCAAAAGTAAACAGAAGGTGGGCCGGGGCGGGCTGAAGCGGGACTCGGTCAATTTCCTAATTTGTCGAGTCTTTACAACTACAGGCCCCTAAAGCACTAAGGGCATGCCCTCGGCGAAATTCGGGAGCGCTTTTGTAGAGCGAGATTAAAGCGACGGTGTAGAGGGTGCCGAAGCGGGGTCGAGGCGGGAGCGGGTGCGCCCACTGAGGGTGGGGGTGCTGGCCGTCGCGCGCGGAGGTGGGTGCGCGCGTGGGCGTGTGCGGAGATACCTGCAAGGAGGTGGGAGTAAGGGCCAGTGCGAGGCTGCGGGGTAGAGGTGGCAGCGCGCCCGGGTGAGGGGCGCGCACATACCTCTAAGGGGGTGGTGGAGTGCGGTACTAACAAAAAGTTCAAAAGGTTAATCTAGGGTCTCCATCCTTGTGCCAAGCACCCACGCCACCTCCCCCTGCGCGCCTGCCCCGCGCCGTCACCCCGGTGGCTTCCTCTCCGCGGGGCTCCGGGGTGCCCCGGGTCTGGCTGCGGCGCTCGGGGGCTGGACCTTCCCCCACGCTCGCCCCCGCCCCGCGCTCCCCCCGGCGCACAGCTCCCCGGGCTCCACCGCACAGCGCCAGGGCAGCCCCGGCCTCGACTGCGCACCCCATTGTGCGGCCCCCAGGTGCCGCCGGCCTTTGTGCGGGAAGCCCCGGGCGGGGGGCTGATTCCCTGGGAGCCGGGGCTGAGGGCCCCAGGGCGGCGACGGAGGCCAGGGCGGAGGAGGCGGAGGAGGAGGCGGCGGCGGCCGGTGGAGGAGGAGGCGAGCCGGGCGGAGGAGGAGGAGGCCGGGCGGAGGAGAAGAGCCGGCAGCAGCAGCGGCTGCGGCGAGAGCTCGGGCGGCCGCCGCCGCCGCCGCCGCCTCCTCGCGAACCCGCGCGCCCAGGCCCGGCTCGCATGCGAGTCACGTCCGCCCCCTCGGCGAGGCCGCCCCGAGACGCCGGCCCCGCCGAGTGATGAGAACAGACGTCAAACTGCCTTATGAATATTGATGCGGAGGCTAGGCTGCTTTCGTAGAGAAGCAGAAGGAAGCAAGATGGCTGCCCTTTAGGATTTGTTAGAAAGGAGACCCGACTGCAACTGCTGGATTGCTGCAAGGCTGAGGGACGTGAACGAGGTCAGAGCGCTTCTCTTATGCCGCGAAACTCCCCCTTTCCTCTCCCCCTTGCTTTCTCTCGGGCTTCCAGGGACTGGGGAGCAAACCCTGCAGTGTCACCCACAAATACCAAGAGGGAAGAGGGAAGCTTCACAAATTACTGGAGCCTCTTCAACATGGCTGACAAATATAGTTTTAATTCCCCCCCCCCCCCCCCCGGTTTAAACCTGTAGTTTTGTGTTCTCTCCGCTCTCCTGCTAATGCTCCTCTCCTTACCCAGAAAACTTACCTTTGTGACTCCGACCAGCCGGTTTCCCGGCCTTTTATCCTCAGGAAAGTGATATTTTTATTTGCTTTCCTTTCTCAAATAGTTCAGCTTTGGGGGGCATTACTTTTCCCTCGAATCCTCCCCGACCCCCTTTGCTTCTTGTAAGTCAGACCGGTCTCTCGTTTAACCTAACGCACCCCGGAAAGAACTCTGACGGAGTGTTTTTCGACCCTTTTATCTGTTGTAGGGTCTGGGTCTGGGTTTGCGTTCGCGTCCGCCCCTTTCTACCCCGGTGTCCGCTTTTGGGGGGGCGAACTAAGCGAATGTCACGGGGAGTGGACCTGTAGTACACTAAGTGGGGTTTTGTTTTTTCCTAAGTCCGCGCGTTTTGCTAGCGGTGCTGAGTGAGAGAGAATAGTTTCTCTGGTCCCCCAAACAAGACCAGATCCCACTTTTCTCAAGGTACATCAGCTCTGCAATGGGCTGTGCCTTCCAGCCTGGGGAGTGGGTGTAAGAGAATTTGTGGGCAAATCTGTGTCCTGGCTTTGTGCTTCTCCCGAATCAGCTTCGTTTGGTTCCCCGGTAAGTGACAGGCAGACACAAAGGCAGGCGCAGGCCGGGGGAGGGGGCGGGCGGGCGGGAGGAGGGGGGCAGAGTTGAGAGTTGGAAGACTGCAAGGTCAGGGGCGCCGAAAGAAATGAAACCCAATCCCAGCGAAGAAACGGAGAAGTAGGGAGCTGATTTCTAACAGTCCCATCCAAATTTCTCTGTGTCTTGGTTGCTCTCTTTTCTTTGGTCTTTTATTTATCTGCCTCTCTCCGTGTCTCTTTTTTCCTCCTCCTCCTTCTATACACACACACACACACATACACACCACACCACACACACGCAACACACATACACACACACACACACACACACACACACACCAGTCTTGCCGAATCTTTTCGCTGGGGCTGCTTGTCTAGTGTTATTAAGCTAACAGAGTTTCTATGGAGAGTTTTCTACCTATGACAAATAAAAGTGTGGCCTGGATAGACTCCTGGGAAGGTCGATTATGAAATATAAGTGTTATTTACTGGCTATTGCTTTCATGACATACATACCTAATCACTGAGTGATTCCCCCTCCCCCTTCTTCATCTAGTGTTTAGGAATTGAAAGAAGGGTTATTTTCCAGTTGTTTGCTTAAAATTTACTGAAATATTTTTATATTTTCCTGTGTAGGGAATAGGATACATCCACGAATTTAAAATCTAAAGTCTCATAATGTGCTTTTCCCTCTCCAGTAAGGGATAATAATGGCAAATCCAAATAAAAACTATTCATCAACAAATAATCCAACATAGGAGGAAGATTGTTCCTTAGGGGAAGTTGGGATGTAAAGAGAAAAGATTGGTTTGGTTTGCTTTGCTTTGGTTTAAGACTGTAGGTATTGTTGCCTGGTTAATGAAATCATTTATTTGCATTTTAATGGAAAGTTGAAATGCTGGAGGAGAGTTACATTCTTTTACATGTTTGCATGTGTGTTTCATAATAGGTTCGAGGTAGAATATAAATTTCATCACAATATTGTTTTTTTTTTTTTTTAATGTTATTAAGCAGAGAAGTGTTAGTAAAGGACTGGAAAGTCAAACTTAAGTTTAGAAGGCATGTATATGATTAAAAGATGGACAGAAGGAAGAGCACAGTAATGGACATTACTCCATAAATCAGATTTCCAAAACCATTTGTCCTCAGTAGTTCACTTTGTAACTCTTTCTATTTTGATCTCTGAAAAAGCGGTTAAGTTTAATCATTGATACTGAAGGTTATTTCACATGATTACAAGGGAGTAGTATTACTGATCTCTGGAATAGAAACAGCTCATTTGGTTAGTTCTTATTTGTCCTAAAATAATAAGAAAAATACTTAGGAGTTTAGCATAAATGCTTACTATTCATTGAGAAAACCGATTAATTATTGCAGTAATTCAGAGTTAAAAATAAACAGTTCCTTTTGCTAACAGACTAATATTTAACTGCTTTTTGGGGACTTTTCAGATGTTGTGGTTTATGCTTTCTTCAAGTTATTCAGCTGATAATGGATGTAGTATTTTCCATTCATATTGGTAAATAAGAATACCTACATTGGTTAATATTTATTGTGACCATGAAGATTTGTTCTTTCATATCAAATTTAGACTCTTGTTATTTTATGTATCCTATTTGTATGCTGAAAATAGCTGTTAATTAATATTGTATGAGGGGCTTAAGTGATTATAAGGAGGAGATGCACATTATTCACCAATTTCAATATAAGTACCACTTTCTCCTTTATTATAAAAGAGAAATTATTTGAATTCCTTCTTTCATTTATTATATGTGTGATAGTACCACCTGGATGTTCTCAGAATTTCATAGGACAGAATTGTCTTGAGCAGTTGAATTTTATGGAAATGATAGTGGACAATAACAAGATAGAACTTTTTCTTAAACTGCAGTATTGTTTTCCTTATTTTCTTATTGAACTAATGGTTAGTGAGAAATTAACTTGGAATGAAGAGAGTCCTTTGTTTTGTTTAAATTCGCAGATTTACCAACTATGGCTTTAATTATATTTGGCATTATGCTGGTCCATGCAAGGAGTCAAGGGGATTGATAAGATTTTGATGCAGTGGCACATGAAGGTAGACATTGGCAGGTCTGCATCACTTCCAGAACAAGTGAAATGCACCTGCCAAGGAGTTATTACGAGAGACTTCCAAAGTCCTGTTTAGGCACTGGACTTGTTGTATCAGGTAACAAAAACTGGAGTTAATGTTTTGGTTTCACTTGCTGAAGTTAAAATTTCTCTACCAATTCCTCCAAGGCTCCACCCACACACAATGTTGTAAGCCAGTGTCACTATTGAAATGTATTTCCTTATTTGCTGATCTCAGTAAGAAACCTTTCTTATAATTCACAGACACACCTGGCAGAAACTCTTTTCCATTATGTCCTGGATCCAAGTTGGTAAATTCTTATGAATTCTTTGAAATTATCTTTAAATAAAACATCATCAAAAGCTATGGATGTTTCACATGTTAGAATATCTAATACTTAGAAAGATTAAACCTGCCTTTTTATGCTCTAATTCCTTCTTCAATGAGTTCAGTTGTTGTTGCTTAATAGAATTTAATAGTCTTACCTAGCCATCTCCTATTACTGGAGGGAGCCTTCTTTGTTTTATAAACAACTGTATAGGCAAGGTAAAGCTTTGGAGTGGCTGTCAGTGTCGGTTCATCAAAATAACATTTTCCTCAATGATGATGCCACCATTGCACGCTAGTTCTTAAGCATAGTAATGGCACCAAAGCCAGTAGCAGGAAAATATTTTACAAGCCAACTTTACAGTTGGAGCCGTAACTGTGGGAGAGTCGTTTTGCCAAGCAGAGCTGGTGGTTATCTTGGAAATTGTGCTGAAGAACACAACCACAAATGATTTTGCCAAATATACAGTATTTACTTGGTCTAGATCTCCAATTTCTGTTTTGAATCACTGCCAAAACTCAGGGAATACCGTGACATTATTTAAGGAGGTTATATAGTACATCTGCATATCTTGGTGTATAGTACAAGATATATATACTTTGGTATACAGTGGGAAAGAAGAGTTCCACAAGAGGAGAGGGTAAAGTGAGAGCCCTTGAATCAGTGTGACTGCAAGCCAAAAAGAGTCTTAAGTATCTGCTATTTCCAGCATTATTCCGATCCTAGATTGTACATTGCAGAAAATCCCTGACTTAAGATAGACATATAATCTTTTCGCAATAAAATAGATTTTGGTTGCCCCTTCCAAAATAGTAAATTCTATCAGCTTTGATATATGCTTTCTCCAGTTGTCATGAAATGCAGTTAAATGTGCCAGGATTCAAGAAGTAGAAATAGATAGTAGGTGAATTTTCAATATTTTGTGTAAAAACAAACTCAGTGATAATGTCAGCCTACCTGAAGTTTTAAGAATTTGGAACTCAATATTTTATATTTACTCAGGATTGTTACTCAAACTGATTTGAAATCAAGCTCCAAATAATCTGAGAATTAAAATTAAGAGATGAATAAATTAAGATGAAGTGTTTTTGGAGGACAGGTTAGGACATTAAATGAACTGGTCGCTTCACTAAAAATACTATAAATATTCTTTTAAATTATTTATGGTTCTTGGAAGAGAGGTGCTGATTTCTACATCTATTTATTCCATAGTAGAACTTAGTAGTGTTCTACTCAGTCAATATGTAATGAAGGGAGTGCAAGCTTCCAGTTATAAGATGAATAAGTTCTGGAATGTAATGTGTAATACAGAGTTCTCACCACACGCACATGCAAACTTTGTAAGTATGTGAAGTGATGGATGTGTTAACTAACCTTATTGTGGTAACCATTTCCCAATATATACATATATCAAGTCATTACATTGTACACGTTAAACTTACATAGTGTTATATGTCAATTATGTCTCAAAAGCTGAGAAAAAATAATGAATGACCTAGAACTGGAAAAAAAGTAATGTCATTTAATTAGAAAATATATAATCTATTCTCAATGGTAATGGTGATGATGGTGATAATGATGGTAGTGTTTCCTTAAATATAACTTCTGTAGGCTATGGCTAATGTTTCATAAAAGCCATCCATTGTAAACATACAGCTTAATGATTTTTAGTAAATTTACACAGAGATCACATATTTTTAATTGAAATTTCTATTGAGATATTTGTAGATTCAGATACAGGTATATGAAATAAGAATAATTGGGCATGTACCTTTTGCCCAATTTCTTCCACTGGTAACTTTTGGTAAAACTATAATATCACAACCAGGATACTGACATGGATATAGTCTACCAGTCTTACTCGGATACCCCCAGTTTGACTTGGACATTTGTGTATTGTATATTTAGGTCCATACCATTTTATCACACTATCAGGTATCTTTAAATCTTTTTTCCTGAAAACAGAAGAGTTAACCCAGTTCTACTTCATCAGTCATGTGATTGTGCTACCATTCCTTATCAAAGTGCATCAGAATGTAGGTTTTTGTTTACTTAAAAGTGTTTTTGCATAAGATGGCCTTTGTGTTCAAAATATTTTAAGTTGTTTTAATAACTTACTACATTGTAACTTATGTCATTAATTCTCTTCATGACTCTAGAGATGGGTATTATTATCCTCATCTCAGGTGAGCTAACTGAGGCATATAGAGGTTGAATGACCAAATTCATACAGCCAGTACATGCCTTAGCTAACGTTTGAATTAGGCAGCCTGTCTCTAGATCCCAGCCCTTTAACCACTATGCTATTCTGCCTCATTACTATCAGTAAAAAAGTAAAGCTGTAACGTAGGCTATGCAGGGAAAGTCCTAAGAGGAGACTTAAAATGCACACAATTGTCTACATAAAAACTGGCACCCGAATACTCATAGCAGCATTATTCATAATTCTCAAAAATTGGAACAACCCCAATGTCCATCACAACTCATAAATGTATGAACTGTGGTATATCCATATCCATACAATGGAATATTATTCGGCAACAAAAAGGAACGAAGGGCTGATACATGTTGCATCATAGATGAACTTGAAAAGAAGTAAATAACAAAAGGCCACATATGATATGATTTCACTTATATGAAATCTCCAGAATAGGCAAATCTAAAGAGGCAGAGAGTAGATTACTTATTGCTAGGGGCTGGGGGGAGAAGAAGGGGAACTGACTGTTAATAGATACAGAGTTTCTTTTGGAGCCTAAAAATATCCTATAGTTAGATAGTAATGTTTGCACAGCTCTAAAAAAGTACTCAATTGTATACTTTAAGAAGGTGAATTCTTTTATTATATGTGAATTATATCCTAAATAAAGTAAAAATGCATACAACTGACAAGGTATTTGGCATTCGGAAAGTATCTCATGTCTCATGCAAAGAAATGTAGGGTGCTATTTGAATTGAATTGTATGGGGCTATGCATATCTTTCTAGAAACATGGCACCAGTGAGTTTTTTTAGGATTTGTCCCTATGAAATTAGGATTTTTAGTTTTGGAAACACAGGGTGAATTACTTGGGGTTGGTTTTATTTTGAATTTCTAACTTAATGTAATTCTAGATACCAGACATTCTTCTTGTTGAGCAATGCTTCTCTCCTTCTTTATTCTGATGAGAATGTTGATTTGCTGCCAATTGGATTCCATAGTTTGGAACTACGACTATAACTAGGGTGGGGGAGATTCAATTATCTGCAAGCATTCAACTTTAATAATGTATACATGTTATTGTACTCAGTAAGGAAATGCCTTGGCTTCATATAATTGCTGTAATCATTATTTTTTCAAGGAATCACTATAGAAGTGGCCAAAAATTCTACTTTTTAAGAGTGTGATTACAGCACTTACCTGTAGGTTTGTTGTGTATTTGCAACAGGTACAAGTTAGACACTCACATTAGAATCTTTATCCTATCAAGCTGATGGAGCGATTGTTGGAGAAAGCAGTAAGGTAGAATATAGGTCTGGTCCTCCATATAGGAGAAATGAAAAGCTTCCTTGTTTTTACCCTCTCTTATTTCTGTTAATACTTTGTGAACTACCTCAGTTGATAATAGGTTTTTATAATAGTATCTCCATAATATTCAAAAGCTGTTCACTGGGTTTAGTGTGCTATTCCATCTTTGCTTTTTAAATATACTCCCAAAAATCTTAATTTTTTTCAAGTAAATTAAAAATATAGGAGATGAGATATTTTGATTTGTTTATATTTTTAGCTTTGCTCTTTATAAGTAATTTCTATGGAAGATGCCCTATATTCAGAAGTAAAACATAGGGCTGTGAATTTTTGCTGATGGACTGCTGTCTTCAGGGAACAGAATTGTCTATGGTCAAGCATAGACATAGCAGATCTCCCATTAAGGCATGCCATACACAGTATTGATATTTTTCATTTGCTACTTTTACAATTCTGAGATTTGTTTCAGTTTGTTCTGTGAATGCTGCAAAGTAATGATAAATTTTATTACTATTGTTGTATATCATTAGCCATTGCTAAAACCTGCCTTTTCAAGTTGCTTGCTTTCTTGATAGAGCATTAACCTAGTTTCTATGTCCAGATTATTCTTTAATGAAAACTATTCACCCAACTCTCAAGATGAGTTTTTATTATAGTATTTCTCCTCAAATTGGTATATTTTTCGTCTTGCAATGTAGAAGGAAAAAGGCTTAAATAATGATAGTGAAATCCAGAGGATATAACATGATCCGTCTCTGAGTTATTCCTCCTGTTTTTCTTCCCTGTCTACATTAAGAAACAAGGGCAACCATTAAAAAATACCTTAATTATTAGTTTTGCTGCTGCTAAAGTAAAGTGCCAGAATCTGAAAATAATACAATGACACCACACCCAGATTCCATCCCTAACATACCGTCTTGTTCCTATTAATTTATTTTTTAATCTGTTTGTTCTTTCAGCACTTTTTCCATTTTTTGTTTGATGTCTCTTACTTTGAAGTTATAGAATTTTCATATTTGCCATTGGCTATAAAGTTCTCTCAGCTCTTTTATAATCTCTCATGATTTTTGCATTAAAAGGATTACTTTTATACACCCTCTAATTAGTTTGGCTGATTATTAGCTTTTTGTTTGTTTTATTGCATACATCATAACAGAACAAGAAATCACTTCTGCAAATAAAGTGATCATTCATAAAATTAGAATAAGCTTCTTAAAAAGGGAATCCAGTTATTGAAACATTAATTCATTTACATTTATATTTTAATGTACCAAAGAGAACCGGTGAAAGGAAAAATACCATATATGGATACTTTTCAAACATGAAGGAAGAACAAATTTTCCAACATCAGACTAACCATGTAAATTGTTTGTTTCAGTAAAAAGAGAAGCAGGTACATTTTAGCAGGAAAGCATATATTTTAAACTTTATACTCTAGATTTAATCTAGCTTTATTCCAATATAGCCACCCGAGTGGTTATTTTTTTTCTCCTATGAAGTTATAACATATTTAGTTGAAAGTAAGACAAAGTTGTACTTATTTTTGGAACATCTACTACATCATAACTTGGAGAAAAACATACTGGCGGGAAGCAAAGCTAGTAGACATTTTGCTAATGGCTTACCTTTTAATACCTATAATTTACTTATGTTTTTCTACTGAAACACATAAGGTAAGGACATTTGGTTATTAACTTTGGGAACTGAATTTTCAATATTTTGAAACTTATTTACTCTCAAATGTGATTCTTATATTTCAAGTAGGAAATTTTATAGACCTCAACTAATTTTAATATATAATTTAAAAACATTTTTTACCAAGTGTGCAGGAGATATAGAATATAGAAATTTAAAATGATTTAAAAAATGCTTGAGATTTTGTTGAAATCAGTATTTTTCAAATCACTAGTTTAATTTACTGACAGTTTTGCTTCAGTTGTTTGTTTGGGTTTTTTTTGCATTGTTATAATATGTCATGCTTTAAATAAAGCTGAAGGTTATGGGAAACTTTCCATATTTAGGAGTAAAAAACTTGATATTGACATTTTTCTTGAATATTGGTAAGAGCTCAACCCCCTTAAGAAATGGTTTACTTGTTTCCTGTTCATAAACCCATTGTAAAAGATGCAATGAATATAGATGAGGGTGAAAATTAAAATAAGACAGTAAAATACTAAATTGCATTTCTCTTTACTCAAATGTAGCCATAGGATACTTTTTGCTGAAAGGGTCATATTGTAATTTTATTTGGATGTAAATTGTCATTTTGCAAACCATTTGCCTACTTTGAGTACCTCTGTCTAGTAGTTGTGTAATCCTACCTCTCATAATATTTCAGTTCACATCAAAGTAAGTGAGCAAAGATAAAGGAGAAGTCTTGGGATAAGAGGAGGTAGAAAGTACATTCAGAATGCATTGTTGAGATTTCAAAACTTGCCCCAAATTTAATTAGAAAAGGCGGTTAATTGTGATTCTGTACTCTGGTTGGGTGCTGTTTAAAGAAGGAAAGGAATACAATGGGGTTTGGTCATGTCTCCTGTTCTTCCTCCCATTAATTTTTTTGGGGGGAGGGGCAGAGAGAGGGTAAGGAAAGGAAAAGATAAAGAAAATAAATCACTCTTAGAGATAGTTCCTTGACAGGCACATGCTCATTTTTAGGGCCAAAGAAAAGGGAGGTTTTTCTTCGGAGCTTGTTGATGCTTTCTCGCCTTCCGATTACACGCGGTCACATCAACATTTGACACGTGGGTACCGTGCGCATGGCAGTGCTATTTACAAACACCATCCTAGGATTCCAGAGACTCTTATGTAACAGCTGAGAGAGTGCGGGCTTTGTGTGTCTGTGGGCGGAGGAATCAAACAGTTTAATTCATAGTCAGGGAGCCCTTGTCTGGCTCTGACAGGGTCATGAACCAAAGATCAAGGTGTCTAGGTCAGGATCCGCCCAATACGCAGTTTTCCTACCAAAGTCTCAAAGGCAGTGCTTTAATACCAGATTAATCTTTTTTTCTTCCTTCAGCAAATGGAACCAGTTATGCCCAACTTTTTTTTGTGATTTTGGTAAATGTGGGCAAATCGTACGTTGGTTCTGGTTGGTAATTTGCAGTGCCACTGAGACTGAAGTGTGCTTGCCTGCCACTCATGGTCTCATAAATAATGCCTTTTTTTGAAAAAAAAGGTGTAGTTTTGAATTTGTAATCATATTCAGATGCAAGACAATTCATAATCTGACTTGCAAGATTAGACAAACTACAGAACACTCAAGAAAGTGATTAATTGATCATCCTCATCCCTTCCTGCACTGACCCCTCTCCTCTCCCTTCCCCCTCCCTGTTCAGTTCTTCATCACACCTCCCTCAGCCCTCCTCCGCTTTTAACTCTACATCAAGACTTGGGTTTAAAAAAAAAAAAAAAGTCTCTATACTTACGGAATTGCTTTTCCTTTCCCAGATAGATTTTTAAGAGTTTTTCATTCATACTTATCAATAAAAAGAAAGTCTTGAGTTTTAAAAAAAGGTGAAGCACACAAACTTAAATTAAAAGTTAAAGTACACAAATTTAAAGTGCTTCCAGTGCTTTTCATTGCAAGTTGTAAGCTGACTGGTTGGAATCTTTAAAATATGAGTGAACTTTGGGGGTTATTTTTTGGGGGGTTTTTGTATTGCATCTAAAGATCATTTTAGATGGACATCACCATTGATTTTCCAAAAATAGAAACCATGCATAACAAAGAATTGAAATTAGATAATCAAAAAATGGACTCCTAGTTAATTTAAAAGTTGGTCTGTTTGAACTCTTCTTTCATAGAATTTTTTTGTAATTATACTATCTGTCTAAAAAAGGAAAAACTAGAATCTTTGAAATACAGTACATTAAACTAAAGGAATTTGTTTAACTTTTAAAAATAAAGAATCTTTTCCCCAAGAGATAAACCAAGCACCAAAAATCTATTTTGTTTTAAGTACTGTTTGGTATAAGAGAAGTTCAAATCTGAAATAATTTAGAGATTATCTGTCCAAATTTATTATTTACATATGAGACTTAGAAATTAAGTTTTAGCTGTTTAACATCTGAATTTGCTCTCATTTGGAAGAAATTGCCGAAAGAGTGACTCATTTAACCAACACAACAAAATCTAAGGATGGGCATTTTTTATCCCTGGTGATGAATAAAAGTTCCTTCTGGACTTGAAAAGATATAATTTATTTAAAATGTTTTGTACATTTCTAATACACTGAATTAAGATATGGTGAAAGTAGATTATAGGCTTACAGAGATTCTTTTCATTTGCTTTATTTGCTTGCCTTTTTATTATTTTGGCCTAAAGATAATGTATTCATCTTAATCACCCTTGGCCTAAATAGTGAAAGTTTGTGTGAAATTACTTATGAGTACCCTTTTCTAAGAGCAGTGCCAATTCTGAACATTTGTGGGCTTTCACAAGAATTATCCTATATTAGAACATTAATATTTTCCTCTCAACTTTGTTGGACACTTAATTATATGTGATCATAAGCTGAAAGTGCTCAGAATTTGATAAAGGCCATAAATTAACGCATTTCTGCTAAGAGAGGGATTTAAATATAACTTTCACTTGATTGTACTTTGGTTTCACTTGAAGTGGCAAGCATGCAATAAACATTGATTTATTCAGTGGATGGACTCCCTTCATAAAGACGATACTTAGTTGCAATTGTCTTAGTATTATAAAATATCAAAATGGTAGATTGAATGTGAAAGATATATGCCAAAAAGCAATATGAAATTTTAGTTTATCCCCTTTCAGTTACTACTGTGTGTGTGTGCGTGTGTGTGTGCATCTGTTCACATGTATTTTGGACTTTTGATATTGGTTAAGTCCTCTTGGTAGAAATGGTTAATTAAACAAACCACAGTAAAAGTTTCTTTCTATGAATATAAAGTGAAAAAATAACTAATGTCATGCATCTTTTCAGATATCATGAAGTTGCACAAAATCCTCAAGTTCATTTGTATCAACTGCTTTTATATGGCCCTTTTAGAAGACAGCTGAAGAATCAAATAGGAGCTCACCCAGAAACAGCTGGCTTGGTGATGTTAAGATTGGCGCCAGGTGTTCCCTCTTCCCATCTGGTCAGGCACACATGGCTCTAATGTTTACACACGCTGTTCCAGAATTCTGAACACCAGTGATGCAACAATGGGGGTAGAAGGAGTGAGCGGTCTATATCTCGTTAATTGTTTAGCGACCTGGATCGTAAATACTGATGCAGGATAAGAAAGCACTGATTATAATAATGCTTGACTGGGACAGAGGGGGATGAGGTGAGGGGGCATGGTAGATGCATAAAGGAGGATTTCCCCCAAACCCCGCCCACTGTTATTTTAAACTGTTGTTACCACTCGAAAGGAGCTTTCTACTTTGAACTTAAAATAGTAGCTTTTAACCAGGACAAGTGACTAAGGGCTTTAGTATCCAAGGACTGAAGGTGATGAAGCTCTTAAGAGTGTTACTCTCTCTCATAACCAAGCTGACTCAGACTCTTTTAGAAGCTATTGTGGCAACTTAACCATCTCTAATAAGTTACTGCATACCTGCATGGAAACAGTTGGAGTTAGAGCTGCCATTTTCTCATGTTTTAAAATTTTTCCTCACTCATTATTTGTTTTATGTGTGAAAATATCCCATTCCTAGTACATATAGGAATGCTTCCCAAAATCACTGAATAGGTTTGGGTAGAACTAATTTGCTTAACATTATACTCTGTTTAAGAACCTATATCTGCAAAAACATGGGGGGAAACCCCCTTCTTATCTGGTAGAATCATGATAAAGGAAAAGGTAGGTGATAATTTTGGAAAATATATAATAACAAAGTGGTGGCATTCATTCAACTAAATACCAGCAACTACGTTTAACATGGAAACGTGCCTAAAACAGTGAGGGGAAAACATGTAAATATAAGGAGAATATAAAGAGTTTTTAATGAATAAATGCTCTGTCACAAATGATGAACATTTTAAAGATCTGTTTCAAACTCTCTTACTTATAAGAAATTATCAAAGACTTTTTCATCCACCTTCCTTTGAACTTTTAACAGTTTTTTTCTGGACTGTGGGTTTAATTCTGTGTGCATGTATGTGTGTGTTTGAATATGTTTTTATATCTTAGATCTAGCTGTGTAAACTAGAGTTGTTTCTAATTGCTTATACGGTATTGCCACCACTTTTACTTCAACATTTCAATAAATCATCAGATTTGCAAAAGTATAGTTTATTTTCAAATATAGAATCATAGATTGTTGTCAGCTGAAAAGGACTTTAGAGGCTCTCCAGCCTGTCTGTTGCATTTACAATTGAAAAAATGGAGCCATCTTTCCCATAGGAAGGGAAAGATGTTTGCCTCAAATTATATAATAGGATATCTATCATTCTAATAATAGCCAATATTGACTAAGTTCTTACATTGTGTTAAGCACCATGCTAGGCACTTTATAGAGATTATTTTATTTTTTTCTCACGCCACCTCTTTTTTTTTGTTTGTGCTATATATCCCCATTTTATTGGGGAAAAGAATAGGTCATAGGGTTTTAAACCTCCGTATCAATTATATTTAACATCACTGCCATTCTTTTAGGACTGTAATTTCTTCCTCTTTGGTATTCTCACTTGTGTGACCTTTCTTTCCATCCTTTCCCAGTTATTCCTGCTTTTCACCATATTTCCCCCCAAAGGAATCTACACTGCCTCCTTATTTCTAATGGATCACAATGAACTAGCTCTTAAACAGCTGGCTGCCATTAAACAGTTTGGCCTTTTAGGTTATGAAGATCTAGTTTTGAATCCTAAGTTTCCTTCTTAATAAACTGTGTATGTTTTTAATCCACCTAGTAGTTTTAGCCTCTCAGAATCTGCTTCCCCATCTGTGAAATAGGAATAGCTAATAATTCTTATCTCCCATGCTACCAAGAGGGAATAAATGAATGAGTTAATATAATGAAACATCCAATGTATTACTTGGCAAAATTTCAGTGACTGAATAAGTATTTGGTCTTTCCTCAAGCATATGTTGAGCGTCTATGTATTAGGAAAGAAGAAAGCCATTGTCCTTGCCCTTGTAGAGTATATAGACTCATAGGAAAGAGTCAATACCATGATCTTTTGAAAAGCATAATGAGATGGAAATTGTAGGACTCACAGACTGGTCAGGTGGGGAGTTTCCCAGGATGCATCCAGCCCTCTGCTCGAAGGATGATTCTTCAGTTGCCTGAATGGTCCTAGGCACAAGAGTTGGCGTGGCTTTCTCAACACTGGGGCCTGACAGAGATTGCACAAGTTTAACAACATGGTCTCTGAAGAAGGCCCTTAGAAGGAAAGATTATTTCCATCCCTTTTATTATTTCAGTCAGGATACAAATTATGAGTCCATAGTTTCATCTGTTCACAATCATCTTTTACTATATTAGGTACACTGAAAGGATACAAACTTGTCCATAGAAATATAAAATGGTGGCATGCATGATTTAAAAACTACTGAGGATGGTAGATGTTACTTGTTCTAACTCTGTTTCGTATCCTGTTTTTAGGAACAAGGACAGATACTTTGGCACACCTTGCTTAAAGATAGATGATAGTCTTGTGCTAATCCCAGGGACTTCCCATGAGAATGAAGATTCCTTACATGGTGGTGTCATGGGATTTGGGGCCCATGTGAAAGATGTTTTGGAGTGTCTCCCAATTACTTAACAGTTTAAAATATATCAGCTATTTATGTGTCAGCAACTGCCTCCTTTCGTCATGATAGAAGTTTCCTTGAGAGCCAGGATCATAACTTGTATGTTCATTGAATCCCCCCACAATAATTAGCATGCAACCAAGTGCATAGCAGGCCCTTGGTATACATATATGCATACTGATAGACTGGTTGCCCTGTGTAGGTTGGAAATATTATTGAGTACCATCCCAGTCTGAACTATCATTTCTGGGAAATAAGGAACACAAAAACGGAGAGATTTGATTGATTGGTTAGTTTCTACAGTGACTTTTAAAAAAATACAGGTACATGGTAACATCAAAAACTATTTAAAATAATGTAATAAGAAGTATGTCTTTAGTACTTTTTCCTACAGAAATACACTTAATTTTCAAAATTATCAACATCAAACCATAGCTTCCTGACTCCCCACTCTGCAGGATATGAACATTAGTATTTCTCATTTCATTTACTTTTCTCCCTTGCCTTCTGCCAACTTCTGTATTCTATACCATTCTCTATTGCTAAGTTTATAATATTTCTGTTCTTCATCTATAGTTACCTCTCCTCTGCTTTGTTTGTTGCTTGGTGCTAATTGAGAAAAAAAAAAACCCACAACATTTATAATGTTGTGATTATAATAAATAGAATTCAGTGTAATACCAAGTGGTGTGGTTGAATATGTAGAGAAGGAAAAAAAAAAAATGATCCCATAGCATTAAAACTTGGTTTGTTCCGAAAATAGTATGTTAAGTGCCAAGATAAAATAGATTGCGCTTTCTTAAATTCCTTTAATGCCTCAAAATTGTGCCATATATTAGTTTCTTTCACATTTGGACTTACATTTTTCTGTGAGCTTTAAATTTTTCTTGAAAATTCTAATCTCTTTTTTGGTGTTCTTGATAGAAGAATTATATGCTTTCATCACATCACGATGGTTTTTCCAGTTATATCACTTGGTAAATGAAATATACCTTTTTTTAAGATTTTATTTTTATTTATTTGACAGAGAGAGAGTGAGAGAGAACAAGTACAGGGGAACAGCAGAGGGAGAGGGAGAAGCAGGCTCCCCGCTGAGCAGGGAGCCCGATGTGGGGCTCCATCCCAGGACCCTGAGATCATGACCTGAGCCAAAGGCGGTCACTTAACTGACTGAGCCACCCAGGTGCCCTATACCTTCTTCTTCAAGTCATTCTTCTCTATGCTGCCTGGTTCCTCTTTTCTGAATTAGAGTTTCTTTTCATTATTCTCTTGGTTAGATCTGCTTTATTATTTCACACCCTTGTCTTGCTTGGTATTTGATTTTTTTTTCCCCCTTTCTCCTTGCATACATCCCCAAGAGTTCATTCTTGTTTTTGTTTTCCAGAAATGTTGGGTAGGAAGCAAACTGAGTCCTTGCATATCCAAAATGCCTTAATTTTTTCCTCGGAGTTAATAATTTATTGTGTATATGCTCCTTGGTTCAAAGTAATCTCCCCTCAAAACTTGGGAGACTTTTATCCAGTGTTGCTTATGAGACATCTGATAAAAATTTGATTCCATCTTTTTTAGATAACTTTTTTTCTTATTTAAATGGTAATTAGGATCTTTATCTTGGCAGCTCTGAAATTCTACCTAGAAAATTAAAAGCTCACAGGAAAATCTACGTCCAAATCTGTCTAGGCATAGCTCTTTTAAAATGCATTCTTCTCAGCCATAAATGGTCCTGTACAATCTAGAAACAAATGTCTTCATTCCACTTGAGGAAGTTTTCTTCTGCTGTACCTTTGACTATTTCTTCCCC
The DNA here is from genome assembly GCF_011800145.1 of Mirounga leonina. Taxonomy (NCBI): domain Eukaryota; kingdom Metazoa; phylum Chordata; class Mammalia; order Carnivora; family Phocidae; genus Mirounga; species Mirounga leonina. Next base: position 4,682,241 of record NW_023270702.1, read on the forward strand.
TGTATTTTTTCTTCTCTCTTTGTGGAACTCATCTTAACTGTACATTTGACCTCCTAAATTTATTTTTCTTGTGTATTAAACTCCCCTTATATTTTCCATCTGTTTTCTCTATATATTTTCCCAATTCACTTGATCTTTTTTAAATGTTAATTAAATTTTAATTTTCCAAAATTCTTATATCATCTGATTAACTCTTCTTAATGGAAGCCTTTTTTGCACTCACGTCCTAAGGAATGGATGAAATTTTATTAAAAAAAATAGAACAAAGAAAGAAATGTTTGTAACTACATTACCACATATGTTAGCAACTGAACACTATGATGTTATTGTAATTGAATAGTATTTCAGTTATACTGTGTGTTTAAGAGGCTTCTGTGACTGCTTCAAAATATGAGCATGATTTGCAAAACTACTTTAAGTTTTAAACAACTGATTTATAAATAGACTTTGGAGCTCAGGCCTCCTGAAGATGAGTACTGCCTGTGTTCTTCTTTTGCTTCTTTTCTTTCAGTTCTGTGGCTACCAACAACCTTCTGGGCCATAATAGCACTGTTTTCTTTCAGTTCTGTGGCTACCAACAACCTTCTGGGCCATAATAGCACTGAGTAAATACACTCAGTATTTACTATCATGATGAGATAATATTCGATTGGTCCTTAGTTCTGGGTTCAAGCGAACTTGGCATTTATTTCATAGTGAAAAATAGTTATAGGTAGATGATTCCTTATACACAAGTTTTCCACTGGTTTGGAAATACCTTCTTTATTCATTTTAAATATGGCTAAAATAATAGTATTTTTGAGTGCATTTTCCTTGCTGCTGTTATTGTATTTATTATTAACAGTTCAAAATCCTGCAGAATTTGAATTTGATTTGTAAGCTCCATGATGGGCATTCTACTTCTGTTTTGTTCAAAATGTTATCTGCAGTATCTAGCACAGTGCCTGAAACATTATAAGCTACAATCTATATTTGTTGAATGTAGACCAATACTTTTAGAGAATTCTCATTCCAAAGATTTAGTAGCGTAAGAAACCCATAATGAGTAATGCTTTACTCAGTGCTAGTGAAATGAAGTACAAACAGGTAGAGTAGCTCTTTCTTTACTTTTCTTCCAAATATAGAGAACTTTCTGAAATCAGAGAGTTGATTTATGAGTTTTAATATGTTTCACTGACATAATAATGTGTAACCAGGAAACAGAAACCAGTTCTTTAAAAAATGGCAGGAAGATGAGAAAAAAAATCAGAGGTCAAAAAAAATTGTAAACAATATAACTTACTGAGGCATCTGAAATCTTTAAATTCTGTACTGGTGCAATGTATGGCTCTTGAGCTACAACTGCTTTTTGATAAAGGATGCTGGTTCATGCTGCCAGTGTTATATCTTCCCCTATATAGTACCTGAGATGTTGAAAAAGGTAAGGCAACATTCATACTTGTGAACAGACCTACAGAAATAGGCTAGACTCTTTCAGATTGCATTATTTTCACATGCTTGTCTTTACCTCTTTTGGAAGTCTGTTTTCCAACCTTCCAAGGCTTATCATCTCCTTCATATGTCCATTGCATGCTTTTTTCAGAGGCCAAACAGAATTAGTGCATACTTTGTATTGCAAAAAAGCATTGTTGACTTTAAATGAGGTCTTTGGCTTTTCGTGTGATGCTGGGCAGGAAGTTTACTATTTCCTCATTTATCAAATGAAGGACATAATATTTTCTGAAATTTCACTGAACTTAAAAGTCAGCATATTAGATATATATGACTAGTTGGAGCATATTGCAGATGTTAAATAAATATTTGTTTTATTGCATTTTGTAAGTGACCACATTATTTCCTTTCAAGGAAAAAAGAGTATTACATTCAAATGCCTGTATGTTTATGAAAAACATTTTAAAGCTGTTGAGGTTGAATTCAGGGTTTCTTACAGATGGTCTTTGTACTTTCAGCAATATCTCTCACAATGTGAGAATATTGGTGGACTCAAGAGTGAAACTGATTAACTCTGTCCAATTAAAAAAAAATTCAGTGAGGGGGGAAAATGTATTCATCAGAAGTATTCTAGTAAATGATATATTTTTGGTAATGAAACTGATAGGGGCAGGAAAAAAAAGGAAACTGATGGGGCAATTAACAGTTTTTTCTAAGTTGGCTATGCTACTACTATCTTGTTATGCAGTGATAATGCTTTTCTGACAGGGCAGAGAGCAAATTTACTTTGTTCTTATTTCCATTAGCCAAACCTTAAATATCCCTTCAGAGAATAGATGTGAAAAAGAATTCTGCTTCTCAGATCTCTTAAGAATATAGATTTTGTTTTTAAGAGGAAGTTCACTCCTGCATGCACCATGAAGGATAAAAATTTTACCTATCTTTAGTCCTTAAAGGAAAATGCACATAAACTTGCTATTTACAGTGTACAGTCTAGGAAAGTGGTAAGTTCCTGGTGTATAAACAGGATTATAATTTAACAGATTAATACTGGTTATAAAAAATCTTGAGACTTCCTTAGGACTTCAGTTTAACAAAATATTGACTAGCTGTAGATGTACACATGGAAATATAGAACATTCATGCTTACAAAAATAGTGTCCAGTTAACCCTTGAACAACACTGGCTTGAATTGCTTGGGTCCACTTATACACAGATTTTTTTTTTTAAATATGGTATGGTAATAGAAATGTATTTTCTCTTACGATTTTCTTATTAATATTTTCTTCTCTCTAGCTTACTTTATTGTAAGAATACAGCATATAATACATATCCAAAGTATGTGTTGACTGCTTATGTTATTGGTAAGGCTTCTGGTCAATAGTAGGCTATTAATAGTTGAGTTTTGGGGAATCAAAAGTTATACATGGATTTTTGACTGTGCAAAGGGTCAGTGCCCCAACCCCCACATTGTTTCAGGGTCAACTCAGTATCATTTCTTAAAGTAGGTAGCAATGACTTCAAAAGACCATAGATCTCTCTGTCAACATACACATTGACAAAATTATTACAACCATGAATTTAATATGCTAATTCCATTTTCACCTAGAACCTCAATTTATTCTATCACTAGAGTACATATATGAATAAAAATTTATGGATATCAAAGAGAGAAAAGAACAAATATCTGTACCTAACCATGGTAAGCCTACACCTTATTTGATAGGCCTTAAAAGACAGTTTACCACTGCTTTTTTCTGAAACAATCATTTGTACATTGTAAAAACCCTTTTTGAGAAATGGCTTGCCACACACACAGAATTTATAGTCACTAGTATTTCCTAATACATATTTGGAAAAGAAGACTTGATATATTACCAGGCCTACATATGGTTAAAAGTTTAAAAAACTATATTTAAAAAACCCTAAGATTTCCAATATCCACTTTAACATGTAAGGAGCTTACTATCCCAACAAATAAAAAGCTGAACAAACTGAAAACAATCAATAATTCTTCTTAGCTCTGTAAGAGAGGTGAGGTCACAGGGCAAACCAGTGCCCCCAAAAGTAGAGAGACAGGCGAGTACAGAGAACCACAACCTACTGGAGCAGAAACCCACACAAGTAGAAACGTCCATAGCAACCAGTGCTAGGGTAGAAAAATCTGAACTGTAAAACAAATTGTTGGAGGCTCAGTGTGGATAAGTCATAGAGTAAAAAACCCAGGGGAACTCAGTTATAGGGAGCCCCCACACTTTCATGAGTTTTACCTCCAGGTGTCCTACCAGTCCCTTCAGTAAATATCAGAGGAAAGTCCCCTTGTACTTCAGTAAGGGGAGAGATGAACCATTGTGAAATATGCCAGAACATTCTGTTCTTCTTAACAAGGCCTGCTCTTAAAAGAAACTATTTTACCAGATCCAGGGGGAAGGGAAATTCCCAACTTCAGCTCCCTCCAACCTTCTATGTGGGGGAAAGGAAATATGTACCTCCAAACCCTTCCAGCTGTCCTATCCTACTTAGGGAAGGAGTGGTTGGCACTGAGAAGTACTGGTGAAGTTCACAGTTCAGTAGCACAGGCTGACTAAAAGACTGAGGTGGAACCTAATCATATGACAATAGAATGCTTCCCATCCCTCCACACCTTACCCCTATATTACTAAAGGCCTCTTTACTGCAGTTCCCTTTCCCCAGTACATCTTGTCTACCTTAAAACAAAAAATTACCAGGTATACTAAAAGGCAAAAACGGTTCAAAGAGACTGAACAAGTATCAGACCCAGAATTCAATAAGGCAGGAATGTTAGAACTATCACACTAGGAATTTTTTTTAAAAAGCTGATTAATGTATGAAGGGTTTTAATGAAAAAAGTAGACATGATACAAGAAGAGATGGATAATGTAAGCAGAGAGATGTAACTTTTAAGAAAGAAAAAGAAATGCAAGAGATCAGAAATACTATGACAGATGAAGAATACCTTGATGGACTAATTTGCAGACTGGATATGACTGAGGAAGGAATCTCTGAGCTTGAGAATATGACTGGAAACTTCTAAAACTAAAAAGTAAAAAGTACAGGGAAAAAATAATATCCAAGAACTGTGAGACAGTTACAAAAGATATGATATAGACATAATGGAAATATCAGAAGAAGAGAGAAAGGAATAGAAGCAATATTTGAAGCAGTAATGAGTGAAAATTTTCCCAAGTTAACAACAAACACCAAACCACAGATCCAGGAAGTTCAGGGAACACCAAGTAGGATAAATACCAAAAAACAAAAACAAAAGCAAAACAAACAATACATGTAGGCATATCATATTCCAACTTCTGATATCAAAGATAAACTCTTGAAATAAGCCAGAAGAAAACTACACCTTACCTATAGAGGAGCAAAGATAAGGATTACATTTGACCTCTCCTGGGACCCCATTACAAGCGAGAAGAGAGTGGAGGGAGAAATTTAAAGTGTTGAGAGGAAAAAAACAAAACAAAAACAAAAACCTAGAATTCTGTACCCTGTGAAATTATCCTGCAAAAGTGAGGAGAAATGAAGATTTTCTCAAACAAAAATTGAGGGAATTTGTTGACAGTAACCTTCCTTACAAGAAATGTTTAAAAAAGTTCTTTAGGCAAAAAGAAAATGACATAGATCAGAAACTAGGATCGATGTAAAGAAAGGAAGAACATTGGAGAATAAGTAACTGAAGGTAAAAGAAAACATTTTATGTTTCTTCTGTTAATTCTAACAAAATGTAGTTCATTCAGTGTAATAACAATGTATTAAGTGTATAAGTGAAATAAATGACAGCAATGATACAGGGAGACAAGAGGTGGAATTAGGAATATTTTGTTATTATAAGGTACTCACACTACCCAAGAAGTGGTATAGTGTTATTTGAAAGTGAACTTGGATTAGTTATAAATGTATATTGCAATCTCTAGGGCAACCACTAAAGAGGGTTTAAGAAGAAGTATAACTACTATGCTAAGAAAGAAGAAAAAAGGAAATATATAAAAAGCTCAATTAAAAATACAAAAGAGAGAAAAAGTATGGGAGACAAAAATAGGTACAAAGTCAACAATTAGGAAAACAGTAATGAATATGGCAGATATTAATTCAGCTGTACCAATAATCACCTTAAGTATCAGTGGTCTAATTCACCAATTAAAGAAATAATCAGAGTGGATCAAAAAACAGTACCCAACTATATATTATCTAAAAGATACCTTAAATATAAAGACATGTAGATTAAAAGTAAAGAGATGGAGGGGTGGCTAGGTGGTTCAGTTGGTTAAGCATCTGACTCTCAATTTCAGCTCAAGTCATGATCTTGGGGTCATGAGATCAAGCCCCAAGTCAGGCTCCACGCTCAGCATGGAATCTGCCTGGGATTCTCTCTTTCCTTCTGCCCCTTCCCCCATTCATGCTCTCGATCTCTATATAAAATAAAACCTTTTAAAAATAAGTAAATAAAGGGAGAAATATATACCATGTTAACATTAATCAAAAGGACAGCTGGGGTAGCTACATTAATTTCAAACAGAGCAGACTTCAGAGCAAAGAAAACTATCAGACAAAAAAGGCATTGCTTAATGATAAAGAAGTCAACACTCCAAGAAGACATAACAGTCCTTAACATGCATGCGTCTAACAACAGTGTCAGAATACATGAGGCAAAAACTGATAGAACTGCAAGGAAAAACAGATGAATCCACTATTATAATGGAAGACTTTAACGCTCCTCTGTCAGAAGTGGACTGATCCAGAAGGCAGAAAATCAGTAAGAATATAGTCGAATTCAATAGTTCCATCAATCAACTGGATATAATTGACATCTATAGACTACTTTATCCAACAATAGCAGATTACATATTCTTTTCAAGTTCCCATAGAGCATTTAACCAACATAGACCACATTTTGGGCCATAAAACACACCTTAACAAGGTTAAAAGAATAGAAATTATATAATGTCTGCTCTCAGGCCACAAGGGAATTAAACCAGAAATCAGTAACAGGAAGATCATTGGAAAATCCCAAATACTTGGAGATTTAACAACATACTTGTACATAGCACATGGGTGAAGGAAGGAATCACACATCAAATATAAAAATATTTTGAACTACTCTAGTTAACACTGATTTGTAATGCAGTTCCAGTGCTACTTATGTTTTCACTGTCTGCTTACTTCATTCAATTTTTGTGAATTTCTTGCTATCAGAGGATTTCACTAATTGAGGACTTGTGACCACAGTGTTAAAGGTACAGTGAAAGTTATTATAAATCTGAAAAATTTTTGCACTAAATGAAAATGAAAATAAAACTTCAAAATTTGTGTGATGCAGTGAAAATAGTGCTTAGAGGGAAATTTATAGCATTGAATGCATATATTAGAAAAGAAGATCTAAAATCAATAATTTTTTTTCTTAATTTTATTATGTTAGTCACCATACATTACCTTATTAGTTTTTGATGTAGTGTTCCATGATTCATTGTTTGCATATAACACCCAGGGGTCCATTCAGTATGTGCCCTCTTTGATACCCATTACCTAAGCTTCTATCTTAGGAAACTAGAAAAAGAGCAAATTAAATCCAAAATAAGCAAAAAAAAAAACCCACAAAACAAAACAAAAAAACCCTAAAAATTAGAGCAGAAATCAATGAGAATAAAAACAGATAAGCAGTAAAGAAAACCAACAAAACCAAAGCTAGTTCCTTAAAAAGATCAAAAAAATCAATCAGCCTCTAGCCAGGTAACTAAGATAAAAAGAAGATAAATATTACTAATATTAGAAATGAAAGAAGGGATAGCACTACAGATCCCATGGACATTGAAAGGATAATAAAAGAACAAGTCCATGTGCAAAAATTTGGTAACTGAGATAAGAAGAACCAATTCCTTGAAAGGGCACAATCTGCCAAGACTCACACAAGAAGAATTAGGAAGTCTGTATAGGCCTATGTCTACTAAATAAATTAATCAATAATTAATAACCTCCCAAAACAGAAAGCATCAGGCCTGTGTGGGTTCACTGGTGAATTCTACCAAACAGTTAAGGAAGAAATTATATCAATTCTCTATAATCTCTTTCAGAGAACAGAAGCAGAGAGAATACTTCCTAATCATTCTGAGGCCAACATTACCCTAATACCAAAACTAGACAAAGATTATTACAAGAAAAGAAGGCTATAGAACAGTATCTCTCAGGAACAGAGATATAAAAATCCTCAACAAAGTATTAGCAAATCAAATCCCACAATAGATTAAAAGAATCATACACTATGACCAAGCTAGATTTGTTTCAGGTATGCAAGGTTGGTCCAACATGCAAAAATCAATTAATGAATTGGTCACACCAACAAGCTAGAAGAAGAAAAGCCTCATCATCAAATCCATGGATGCAAAAAAAAAAAAAAAAGCATTTAACAAAATCCAACACCTATTCATGATAAAACTGCTCAGCAAATTAAGAGTAGAGGGGAACTTCCTCAACCTGATAAAGAGCATCTACAGAAATCCTACAGCTGGGGTGCCTGGGTGGCTCAGTCATTAGGTGTCTGCCTTCAGCTCAGGTCATGATCCCAGCATCCTGGGATCGAGCCCTGCATCGGGCTCCCTGCTCTGCGGGAAGCCTGCTTCTCCCTCTCCCTCTCCCTCTCCCCCTGCTTGTGTTCCCTCTCTCGCTGTGTCTCTCTCTGTCAAATAAATAAAATATTAATTAAAAAAAAATCCTACAGCTAACATCAACAGTTAATGGTAAGAAACTCAGATTTTTTCCACTAAGAAGGAAAAAATCAAGAACAAGGCAAGGATGTCCCCCTCACTACTCCTTTTCAACATAGTAATGGAAGTCCTAGCTAATGCGATAAGCCAAGAAAAGGAAACCAAAGGTATATAGATTGGTAAAGAAGACATAAAACTGTCATTATTCTCAGATGACATGATCAGCTATGTAGTAAACCTGAAGTAATCAACAAAAATCTCCTGCAACTAATAAGCAATTATAGCAAGGTCGCATAGTGTGACATTAATACACAAAAGTCAATCACTTTTCCTATATATCAACAACGAGTAAGTGGAACTTGAAGTTGAAAACACATTACTGGGCGCCTGGGTGGCTCAGTTGGTTAAGCGACTGCCTTCGGCTCAGGTCATGATCCTGGAGTCCCTGGATCGAGTCCCGCATCAGGCTCCCTGCTCGGCAGGGAGCCTGCTTCTGCCTCTGACCCTCCCCCCTCTCATGTGCTCTCTCTCTCTCATTCTCTCTGTCTCAAATAAATAAATAATAAAAATCTTAAAAAAAAAAAAAAACACATTACTGGGCGCCTGGGTGGCTCAGACGGTTAAGCATCTGCCTTCGGCTCAGGTCATGATCCCAGGGTCCTGGGATCGAGTCCCGCATCGGGTTCCCTGCTCCTTGGGAGCCTGCTTCTCCCTCTGCTTCTCTCTCTCTCTCTCTGTCTCTCATGAATAAATAAATAAAATCTTTAAAAAAAAAAAGAAAAAAAAACACATTACTATTTACATTAGTATCCCCCCAAATGAGATGCTTAGGTACAAATTTTTTTGTTGTTGTTAAAGATTTTTTATTTATTTATTTGACAGAGAAAGACACAGCGAGAGAGGGAACACAAACGGGGAGTGGGAGAGGGAGAAGCAGACTCCCTGCCGAGCAGGGAGCCCGATGCGGGACTCGATCCCGGGACTCCAGGATCATGACCTGAGCCGAAGGCAGTCGCTCAACCAACTGTGCCACCCAGGCACCCCTTAGGTACAAATTTAACAAAATAGGTACAAATCTGTATGAGGAAAACTACAGCATTCTGATGAAAAACGTCAAAAAAGGAAATAAATGAAGAGATAGTCCATGTTCGTGGATAGAAGGGTGCAATATTGTCAAGATGTCAGTTCTTCCCAACTTAATCTATAGATCTAACACAATTTCAATCAAAATCTCAGCATTTGTGAATATCAACAAATGGATTCTAAAGTTTATATGGAAGAGGAAGAAAACCCAGTATCCAAACACAGTATTGAAGGAGAAGAATAAAGTTGGAGGATTGACAACTTAACTCCAAGTCTCACTATAATGTTACATCAATCCATACAGTGTGGTACTGGTGAAAGGATAGAAAAATAGATCAGTGCAACAGAATAGGGAGCCCACAAATAGATCCACATAAATATAGTCAACTGATCTTTTACAAAGGCTAAAGGCTATGCAGTGGAGCAAAGACAAACTTTAAACAAATAGTGCAGAAACAGCTGGACATCCACATGCAATAACATGGATCTAGTCACAAACCTTACACTTTTCACAAAAATTAACTCAAAAAGGGTCATAGACATAAATATAAAATGCAAAACTATAAAACTTCTAGAGATGATGACATAAGGGAAAACCTAGAGGAGCTTAGGTATGGCAATGATGTTTTAGATACAACACCAAAGACATGATTCATGAAAGTAATAATTTTTAAGCTGAACTTCCTTAAAATGAAAAAAATTCTTCTCTACTAAAGTCAATGTCAAGAGAATGAGAATACAAGCCACAGACCGGGAGAAACTATTTGCAAAAGGCTCATCTGATGAAGGACTGTTATCTAAAATATACAAAGAACACTTCAAATTCTCAAAACAATTTTTAAAAAATGAGCAACCTAATTTTTAAAATGCACAAAAGACCTGAACAGACACCTCATCAAAGGAGATAAACAGATGCAAGTAAGCATATGATAGATATTTAACATCCTATGCCATTAGGGAATTGCAAATTAAAATAACAATGATATTCTGCTACATATCTGACCCACCAAATGTTGGTAATGATGTACGGCAACAGACACCATTCATTGCTGGTGGGGATGCAAAATGGTACAGCCACTTTGGAACAAAGTTTGGCAGTTTCTCACAAAATTATATTTACCATACAATCAGCAATTGCACTCCTTGGTATTTACCCAAAGGAGTTGAAATTTATGTCCACACAGGAATCTGTACATGGTGTTGATAGCAGCTTTCTTCATAATTGCCAAAACTACCCTTCAGTAGGTGAATGGATAAATAAACTTCAGTAGTCAGACATTGGAATATTATTCAGCACTTAAAAAAAAAAAAAAAAAACAGCTACCAAGCCATAAGGAAACATGGAAGAAACTCAAATGCATATTATTAAATGAAATAAGCCATTCTATTCGGTTCCAGTTGTATGACATTCTGGAAAAGGCAAAATTATGAAGATAGCAAAAAGATTAGTGTTTTTCATAGATGAGGGGTTAAGAAGGGATGAATAGGCAGAGTATAGAGGATTTTGAGAGTAGTGAAACCATTCTGTAATATACTACAATGGTGGATACATGTCATTATACATCTGTGAAAACTCATAGAATGTACAACACCAAGAGTGAGCCCTAATGTAAACTATGGACTATGGGTGTTAGTGATGTGTCAATGTAGGTTCATCAGTTATAACAAATGTGCCACTCTGATGGGAGATGTTGATAGTGGGGGAGATTGTGCGTGGACAGAAGTATGTGACAACTATATACTTTTTGCTAAATTTTAGAGTGAACCTGAATCTGCTCTAAAAAATAAAGTTTATTATTTAAAAACATATAAAGCAACCTGAAAAAAACCCTAAATTTGTAAAAAGAAATTAGGCAATACATGTCTTCTCTTTCTTATGGGTAGTTGTAACGTTTCAATCCAAGTCCTCTTTTGACACTCAGTTTTCCAACCTGAGGTTAAGGAAAAATAACCTAATCTCCTTCTTAATTAACCTATAAACTTATTTACAGTGAACCATTAGTACCAGTCCTTCATAAAAAGGTGAGTGGAAGTGGAGGTATAGGATGTCCAGAGGCAGTTAATAGGCATAATTCAAGTGGCTTCATTCAGTGCCCGTGGTACATCAAAGGCTACCAGCCAAATTCATGTACCTCCAGACTCCATGCCTTTTCTCAGGGTGTTGAAGATGAAAGAGACTTGTTCAGTTTTATGTGAGGATCTCCCCACCAAACAAACCTCAAAAAATGAAGGGTATGTATCTTCTTCATTTAGGAAATGACTGCTTACAATAGAAACTTATTTATAGTCAACTGTTACACTTCCATGATTTATGTCACCTCTGACCTGCTTTCTGATAAAGCATGACTTCATTCATGGCTCTGGACATGACCTGTGTACACTGACCTGGCGTAAACCTGGAGTGTTAAGTCATTTCATTGGCACTTGCTGGAGGGAAGATTGACATCCCACTATAAGAATGTCTGCAGTGTAAAGCAGCTGCATTCCTAGTGAGACCTGATTAAGTTTATCCCCACTATTTAGGCTCTGCAGTATTACTCACCTTCTCACAAGGTTTTTTAATGGCTTTTTTTTTTTTTTTTGGTCTATGTTCTTTTTTCTATTATTATTATGTTATGTTAATCACCATACATTACATCATTAATTTTTGATGTAGTGTTCCATGATTCATTGTTTGTGTATAACATCCAGTGCTCCATGCAGAACGTGCCCTCTTTAATACCCATCACCAGGCTAACCCATCCTCCCACCCCCCTCCCCTCTAGAACCCTCAGTTTGTTTCTCAGAGTCCATAGTCTCTCATGGTTCGAAGGAGAGCGGTTTTTAGCATGCAGCATTATCTGTTTTTTAATGGCCACTGAGCTAAAATAACATGCGTATATGTATGGTTGTTCATTTGTTTCCCTTCTCTTCTTTTGCTGGTTCGTTCTTAGAGGTTAGAGTAGTTGTGCCTTTCTGGACAGCTGACAATTAACCCTTCTTAGAAATGACACTTTCACATCTCCAAGGATAAGGAGTTAGATGCTCCAATTTTCGTTTACCTTCTCATCTACTCAGAACCAATGAACAATGAAGACATTCAGTAATGATTTTCATGGCCTGTGGACCTGTGTCAACTCGGCACAAAGGGCTTGTCTCAGACATTTTTCTCTGAAGGCTGTCATGGCTCTTTTTTTCCCCAAACTCCACTTTGCTCAGTGATGATTTAAAAATGGTGATTTTATTCTTGCAGTATTAAAAATGTTGCCCCACATTCCAAAACTTCCATCATTAATACATAGAGGAAAATACAAATTTTGACATACCTGCTTTTTTTCTGCTCTTATAGATTCATAAATATAAAATATATGCACACATGTCCTATAATAAGCTCTTTTAAAATACATAGTTTCTTTGTTTTACTAGGGAGCTAAGTTATGTTTATTGCAGAGCTTATTTCCTGCATTCTGGAATATGACACTCAAAAAAAAAAACCTTTCTGAAATATTAATATGCTCTATCATTTACCTCACTCTGTTCCATTATCACAAACAGCATTTCACATTCTAATTGATATTGTCCACTTATCAATCTTTATAATTCAGATCCTCATATTTATTATTCTATGTTAAAGTTGCTTCCCCTATGTCCTGTCCTACTTTAATAATCATTCCTTGTTTGCCTCTATAAAAGTAATTTCAAAAGTAAAATCTTCTTCTATAAATTATTATAATGCCCCTATCTGTTTCTACCTAGAATATTTTAAAGCCCTTAACAAAGTTTCCATTATTGAGCTCCCTCTCCAAACTATGATCTCTATACTCTTTGGTTAAGTCTTTTGTTATTTTTTGGAGTGTGTGTCTATCTCTTGTCTGTGTGGTCAAGATTTGTAAGCTCTCAATTTAATTAGACTTAATATGCTTTTATAGGAGGTTTTTTCCCTGGGAATTTCTTGATGACTTTTACCTTGTCATGTGATGAAAAATGTGTGTTAGAGCACCGTAGTGTAGCACGGTGCTTTTCTACTTGCACTCTTCTGTTTTACATGAACTGGTAGTAGACAACCAACTATTCTATTTTGGTTTCTACAACACAGAGGTTGCTAGGTGATTTTAATCCCTTTCAAAAAGAGGACAATAAACAATAACAAATTCCTGTTCTTTATATTGATGTATTCCACCTAGGAGATCTATCAAATAAAAAATGATTTAAAACACTTTCTAAAGGTGCAGTTCCTTATAGACCATCCCCTACATCTCTATAACATTGCAGCAGATGTTTTTTAATTATGCTGCTATTTCTTCCATATTATGATTTTGTTATTCCTAAGAGATCAACTATTAAATAGCAATAGTTGAACACCAACTCCAGGAAATTTAAAACATGAATATCCAACTTATTATGAACATGCTAATTTGGTAAAAACTACTGTGTCAAAATTTTATTATTTAAATACCTATTTGGATTTCTCATCCATTTATGATTCTCCAGTCTTAAGTATGATTATAGCTTTTTATTCTAAAGGTCTTATTTGTTTAGGGGGAAATATATTTAAATTCTGTCATCCTGGTCATTACTTGAAGGTCTAACCTCGTATTTTCATTTTTAAATAACTTAAATGTCATAAAATATTTTTATAATTTTTATGTTTCATTTTGAAAATAAAAAAAAAAACTTTCGTCTTTAAGTTTTCATTCCTTCCCCTGAACTTCCCTCATGATGTTGCTCGCTAGCTACTGCCAAAATTAATAGTTAACATTTTCTCTAGTAACAAGTAGTAGATTTGCAAAGACTTAAAACAATTGCTTAATGCTTTTTAAATCTGTATTTAAGAATTCTACAAACAGAGCTGATATGCAGCAGGTATACATGAGTGCAGCTATGCTGATGTTTACTGAAATATTTCCAAGGTAGCCAGAGAATTCTTCCCTAAGATACTGTGGCTCCCTCTGCATGACTCCCTGGACCTCCCCACAGTCTTATAACTAAAATAGTAATATATGGCCTGTAGGTGGCCTCTAGACCCTCCTCCAGCCCTATGACCCGTATTTTGACATTACATGCCAACTATTAAATATTTTTGTTACCACTCATGTCCATGGCAAGAGAATCATCATTTATTTGTCTTAACTTGATGTTTACTAGACTGTTTTTAAGAATATCTTATGACAGAAGTTTTTTATATCGTCTTCCTGACACTTCAGTTTTGCAAAATGCATAATTTGCTTTTAATGGTCCTGGTAAGCATAACTTCAGAGTTTTCCTATATGTTCTGAAATCTTTTCAGTGTAATATTCCACTTTAAGGAACAGAATAAAATTAGAACCTTTGGGAAATTTGTGGAATTCTTCATTCTCCTTTCTTTGCCTTTTTATTAGAAATAAAATTTAATGAAATTTCCTTGTTTAAACTTTTAGAACGCAAAATGTAGACAGTATTATAACTGAAACAATATTGCTTTTTACAAATAGTAAAAAATCAAATGTTGGCAATTTTATATATAGTATAAAATTTTATACAGCTTGCCAACTCATCAAGCATTAGAATTTTTCTCATTGATCCTTTGCTGTTTGTATTGATGTTATTAATGTAATGGCTTTAAACCTTAACTCATATAGCCCATAAGACATACAGCATTTTTACATGAAGATATTCTTTGGGCTTTTGAATAATTTATGTAATAATTAATGATTTAAAAATTTATTCCTTTACTTCCCATCTGTCCTAAATAAATAGGAAGATGGAGTTAGTATACATGTGATAATTTTCCTAAAGAGTAAGGAGAATGGACTCACTGAAAAAGTATCTAGGTTAATGTTGTAGAGTTGAAACAGTTTTTTAAAAAGCACTTATACGCAAATAATGAATCATGGAACACTACACCAAAAACTAATGATGTAATGTATGGTGATTAACATAACAATAAATAAATAAATAAATAAATAGAAAAAAACAACAAACAGTCCCCTCTCTTCCTCCTTCTGGATGTCATTCCTGGAGCCCTATTATATTTCATGAAGTCCTTTGTATTCATTATATTAAATCTTCATAACAACAACAAAAAAAACTTACAGTCTACCAAGTTATTGATCCTCAATCTATGGCTGTTATAAATGGATGCAATTAGCAGTTGACTCTGAATGAACCGTGGTAGTAGCTTCATTACTCTGAAAACTTCATTATGTTACTTTATAACATGAAATTGCCAAATCTAAAGGGATAGAATATACATTGTATATCTTAGAATAGAATATACATGTAAAAATTTCTTTGGAATCAATAATGAGCATTGTGACTATTGCTTACAGTTACATATTACAATTTAAGAAGTATTTATTATAAAGTTTTAATATAAGTGTTTTTAAATTGGGATAATTCTACCAATATAATTTTGCTCATTTTTACACCTTATTCATTTTTGCAATAACCCTTTTTTTTTATATTTGTATTTGTTCCGTCCTTATCAAATTAAACAGTATCTAAGCCATAGAATCATAAAGCCCAAACCTGATTTGGAACAGAGATAATACAATTTAATATTTTATAGACTTCTCTAGTCCTCAGTTTCCTTAAGTGACTGGCTCAAGATCATGAAGTTATGGAGAATTAATGTCAGAATTAGAACCTGAGATGGATCTATACTTTGGTTATATCTTCCACCTGCCTACTTCCTTAATTTGTTTATGGGTTTGTGAGAGTTACGGGAGAGAAGTTTCTTTTGAGATTCAGCTTAATATTCAGCTCCCAGTAGAATTATTGTCCTGCAGTGAACCATATAAATACAGTTGCCAATTCCCAAAGTCCCTTGTGTAAAGAAAAAAGGAAATGACAGATGAACCATTAAATAAGTACACACTCTTTTCTTTACCTCTTTCCTCTCTTCCACTACATGGAATTTCTAGACACAATCCTCCAAATGCTTAGACACTAGGAATGGCAATTCTGTTACAGAAAATTGTATTTCCTGTTTTAGTGGATGAAGAATAAGCCATATCTTCTGCTGGCTTTTTAGAATTAAGATATTGGGCACACCTCTATTAGTTTATAATAGCCTGTTCTTTGACCAAAGAGGTCAAGTATTAGCAAGTATCAGAATATCATAGAAATGTTTTCATTTCAGATGTAAGAATTTGTAGGTGGTGTTTTTTTTTCTGATTTTTATTCAGTGTTTTTTCTAATGTGGGTTCTCTATCTTGGTTTTTAAAAATATTGATTCCATCATAACTTTTTGTTTGGTTCTGGAAGGTATATAAATTGATCTGATAATGTACATAGAATGCCAAGTGAATTTATACCTGTCCCTCTACTTTCCTGTGTTTGATTCTTAAATAATTTTTTTGTGCAGTGGAAATGCTGTGCCAGACAATTTCCAACTGCTGCCTATACTTCAACTTTGTTTGGCAGTTTTAGTTCTATAAAGACTGTTGATTAGAAACAACCTTGTTTGGTGTATATTTGTTTTTAGCTTAGTGGAATTTGTTCCGTAAATGCTTACTGGATTTTTCCTTGGAGTCACCACTTTGTCTCTGTTAGGAAGTGCAGGGAGTAAATATGCATGAGGACTTCCTTTAGTTTTCTTCTTAGAATTTTAACTGCTGTAGTGATTTTTTAAAAGCATTAATAGAATAGCCGTTGCTGCCAAGAAGCTGACATTCTGAAATAACACTTCCCTTTGGGCACCATACAGTTGGGATCATTTACTTGCAGAAAAAGTGTATGGGAGTGGCTATGGGGAGGGAGGAGGGAGGAGGAAAACCATTTTATGGGCATATCCTGCTGAGGTCAGTAACCTGCTGTTCAGTGAACTCTGGTCTGACCCCATTTAGACCTGGAGGAGGATCACATAGAGCAGGGAAGCAGCTGAGGCAGCCTCACAACAGAAGGAAGCACCTATTGCTGGAAGCTTTGAAGAGACATACAAGGAAGATGGACAAGTAGCACAAAAAGGAAAGGAAGGACTAGATCCAGCATGATAAACATAGTTTGTGATGAAAGTATTAATGACTTCTGATCAGTGATTGAAAGGATGTATTTAAGAATGTATTTAAGGCCCCAGAGAAAGATTTCTATATAGGATGCATAGCTTATATTGATATATACTTGTTGATAAGTAGAGTGGTTTACAGGGAAAAGTTTTATTTTGATTTTGAGATAAAGTATCTGCTTCTAGGGTTTGAAAAATAGGATAGTTTACCTTTCACCAAAATGAAATGTTTTCTTCATTGAATCTCTTACAAGCTGGTGATGTTGTGAAGCGTGGTCGGGAAGAGCACAGGCTTCGGAGACCTGCCACCTACAAAGTGTGTCCTAAGGGACAAGACTGGGAATGTGAGAGTAGTTTGAAGATTAAATGACTAAGCATGCATTCGATAAATTGTAACAATTTTTATTGTCATTGTTTTTTCATCTACATTCTGGAAAATATAGAAAGTAGATACTATCCTTTAAAAACACAATGAGTAGTTGATGAAGATTAAATATACCAGAATAGACTTTAATTTAGGAAACAAAGAAGAATCTGTCTTGGAACCACATTATCCTTAGCAAGATTCCAACTTTGACCTTGAGGTTTATTTCATTCAATTAAAAATGTAGATATGTGTGTGGGAGTGAGAACATTTAAATGTATTCATTGGCTTTCCCTCTTAGATTATTTTTCTCTATAGCTCTTATTTTAACCTCTGTCTTCAGCAGTTACCCTTCATGTTTATTCTGTTTTGCCTTCTGGGTGGATTTTTTTTTTTTTTTTTTTTTTTGTATAATCTCAGCGTATTAGGTCAGAGGGAAAACCCAGCGTGTAAGCCGACAGTGTTGCATTTTCTTTGAGAATATTTACCACAGCACCCTAAATAGTATTAAACTTTTCTTTCAGAACAGGTAACCAAGTATGTGAGTCATCACTGCATTGATTTCTGAGTGTTACTATTTTGGATATTTTCCAAAACTGAACAAAGCCAGAATCGTTGACCATTGAGGAACTGCATTGTAACAATAGACTTGTGGTCTCTTATGGGTGTACATTCTAATTGTTGGTTTTTTTGTTTTTTGTTTTTTTTTATTTTTTAAGGGGGCTGTTTGGGGCATAGAAAACTGGAACTTCATGTTCTCCTTGATAGTTTGCCAGCTGGTTTCCAGCCAACCAGATAACTGCTTGTAGCGACATTCATTTCTGTAGGCCTCTTGATCTTGTGCCAGCCCTTAGAGGGCAATACCACTAAGCCTGCTCACAACATTCTGAACCAAGGGCACTGCTGTCCCGAATGACTCAAAGTATAGATAAAAATCTGATACCACCTCAAGGGACTTACAGCTCAAGTTCTGATAAAACTCTGAGTGTAAAGAATATATTATTTTACTCTTTAAGTTTTGTATTAGTATTTTAAACAGAAAACAAGAAGGCAAATATATAGTTCTGTTGCTCTGTATTCCTCAGTGTTTGGCCCATAAGTAAACCCAGCCTTAAGGAATCTAAACATGTACAGACAGTGGCCCTCTTCTAGTCTTACCAATGCCTCTTTGACCCTTCCTAAAAACACAAGATATTTTATTGTCTCCAACTCTGACCTCCTATCTGATAATTATTTATTTGGATTACATTGGTTCTCAAATACATCATGGCAACAATTTATTTTGTCGCTTCAGATTTCTTTCTAGAATTATCTCTGATTAATACCATTATTTTCCTTTGCAGCCAAGCTCAAAGTTTTACTTCTATAATCGAGTCTTTCTTTTTCTCCCTATATCTACAATGCTACTAATATCCACTCCTTTCCCAATCAGTAATATTTCCCTGCTTGATCATTTTATTTCCTCTACCACCCTCTTGCTCAGACTCATCACTTTATATCTGAACTACTGCAATAAGCCAATACCTTGTATGTAATAATTTAGAACAGCTAAATCTTCTACTACTCCATACCTGTGAGAATGGCTTTTTTCAAAAAAAGTCAGGCAATAACAAGTGTTGGTGAGGATGAAGAAAAATTGGAACCCTCATACATTGCTGATGGGAATGTAAAATGACACAGCCATTCACTTTGTAGAACAATTTAGCAGTTCCTTGAAAGGGTAAATATAGAATTATCATGTGACTCAGCAATTCCACTCCCCAGAGAATTAAAAAGGTATGTCCGCACAAAACTTAGAAACAGTGAAAGCCATGTTCAAAGTAGCATTATTCACAATAGTCTAAAGGTTGAAGCAATGCAACAGATGAATAGACAAACAAAATGTGGTATATATGTGTAATGGAATACTATTCAGCCTTTAAAAGGGAGGGAATTCTGATGTGTGCTACCACATGGACAGATCTTGAAGACGTTAGGCTAAGTGAAATAAGCCAGTCACAAAAGGACAGATATTATATGATTCTGCTTATATGAGGTACCTAGAATTGTCAGATTCATAGAGACTGAAAATAGAATTGTATTTGCCAGGGGCTTGGAAGAGGGGAGATTGGGGAGTTATTGATAAATGGGGATAGAGTTTGAGTTTGGGAAGATAAAAAATTTCTAAATATGGGTGGTGATGATGATTTCCCAACAATAAGACTGCTTAATGCATAGAGCTATACATTTAAAATATGGTTAAAATGCTAAATTTTTGTTGCATATATTTTACCACAATATAAAAAGAGTTGTAAATGAATGTTCATAGCAGCATTATTATAATAGCTAAAAAGTAGAAATAACTCAAATATCCATCATGAATAAAGTATGGTATATCTATACAGTGAAATATTACTTGGCCATAAAAAGGAATGAAGTACTGATTCACAATAAAACATATATGAACCTTGAAAACACTATGCTACGTGAAAGAAACCAGACACAAAAAAGTCAAATTTTACATGATTTCATTTATTTGAAATATCCAGAATGAGCAAATACATAGAAATAGAAGGGTGATTAGCTGGAGGAGGGATGAATGAGGACTGACTCCTATTGACTAATGGATTTTATTGTGGGAGTGATTAAATTGTTCTGGAATTTGATAGTGACAGTAACACAACT
Source organism: Mirounga leonina (assembly GCF_011800145.1). NCBI lineage: Eukaryota > Metazoa > Chordata > Mammalia > Carnivora > Phocidae > Mirounga > Mirounga leonina. The sequence goes on from NW_023270702.1 coordinate 4,702,474, forward strand.
TTTGTGCAATGGCACAACTTTTTGGCTGAAACCCACAGAATTAAATACTTTAAAATAATTAATTTTATGGAATGTGAATTATATCTCAATTTTTAAAAACCTTAAGTGTTAATATATAACTCTTGTAATGTGGTGTTCTAAAGAAACAGCATGTTGTCTGGTCTTGGCTTACTATTTCTAGCTGTGGAATTTTGAGAAAATTAAGTGACCTCCCTTCTTACTCTGTAAAGTAGGGATAACAATAACTACCTAACCAGATGTTTGTGTTAAATGAGATAACATATGTGATGCATCAAGCACAGTGTCTGGCATTTACTAAGAACCCAGTAAATTTACTAAGACCCCTTGGGACATGAGCATTCAGCAGCTCTCAATACTATCCCAGGTACTATTGCCAGATATTACAGAAGATGACCCAACTTCTTTAGCCATTTATCACTAGTCTATACATTCTAGCTCAAATCTGCCTCTCCAAATTCTTCTAATGCTCCTTTAGAGAAATCCGTCAGTCAGAATGGGCTGTTTAGTCTCCCTCAGTTTGCTGCACATATTCTAACAGCTATGTCTTTGAAAATGCTTTCTCCCTGTTCCTGTCTTCCTCTGACTTTCATCCTGCCCTTACAACTCAGACGACTTTCTTCCTGCATTCAGCTTTCTCCCTCATTTCAGTTCACGGTCATCTCTACTTTTGGAGCACCCAAGATTCTCACTCCGTCTTTGACTAATGAAGCCTTACTTTGGTTATATTTTTAAAAATATGTGTCTTATCATGGATGGAACTGGGGGGGATTATGCTAAGTGAAGTAAGTCAAGCAGAGAAAGATAATTCTCATATGGTTTCACTCATACGTGGAACATAAAGAATAGGGCAGAGGACCACAGGGGAAGGGAGGGAAACTGAATGGGAAGAAATCAGAGAGGGAGACAAACCATGAGAGACTCTGGACTCTGGGAACCAAACTGAGGGTCACAGAAAGGGGGGGGGGGCGAATGGGGTAACCGGGTAACTGGGTAATGGGTATTAAGGAGGGCATGTGTGGTGAGGAGCGCTGGGTGTTATATGCAATTAATGAATCATTGGACAGTAATCGGCATAAACTTCCAAAGCAAAGCCTAGGCATAGAAATGTATTGTGGACCCATAGGAGATTTCAGGAGTAACACAAATGAGAAATGGGAGATGGTTGTATCTTATTCTAATGTAATTTTTGAAAGTACTGACTGAGGCTGACCAAACTCTACAGTTTGCTAGCATATCAAATGTATTATCTGCCTTGTTCAGTTTGGTGGTTAAGAAGCATTTTCAAGTGGACCCATCTTAATTGCATGTATAGTCATTACTATACTAAGAAGGGTCAGCAGAATGGGAATTAAACAATAATAATAATAATTAAAAAGTATGTGTCTTGTTAGGTGATCAGATTAAAATTTGTATTCAATCTCTTGAGCTAAATTAAAGTCCCTGAGCACAGGGACTACATGTTACAATGTTCTACCTTTACCATCACACTTAGCACATTGCCTTGATACAGTATATTCTGAATAAACATTTGCTATTTATAAGTTCAGTTAGTGCTGCATCTCAACAAGTACAAGGCCTTAAATTAATGATTCTCAATCCTGGCTGCACCCTAGAATTACTTGGGGAATACGGCTTCATTTTTAGCCCAACAAATCAGAATCTCTGAGCATTAGCCCCCAGCTTCCCACCCAGGTGATACTATTACAACCAAGGCTGAGAACCATTGGATTCAACAGATGAAGTAATATAACCCAGTGGGTACCAAGACTAACTGATAATCACAGTGAAGATGTGAGGATTGCTGATTAGGCAGAGATGCTTTGGGCATTGCAAAGTTTTCTCTACAAATATTAGTATTATATTATGGTGCATTTGGGGGTTTTCTGCTTTGAGAATGATCCTCCAACCCTGAATTTTTTAACAGCCAGTGGTCTAGTTGGACATACCAAATTATGGGCATCTATAACTTTTAAACTTTACATGATAGTTTTCATACCAGATGTACATCTTTTTCCTTTTTGCTAACTTAAAAATATTCAAACTCTGTGTCTTTTCCAGGCTAGCCAACATCATCATCAAACCCTCTCAAGATTGTCCACTTGCCCTTGCTCCTGTTGAGTTACCACACTTGGAAGCAGGAGATGGGCTCAGCAGCAGCCAACAGGTCATGATCCAGGAGGAGCAGTAAGGGATAGAGCTGCTGGTAAGAAGTTGGGTACAGTTGGTGCTTGGTTTCTGAGAAGTAGAAATTTATTCCTAATTTAATGGTCAATCTCTCTTCTAACTTTCAACTCGAAATTACTCTGTACTCTCTCAAATATCTTAATTATCTATGCTTAGGACACGTGGGTTAGATTTTGAGATCTATGAATGTCCTGGAGTTTTGTGCTAACCTGTATGGATGGATGGATTTGTATCTACATTGTTTTCTGGAGAAAAGGAAGATTTTCATCAGATTCTCAAATGTCTTTGAAATTTTTTTTAAAAAGATAAGAGCCATGCAAATATAACTATAAGCATGGGAAAATGTGATATCTGTAACCACTTGTCACAGTATTTCTCCTCTCCATTATTACCTCACTTGTGGCCACTTTGTCTTATTTGTTGAGGATGAAAAAAAAAGTGATTACTTGTGGTTATTTGCTGATTAGAAGAGTGAGCACCTCCTGAGCCTAGGCAGCCAGTTTTCATGATAATTTGGCCCCATAGAACCATCAGAGAACTAAAGTACACAATGACCAGGTTCAGGAAAGCCTATGTAATTTTTTCCACATGACTTTTCTGAAAATATAAATAGAGGTACTGACAGGGAGATACGAAGTACTTTTTTCATCTGCAGTTGATATTAATAAAGATCAATTTGTTCTGAATGCCCTTCATTGACAGGCTAATAAGTGTCCCAACCCAAGGGTTATTTATCAGACCATTAACATTTATATAGTGAACAGAAATGGGGAACTGATAACTGATATTTTTTCCCAAAATATTCAAGATGGACACCAGAATGAATTCCATGTATACCTTTGCCTGTACTTTCAGTCAGTTAAAATTATGGGGGCATCATTGGAAAGAAAATGGAGGTTAGATTAAAAAAAGAAGAAGAATGAGTGTTGTTGTTTTTTTTCCTTCTGTAACTCTTTTGCAGGTAGTTCAGCTTCAGTTTCACTGAATCTTGTTTATGCATTCAGCATAACAAATCTTCTAAAAGGCCCATGTAGCTGTAATCTCTGCCCTCACTCTAGATGCCTGAGGATATAAGTATCTGCTCTGCCACTTGATACTTCTTAGAGACTGACCTGGTGCTGAGAAATCCTTCCCATTGTGTCCTCAGTTAAACTCCCATGATTCCTAGATGTTGCTATTTTCCAGACATAAGGCAACTACGTCTGCCTAGATTCCCTCTCTACCCTGGGAATTTTAAGCCACTCTGTAAGGGAAAGAGAACTCAGCACTACTAACTCTCAGAATGAGAATTTTCCCCTTGCATGCTAATATTTTTAGAGTATTCATTGTCACTGAAAATAGACTTCCTCTTTCCCCTCAAAGGCTGGGCTGGAAAATCTTAGGTAATTATGAATAAAGCATTCTTTGCTTTTCCCCTCCTCCCGTAATGGATGCTTTACCTCTCACTGTGAGGACTGTGGCTACTCTTTCTGTACTTGACCTTTATATGAGAACTGAGATGCATTTTTAAAATGGAAGTTTTACAGTAACGTTAGAATTTTTCTCTTCTTGGAGATGAAGTGTAGGTAAGGAAGGAAGTACAACGTTTGGGGGAAAATGTGAGAGAAATTACTAAGAAAAGAAGAAATTAAAGTATTAGCTATTTGTGAGAGAGAGAGATTGATTTCACAAGTAACTCCCAGAGGAGTTCTTCCTTCATATCCGAAAAAGAGTATTATTTTGTATTTAGCTTTTTACAGTTGGATAAGCTCAGCCTAGGAGATATTTAGAATTTAGTGATAAATAAACCTAGGACTTATTTTTAGTAATATTTATTAGCTTTGTGTTCTTGGGGAAATTATTTAACCTCTTCAAGCCTTGTTTTATCTGGCAAGGAGGAAAATAGGTCATAAATAACAATAACGGGATTATATACATATATGGATATATGTACATGTATGGATAATATGTACAGGGCCTGGCACAATTAAATTCAAAATTGTATTAGTATTTGTTTATTATTACTATTTTTACTATTGTTGATGTTGCTTTCAGTTTTTAAATAATAAATGCAATCAAAGAGTATTTCTTGAGTTCCTATCCAGTACCAGGCGCTCTTTAGGAACCAGGGTGCATTACTGAGCAGAAAGGTGAAAGTCCCTGTACTTGTTTAGCTTAGAATCTAGAGTGGCAGACAGATTAAACAAGATAAATAAATAAAAATGTATAGTGCATTAAATACCAAGAAGTGCTAAGCATAAGAAATTTAAGACAGAAAAAGAAAATTGGAGGGATGGTGAGGTAGTAATTAAAGATGGAGTAGTCAAGAAAGACCTCATGAGAAGATTAATTTTGAGTAAAAACCTAAAAAAAAGTATATAAATAGACCATAAAGTGGTATGGGGAAGAACAGGTAGGGGAGAAAATACCACAAAGACCTAGAGTAGTAAAAAGTTTTCACAGAATGATTCAAACAGAATCAGAGGATCTTATACAGCTAAATCATCTACCATCTGTAAATATGTACACATATACCCAAATAAGTGATACAGATAAGAACTTTGGAAGTTCAAGGAATAGCAAGGTCCATCCAGACTAAAACAGTTAGAGGAGGACTTCGCAAAGGAAGGTGGCCAATGGTGGCCTGGATTTGAAGGATAGGAAGAAATTGGATAGTTGCAAAAGAGTACAGACTTCCAGTTATAAGGTGAATAAGGTCTGAGAATCAAATGTATAACATGGTGTCTATAGTTGATAACACCATATTGTATAATGGAAATTTGCAGAGAGAGTGGAAGTGTTCTCATACACACAAAGAGTGGTAAACATGTGAGGTGATTAATATGTTCATTAACTTGATGGGGAGGAATGCTTTCATGATTTATGTGTATAGCAAATCATCACATTGTGCACTTTAAATATCTTACAGCTTTGTTGGTCAGTTGTACCTCAATAACACTGAAAGAAAACCTCCAAAGAAAAAGTTCTAATTAAAGTTATTTTTGTATATCACAGTTCCATAGCCTTCACACTTTCAACCATAAAAACAATAACAACACCAACAACAAAACAAACAGGGAATGACATCCTAGTGGAGAAGTGGAAGAGAAACAGCATGAGATGGAGTGAAATAAGGATGTTGGTGTTGAGGGCAGGTGGGCGAGACAGAGGACGAGGAGGGAGGCAAAGGGAGGCTACCTTGCATACGCATGGCAAGTGGTGGGAGCGAAGATAGAAAAGCAGGTGAGGCCAAATTTTGTAAAGCTCTTAGGCCAGGCTAAAGATGATTTCATGCCATCATACAAATACTGAGGAACAGTGGAAGCAGGTGAGTAACCAGATGCATTCAGGTCATTAGCAATACTATTATTTTGACAAGTTTAGGAGAGTATGGAGTTGGAGGAAGTGGTTGAGTGATTCAGGAGTGAGGCTGAGAACATGGGTTATGATATTAGAGGTAAGACTAAAAAAGGAAGATAGATTTGATAGGGAAAATCCTGAGGATTTGATCACTAATTGCAAATAGAGGATAAGAAGAATCAAAGTTTTCTTTTCAGGTTTTAAATGACCAATTAAGTGTTGGCATTAAAGGAAATAGAGAAGTAGGGGCATATTGTGAGTTTGGACTCGTGGTGAAGGAGGTGAGACAATCTAGGGTAGGTATCCTTAAGACTACTAAGGATAAAGTTCATGCAATGTTTGACAGGCTGAATTGAGTTGCTAAGAGAAATTTTTCACTGTGCATTGAAATCTAAATGTTAACTTAGTGTAAAAATTGTATGAGGATATGCCTATCAAAATGTTATATTTTTACACCAGGGAATCATAAAAATATTGCTCAAAACTGGACCATCAGACATCACCTTGGTCCAGTTGGCTAATTTTAAGGCAGACTAAAGGGTACCCAGACATAATACATGACTTCCTAAAGGTCATGTCATTAGCTATTGGCAAAACCTGGACTAGCCCCCTCAATAAGTGTCCTTATTGAGACCTACTACCTCTCCATGTCATCTATAAGAAGTGTTAGTGATTTGTATTTTGCTGTCTTGTTTGTGGAGAAAAGAGTCAGAAGGTTTGGATTTGCCCATTAGAACTCTCTTGTAGCCATTCTTCTAATTATTATGGATAGTCTCACCCTTCCTCGTGAAACAGACCTTATTCATTTACAAGCTTCACCCTTCTTGCCCTAGTCATTTTCTCCCACCTATGGTCATTGTTGATGTATCCTGATTAAAAAATAAGTCATCATTCTATTTCCTCAATAGTTTGAGACAGAACAGTTATTTCTAATATTGTATTTTTTCTGTTTATCTTTCGGAAGAAAAATGGCTTTTCTTATCTCAAATTTAAATCACCACGTAGTCTTTAAAATGAAGACTCCAAATGTCCTTTCTTTGCAGACCAGTCTTATGAACTAAAGTCCATCATCATTTTTAGAAAACCCACTTGATTTATCCTTTGAGTCACAGGACTTTAAAACAAAAGTAGATCCCAGAGATCATCTAACGCAGTGCTCTTCAAACTATTATTCTCCAACCCATCTGTTACTAAGTGTTTTCTTCTTTTTAATAAAATGTAATTATCTAGCAATGTGCAGAAGTGTATTTAAAAGAGGAAAATGTTTACTTTTTAAATTTACAATAGTGCTACAAATCTTTCTTTATGTTTCTTTACTCTCTCCATTACACATGCCACATTATGATACAAGTCATGGCTGAACTGTATGAAAGCTCTATCTTGTGTATGTTTTAAGGCCCAGATTGGTCTCATTGTCTCTATGTCCCAAGAGACTGAATTATAGAAGACTATTGACATTCTCATGGGATTCTGCTGAGAGCTTTGGCAATCCCTGAATTCACAAATAGCACTGTAGCTTTTTTTTTTTTTTTTTTGCATTAATGCCTATCCACATGTGACCTGAGTATGAGTTTAGAACAAGTAAGCCATGCTAAAATAGACTACACACTATGAAAGTTATTTTCACCATTCTTGTTTCAGTTTCCCATCAAAGGGTGAAGTATCAGTTGTCTCCATTGATCTCATAGGATATTTTAAGCAGAAATGAAAGTCTTGGTGAAAACACTTTGTATTCTGAAAGAAAGTTGCAGTGCACATGAGGGCATTAGAAATGTTTACCCATCTTTACAGATGTTGATCTGACCAAAGCTTTTTCTCAAAATGTGAAATAATGCAATCAATGTAGTCTCCCCTTATGGGGGAGGAGGGTGGAGGGATGTTCCAAGATGCTCAGTGGATGCCTGAAACTGTGGATAGTACCAAACCCTCTATATACTGTTTTTTTTCCCATACATACATAGCTGTGATAAAGTTTAATTTATAGACACAGGAAGAGGTTAACAACAATAACTAAAAATAGAACAATTATAACAATATACTGTAATAAAAATTACATGAATGTGCCCCCTTTTCCCTCTCCTCTCCCTCAAAATACCTCTTTTTTTGTAATGATGTGAGAAGATAAAATGTCTACATGATGAAATGAAGTGAGGTGAATAGCATAGTCAATGTGACTTAGCACCTTCTGACCATGTGTCAGAAAGATTCTGGATGGTAGATGACCACGGATAACCAAAACTGCAGAAAGCAAAACCAAATGGGGCCAGGGCAGCAACTATTGTAGTGTGTTATCTTGGCTTTTTTAGTGTTGAGAAGATTGGGAGAATAATTAATGGGTTTCTTGGATAATCTGTGACCATATAGTTAAAGTTGTATATGTGTATTGCACTTTTGTAATTCTTAAAGGCATGTACAGTCCTTGAATTTTGCTAGGAGTCTTAGAGGGACTTTAAGGAAAAAAACCTTGGCCATCTTCTCAAGATCTTGAATCCTCCTCCATACTTAGACGTGTGCACACTCACATGCTTCCTTAAATCCTTCTAGCCAGCCTGTTTCCTACTTTATTTAGAATATTGAACTCATTGGGCAAGAACTTCTACTTTTCTTTTCCACTCATACCCTCAAATCCAGCTGATCCATATTGCCTCTCTTCAGAATTTTCTCAGGTTTTCCATGAATTAATTATTTTTAATTGTTCCCTCTGCTATTCTTTTCTTTTTCCTGATTGTCAATTTAAAGTGTCCCAGTGTGCTTATTCTTAAATGCAAATCTAACCATGTATTCTCCTTCTTAATACCCTTTAATGTTTACCCATTGTTAAACTTTGCTAAAGCAATAGAAGCTTCCTCCTCCCCACCCCACAAACTTTTTACAATTAAAGTGGAGTTCATCTGGTCAATGCAGGAATAGATGCAATGTTGGGACTCTTAGGGTCACCTGCTAACCCCTCTTTAACCAGTGTGGCCCTGCACAGCTCTGTGAACCATTGACATCTAAAGTACTCAGTTTGGAAAACCATTGACCCAACGAAAATACTGTGTGCTTGATAGCCCTATCTGGCTCTTAATTACTCTTCAACCTCCAGGTCACCATACTGTCCCTCAGATTCCATGAGGTAATTATTCCTTACTGTTTATAGGTCTTGAACCTAACATTATATTTCACACATTCAAGCCTTTGTACTGGCTATTTCTCTCCTCCGCCTTTTCAATAAAGACCCAACTCAGGTTTCTCATCAGCAAAGCCTCCTATCTGTGGCATTCATGTTCCTCAAACCCCACACTTACTGTAGTCTCTTGTGCCTGTTTCTCTATAAACTCAAATCCCTAGGACAAAGGCTGTCTTATCTTCTTATTCCTAATATCTTGCACAGCGTCTGGTTACATAGTAGGCGCTCAGTCACACTCTTTAAAACAACTCACTTTGTGATCTTTTTCATATCTTTTATTTTTTTTTTCTTTGTCCTCTTTATCCCCTATTAAAATAAATACAACACCTGCCCCATTGGAGGATGGGGGTAGGCAGTAAGGAACAGTGGAAAGTGAGTAGTTGGAACTTCAAGTGTCTAGGCATAGCAATATCATATAGGAAGTTAACATTATTTCAGAGCTTGAACCCCACACATACTCAGTTGTAATTAACACTTGTATAAGTAACATTTGCTACCTGAAATATTTTTTTCCTGCGGTATCCTACCCAAATTAAATTTATTGCCATTGGGATTTGTGCTTTTGTTGGCTATTTTGGGAGACTTTGGGGATGTATTCAGTGTTCGAATTCCAGTAGTACTGATGAACATAAATGCTTCACTATAGGAAGAGATTTGAAGAGAGATGATATTTAATGTCTACTGGATGATAATTTTCATGAATAAATACACTCAAGACTTTGTTTAGTAAAACATGAATTCAGAAAATTTTTGAAAATTCCAAAAAGTTTAGTTGATGATAGATTTTCTTCTCAGGCCATTTTTGTTTTGTTCTGTTTTTCAGTCTCAGGGAGGGAGGAGGAGAAAAGTGGTCAGAGTACTTCAGAACATAAGCTCTTTGGGAGGCCATATGTTTGGCATTGTTGTCTGGGTGCTTTGTGGTATTAAGAGGACATAGCTGGGAATGTATGCAAGCTTGCCAGGCTAAATCAATATGCTAGAACTCTAGAGAGCATTTTTGGAAAGATTTCTGAGCTCCAGGTTCCCTAACCAAATAGTAAAGTGATTATTAGAATCCATAGCTTTTCTAGACTATGAGAATTCATAGAAGAGAGTAAATAAACTTCTCAATTAAAATGCAGACTTGAATCACAGATCTGTACCTCTGAAACAAATAATACAATATATGTTAAAAAAAGAAGAAGAAGATAGCAGGAGGGGAAGAATGAAGGGGGGAAATCGGAGGGGTAGACGAACCATGAGAGACGATGGACTCTGAAAAACAAACTGAGGGTTCTAGAGGGGAGGTGGGTGGGAGGATGGGTTAGCCTGGTGATGGGTATTGAGGAGGGCACGTTCTGCATGGAGCACTGGGTGTTATGCACAAACAATGAATCATGGAACATTACATCAAAAACTAATGATGTAATGTATGGTGATTAACATAACAATAAAAAATTTTAAAAAATAAAATTCAGAATTGAACACTTGGACATATTAAATGTATTTCACTTAGAACAAAAAAAAATGTATAGCCTTTTGTCATATTTATTCAAAGTATAAAACCAGGTGGTCTCAAAAAGGTTTTATTTCTCTTGTTCCATTTCATACTTTCTTAAGGTATAATGTAGTAGTTTTCTTTGTTTAATTTGTACTTTAGTTGTCCCCTTCTCATTTTCAAAAGTTCTGCCTTCTCAAGGTGGGTCACTCTTTTAGACATTTTAAAAATTGAGATTACTTTGGTGCTTATTCTACTAGCAAGTTTTCCTAGAGTAGCAAGGTAGTAAAGCATATCTGAATGAATGCCTAACACATAGTAAGTATTTAATAGTTTTTGATTGAGTAATGGGATTATCATCCAATAGGACAGAAGATAATATCAAATTATTTTTCAAAAACTAGCTTTTACTAATGATGTAGAAGATACTTCTTTTCATTAACATGAGTCATACAGCTAGTATTTATCATAAAATGCCTACTTTCAAATCTTTATTGAGGCAAGTTTAAAAGGGCAGAAGGGGAAGAGAAGTGGCCAGGAGATAAAGGAATTGACTAAATTTATGAGACTCAAAATATTTACTAAATTTGTAATTTTACAATTGCAAATTTTGTAATATTACAAAATCAGAAAAGTTATATATTTAAAAGCTCAAAGAAAATGATTATTTCCTTTCATGCCATGCAGGAATCTTCTTTATTGCCTTCCTAGAAAGGACTAGTCTGGCACCTGATTGGGTTCTTCTGATTATGGTCAATGCACTGATTTAGCACATTTTTAGGAAGTCCTGCTGGTTTAGTGTCATACTGAGCTGCAATCTGCATTTACTAAAGAATGTTGGATCCCTTTTTCATACAAAGGTCCCTTAAATATTAAACTGCGGTATTTGGTATTTTAGACACCCTCAGATCACCTAGGGCTCCCCTGTAGTCGTCTGGACACTGCACATCTGTCACTCGAGTCCTGGACCACACTTGCGTCCTTGCCTGCAAGTACATACCACTTTTCACACTCAAGTGGCAGCATACTTTTTTTTTCCCCCCCACACAGGCAGCTGATAAACCAAATCTCTTCCATCTTTACTTTCCTATTGTGATTGTCTAAATCAGTGTTGAAAATTTTAACATTTAATTTATTAAATTAAATTTCCTTATTTTTAGTTCCTCTTTTAAGCCTACACAAATTTATGAAAATCTATTTCTATTCCATGTATTGTTTATAAACACAGGCTTTCTTCTCTTTCTTTATCATTTTCTCTATAAATTTTGTAAAGATGACTTTTTTATTACTGATTTAAGTTGATACAATTTCTTTTTTTTTTAAGTGAATAATCATTGAGAGAACATGTCATATGTTTTTAATTAAAATCTTAGCTAAAATTTAGAAGAACTCTTACTCATTATATCCTTCATCTTCTCTATTTTTAACTTTCTTCTCTGGAGAATGGAGGCATCAGATTTCTTACTTCATAGGAAAAAAGGATCTACTTTCTTGATATAACACCATACTTTTAAAACTTTAAAAGTCAGCTTTACATTTATAACCAGCAACATAATAGATGGCTCCCACAGACTGGAGGCAGCTGGAGAAGGATGTGATGTACTCTGCGCACCCCACCCCACTCCACCATCCCTAAACAAAGGGCAGATATGGAATTGGCAAGGCCTTACTGGAGTCATTTTAAGGAATTTGTTCAGTGAGTTGGACACAGTGATTTATCATGAACCTAAGGATGTACTAGAAAGTAGGTTTGAACATATCAAAGCAATTTTCTCAGTTCTGAATGTGTGGTTCCTTTTGCCTTTACTTAGAGATGTCCACTGGTTGTGCAGATAATGCATTTTTCATCTTATTTTCTATATAATCAATTTATTAGGAATAGCAGGTAATATACCTGATAATAAATCATAGAAACCTGAGAATGTTTGGTCTAAGTCACATTAGAATATGAGGGTCAGAATGATATAATAAGCACAACTGGCATTGATATGAAGAACTGTGATTTGTTTTTAGAGGACATTAGAACTGACGTATATAAGCTTTAAACTTCCACGACTATTTCCCTAAGCCTCAGTTCATCCGTTATTTCTATTTGGGAAAATTTGTTCAAGAGTTTTGTTTTGTCAACATAGGAAAAGGTATATGTATGTATAAAAAATATTAACTCCCTATTCTTTATATGTTCACTCAACCACTATCTAATTACCTTTTTACTTAATTCTCATTTACTCCCTTCTATTTTTAAACTGTTTTTCATTTTCCTCCCTTTCTGAAAACACTGCTTCTTGTTTGCCTGATACGAATACACACACACACACACACACATATTTTTTAAATAACGAGGTCATACTCTTAATCAAAATGAGAAAGAAGGTTGACTTCACTGGGGTGCTTTTGTTGTCTTTTATGTTCATGAGATAATTATGTCTTAAGACCCTTGATAATACTGTGATTGAAAGACCTGTTGCTGAATCCTTCTACCCCTGGAAGATTGGTAAGAATTCCCTTTAAATTCAGTTATTCAGCTGAATCACTTAAGTACTTGCAAATCAAGAGTTTACTTTGGAAACATTACATCTGATGTATTTTAAAAAGTTGGATGAATTGCCCTTTAAAACAAAATCACTTCTTCAGAAGAGGCCCCATTTTTCCCAAATACTTAATGGAGAAGAAATCTTTTCCTATTGAAGTGATTCAGACTTACATTATTTGCTCTCTTGTTTAATGCAAGGGATTTCTTAAAAATTTTATGGAAAGTGTAAGTATATTTTCATGCATTCATATAAGTAATACAACAGATGTAAGGAAAAAAAAGGATTTAAAAGTGATAAATAATGTGGGCATTGTTGCTATGCTAATTTCTGTTCCCATTTCAGTGCTCAATAGCTTCTGTAAATAAAATTATCAGTTGATAACATTTAAGCTAGGCACTTTAGTAAATGGAGGTATTGCTTATATATGAGCTTTTTAAAAATTTTTAATTTTACTGAGGGGGTTTCAGGACTACTAATCATGGATTACATGAAGCAAAGTATAAAGTAATAGAAGGTCACCTCCAAGTTGGGGATAGAGTTGAATTCCTGCCAATATAGTTAAATAAGGTATTATTAACAGGACATCTTCATCCAAAATCTGTACATTACCAACTCCTGCCCTCCAGGTTTCTGTGACCATGAAAATTGCTGCATATTACCTGAGATAACACCTGTCCCCCAGCTTCAGTCCTTGACATATTTTGAACAAAGATATATGTCCAATGAACTAGTTCCCAGAGAAATAAATGAATGAATGTACACGTGCGCGCATGCGCACGCACACACACACACACCTCTTCAGATTTTATTATTACAGAGGATTTGCAAAATCTGTGGATAAATAACATGTATTAACCTTACTTAATGGATAGATGATGCTGAAAGTAATATGAAAATCAAATTAATTCTATTTTTCCTTATCCTTGCCTTTGAGAAGCCCGAATCCTCTGAGAGGTAAGGTGACTGCTTCAGGATGAAGTGGTGAATTACTGGTGGTACTGGGTCTGCCTCTCAGATCCTCTGAATGCATACATAGGTAGCTTTTTACCCACAGCTCCATATAACATCTATCTTAAAAAGTCTGTAATTCATAGTTTTTCTTTTTAATATTTTTCATAAACTGATACATTGTTATTAAAGAAATTATTAAAGGAAACACTTTTCTAATTACCCATGGTTCTGATATCTTAGTGATTGTTTTTCTTCTCTGAAATTCTGTATTCTTTAAAGGCAATGGATTTTTGTGTCTTCTTCTGAATGACACTTAGTTTAGTAACATAACTTTAATCAATCAGCATGACCACATTAAGCCTTTATTTTGAACCATATTTCTACTTTTTATAATGAAGTTTGGGTGTTTCTTTCTTTTTTTTCCTTCATTGCTTGTAATTTATTAAAGAGAAAGTACCGCCCTTTAGGTTCCATAGTTTTGTAACAGGATTACTGACAACGAAAGAGTGGATACTATATTAGCACCATAAATATTTTTTGTATCAATTTTTTATTTACATTGTAGTTGGTTAACATAGGGTAATATTGGTTTCAGGAGTAGAATTTAGTGATTCATCACTTACAACACCCAATTTCATTATAACAAGTGCTCTCCTTAATACCCATCACCCATTTAGCCCAAAAAGATTTCATGGTGAAGAAATGGAGTGGCTGTTAACTATAGCAGGCAAAATGAAAATTTAGTAAATGCAAACATTTTCTGGAACAAAGCAGAATACCCGTAAATACAGGTATCAAATATAATTGGTTACCTGGACAAATATTTTTAAATGTTTTAAGAAATATCAGTGAAAACATTTGAATTGTGTAGTCATCCACATAAACTGAAAATGACCTGATGGAGTTTTGAGCTCCTGAAGTATTTGGACTTCTCTTTTATCCTTATTATGATCCCTAACACTGTGCTTGGAACATGGTAGGTAATTAATAAATGCCTGGCAGATGAATAATGATTATCATTGATTTACGAATGAGGAAGAGCGTTGGGAAAGTGCTATCAATATCAAGTTGGTTACTTTGAAACATTTTATATAAGATTTGGGAGGAAAATAAAAGTGTGCTATATGATTATGCTATATTAAGAATTCCAGTCTTATACCATATAAATTCATATTTGCCTTACATAATACACAAAGCACCAAACTGGGTTAGAAGATAGTTGGAAAAGGATGTGGTCAGAGAGGGTTTTAAATTATGGATTTACTGGAAAATAATCTTGTTTCTAACTTTAAAATCCTAAACAATACTGTAAACAGTTGGGAATTGAATGTGCTTTGTGTCAGAGAAAGGTCTTTGTATGTATTTATTAGCACATTTCATCACACAGAGAGGAGTGCCTGGCTTTGGGAAACACACCTACTGAACTCTTAATTACAGTAGTGATGCTTCCAAGCAGTAGGGAATACCAAAAACATCAGAGCCATGATTGAGGATGTTGAGGAAATGCCTTGGGCAAAATTTGAGTAAGTTTTAATTATAGTAAGAAATACACAACCTCTGTGAAGTCATCCCCAACTCCTTGAAGCAAATTTAGACCCTTTCTTTTCTATGTCTGCAAAGCATGTTTATAAAAATCTAGTAGAAAACTAATCACACTATTTCCTTATGATGTTTCAAGAATCTCTCTTTCTCAGGGACAAGAATCTTGAATCCTTCAGACATACCAGGCACTTAATAAATATTCAAATGAATAATGGGCTATTATTGCCTAAAAATACAGAAACCATGTAATATCAGGTATACAGTTGAGAGAAAAAAGTGCTCTCAGTTATTCAGAATAATTTATTTGTAGAGAGATCTCTAGTAATCTCTTCTTTTTCTGTGCTTTTTAAATTTTAAATAGCACAAGAGTTACATATTTCTTGGAAAATTGAAAGAGTGTTTGTGAGAACATTTGAGCTCTGGGCCTAATTGCCAGATAATAATTTGAAAAGTTTAAAGATTATAGTCCAAAGGTATAAACTTATTTAGGCATAATATATTTTTTGAGCTTATTTTAGCAGTGTGTATTTCCCTATACCACCATTCTATCTATCTAGGTTTTCTAATTTGTTCATTGAAAGTGTATAGCAGGAGTACCTGGGTGGCTCAGTTGGTTGGGTGACTGCCTTTGGCTCAGGTCATGATCCCGGCATCCCAGGATGAGTCCCTCATTGGGCTCCCTGCTCAGCAGGGGTCTCCTTCTCACTCTGACCCTTTCCCCACTTGTGCTGTCTCTTTCTCTCTGTCAAATAAATAAATAAAATCTTAAAAAAAAAACTATATAGCATTTTATTTTTTAATATTCTCTATATCTGTATTTATAGCATCTCTGTCTACACTCATTTGTGTGGGGTTTTTTTTTCTCTTTTTCTTAGTGATTTTTCTGTCCACTGTATTCCTTTTCAAAGAATCTATTCTTGGGGGACACCTGGGAACTCAGGTCATGATCCCAGCATCTTGGGATGGAGCCCCTCATTGGGCTCCCTGCTCAGCGGGGAGTCTGCTTCTCCCTCTGCCTGCTGCTCCCCCTGCTTGTGCTCACTCTATCTCTCTGACAAATAAATAAATAAAATCTTAAAAAAAGAAAGAGGGGTGCCTGGGTGGCTCAGTTGGTTGAGCGTCTGTGTTCGGCTTGGGTCATGATCTCAGGATCCTGGGATCAAGCCCCTCATCGGGCTCCCTGCTCAGTGAGAAGTCTGTTTCTCCCTCTGCCCCTCCCCTCGCTGGTACTCTCTCAAATAAATAAATTCTTTAAAAAAAAAATCTATTCTTGGATTTATTCATTGAACCTACTTTATATGTTTTTGTTCTTAATTCTCTTATTATTAATTACTTTTCTTTGCTTAAGTTTGTTTTGTTTTATTTTCCTAAACTATTGGGTTAGAATGCTTATGTCATTTATTTTTATTCTATTTTAAAAGATTTTAAGGCTGTGGTTATAATTTGGCTACAGCTCATGCATTTCAGGATGTCCTATAATAATTATCTGTTTTTCAGAAATCCTTTCTTTTAAAGTTTTCATTAAAAAAATTAAGTTTTTGTTTCTTCTTTGAGCAAAAAGTTATTTAGAAAAAGAAAAAAATTGTTCAGCTTATTCTTTACTTGACTGATTTTTTGCAGTATGAACTCTATTTTTTTCTTCCTTTGATTCTGTTTTATATTTTGCTATAGAATTACATCATCTGGCTCTGTTTTCCTTAACTTCTTAATTTCAGTGTCTTTTCCAATTTAATCATCCATCTGCTGTTTCAGAAAGTACCTGTGAAAACTTGCCTCGGCAGGACAAGGCACAGGAGATCTACAATTTATTTCTAGAACACTAAGCAAATCATGTCTGAAAGCATGCTCTTCTACTACTGTTGAGTAATAAGTTAATTGTTTTTTCTTTCAGTTGAAGTTCTTTTTTTTTTTTTTTTTCCGTAGGTACCATTCTGGATTATCTTCCCTTACTCATATATCTTTGAAGGAGGGCTGATTCACCTACTACCACAAAAGTGTGATAGTACATTAGACTATTCAAAACATTTCTTTTACTGGGACATTTAGAACATTATTACTTTTTTCTCTTTGTTGAAACTATTGCTTAAGAGATCAGGTCCCCCCACCCCCCAGTCTGTCTTTGTATTTCTCTTTCACTTGTTGTGGTCTCTAGTCCAGGTTCATAATTTGGTTTTGTCTGATTTCCCTCCTTCTTCCCTCCCTCCCTCTTCTTCCCTTCCCTTCAGTCCCCTCCCCTCCCCTCCTCCTCTCCCTTCTCCTGCCCTCTCCCCCAAATAAGGGGTATTTGGCCAGTCAGATAGGGTTTTCTTTATTTTCCACAACTGACTTAGGAAGAGGGACTGTGATTAGACTCAGTGTTGTCCTTTAATATGGATTCATCTGCAGTTTATCCATAAATTTCTCAAACTTTCTGTCTTTCAGCTAGCACTGTTCCTTGGTATTTTAGTGCTGATGCAGGATATTTTCCAATTTTTGTTTTTCTTTGATTATTTCAATGATTCACTGGGAAGAGAGCTTGGATGTCTGCTCTTATGTTACCACTTCTCTACAAGTCCTCCAGCCTAATTTTGTTCATGAACATGATGAAAATTAGCTCCTCAAATGGATTTAATATTGGATGCTGCTTTCAAGGAAATTCAAAATAGAAAGTAGGCTTTCAAGAAGAGAGAATAAATTATCAGCCAGTTTCACAAGGACAAAAATAAGCCAAATCTTATGAAACAGGTTTTGGAGTAAACTTTTTTTTTTTTTACACATTTCTAATTTAAGTTGAACTCTTCAAATGAAACTGAAGAGCTAAAATCTTTAACTCACAAGCATTCTTACATAAATTTTGCTAGGAAAAGGAGACTAGTTGCTTTCCTAAGATTCTCAACAGGATCTCAGAGCTTAGGAATGAATGCTGCAAATGTATAAGAAAATTAAGGCAAAAATTCATTATCTTATGAGTTTCTATTTTGGATAATAAGCCCGATTCCACAAGAGATTGCTTTAGCACAAACATAAAAACTTTAAGCGTGAAAACTCTTTTTACTACATAAAAGGGGAGTAAAGAGCTGCAACTGGAGTGCAGAAAACTGGATGATTTGAACTACATCCAGAATAATCCACAGATTTTAAACAAGATCCTGTATTGCGTAGTTCCTCTGGTATGCTGAAGGAGGAAGGAGGGAGTTTTAAAGACAAGTGGAGAGCAGGTTTAGTTTCTCTTGGCCTCAGCTTCAGTTTCACTGTCTGTATTAAGGGAACATAAGAAGGAACTAAAATGATTGGTCATGATGGCAACTGTGTACTTCTATGGTTGCAGAGGGGAAAAGAGCTGAGCTATTTCCCTCTTAACACAACTTTTTCTGCTAAAGGTATTTTGCTAAAAATACATTCATTATGCAGTTAGGCACTAGCAGAATAAATAAAGCATATTCTTCTGATGTATCAGGCTATTTTCATCTGCTGTTTGTTTTGGTGGACTGGTAGAACATATTTCTACAAA
Organism: Mirounga leonina; assembly: GCF_011800145.1. Classification (NCBI taxonomy): domain Eukaryota; kingdom Metazoa; phylum Chordata; class Mammalia; order Carnivora; family Phocidae; genus Mirounga; species Mirounga leonina. The sequence goes on from NW_023270702.1 coordinate 4,721,181, forward strand.
AATTGAGCCAATTGATTGTTCAATTTGTGAACAACTGTCCAGGAGTGAGCAGGACTCCTCAGTATATTCCTCTGCATTACTGGTAAGTCCTCTGAAGAATCAGTTTCCTAAGTTGGGAGACTCTGGTTTTCTCATTTATTTTTATCATCTAATTATTTTTCTTACCATTAAGTGAAGTATAAAGGACACAGAAAGACCTGATTTACTTTTATGAGCAACAAGTTAAAAGACCTAATTAGGGCATCTTTATTTTACTATTTAACCCTTTTATATTTCTTGAATCTTTTCCAGTCATAGAAAAGTTGCTGATCATGTTCAATTTTATTTACTAGCTTGTAAGATGAAAAAGAGTAAAATAGGAGTGTGTAGGACACAGTGGTGAGTAGACAGTGTTTCCAATTAATCTCAAAGTTTGGGATTAATTTAGCATTAATTCTATTCTTTGGTGTCTTCCTGGTTTGTTTTTTTTTTTTTTGGATTTTGTTTTTTATGGTGTTGGTTTTGTTTTGTTTTGTTTGTTTGTTTGTTTTTTTTGACATGGTGACCTTCCATAACAAAGAGGAAACAGCAGGAAACTTGGTACCAATTAAAACCAGTTCTCCTTCCACCAAAAAACTGAACTGTCAGCAAATGTAATCTCAAATTCAAATAGTGATAAGTGTTTTAGAGTGAGACAGGAATAAAGGAACAAAGCTATTAAATTTCAGCATGTGCTGGAAAACAATTAAAATGCATGCCAGTTTAATTAAGTTTGGTATTTAATAAGTTACAACTTGCACAGCAGAAGTATAAATAGATGCCTAATGCATGGTGTGTATGTTTGGGTGGGGGCCGCTTCCAGCAAAACTGAATACATTGGGTGAATGTCTGCATGAATATTGTTTATACATTCACCTTTGGTGTTCATTCCAGCTATGAGTTATTCAACCACTGTGATTAAGTTTGTACCAAAAAAAATTCCAAGTTAAGTTTGCATCTGATTAGCAGTATTTGAAGCTTGAATTTTTCTAGGATGAGTCAAGTGTAATAACAGGTTTCTGGATCCAAACAAGTCTTCAGCCTTATCATCAAAAGAAACTTAAAATTTGAACTATCTGTTCTTACTGTAACCAAGATGCTCTGGATAATCCTGGACACAATCCACTGACTTTGGTTCCTTCTATCACAAAGTCAGTTGAATTGTCTTCTGAGGTTAGAGGTTTGAATACTCTGTGCCCATTGATTCAGGTCCATGGCTGTCATGATGTGCCTCTAACAGCTTTCTTTTAACTAAAATAGTACACATGTCAGCTTGGTTTGTCACAGTGAGAACAGAACTGAAATCTGATAGCAGATTTCTCTCATATTTTTTGTGATTCTTAATGAAATTAAATATGTGACTTTGCTCTTCTACAGTGAATTAAAAGCTGTCTTTAGTAAAATTCAGAAATCTTAAACTTGTAGCTAGCCATGAAATAAGTATTTCAAATAGAAACAGAAAACTTAGAGTTTATTTCTAATCAGCTGGGAATACCAAAATGCTAAGACCAGGCCCATGTGGTTGGCATACAATATTTAGATATAGACATGTTACTGACATTTCAGGTTTGTTTATTTACAGTGGAGCCTGTCAAAAATAGTCATATCTGTTCCATTTTAATTCAGTCAACAGGCAGTTTTTGAGTGCCTGCTGCATACCTGTGTTAGGTTTCAAGATGGGAAGAGAAGGTAGATAAAGCATAGTATTTGCCTGTAGGGATTTCAGATATAACTAAGCCAAAGGACAAACCATGTTAGTGATAAGTAGAGGAGTTATCAAGGGAACTTAGGCTCCAAACCCCTCTGAAGTCCTTGCACTTTTATCCAATGTGCTAAAAAATAAGTGAATCATTTTTATTGTAGTTAAGCAGCTTTTTGAGAGTTTGTTTTTGTGTTTGTTGGGACCTGGGTTGAAAATAAACATGTATGGGAAGAGACCTTAAACTTGTTTTTCTCAACTACTAATTCATGACTAGGTTTCATTTTTTTCTAGGTAATACCTTATCTATACCTGACAATATTTTTTCCTTTTATAGAAGGGTTGTGTGTTGAGCTTTTAATATGCTTAGTCACTAAAATAAATTTATATGTTAAAAGATAGGATTGCTAAATGTAAATCTTAAGATTGCTAGAAACCAGCAGGAAAGAGAATACGTATACACTGTCATTCATTCATTCAGCATATATTGAATATCTACTTTGTGCCAGGTACTGACTTAAGTATTTTAGTTACGACTACGAAACCAATAGACATAGCTCTTGCTCTGCAAGAAGTTTAAGTCTGATGGAAGATGCAGATAAGAAGTAGGTAGATATAGTATAATGTGTTAAGTGCTGTGATGAGGAAAAATACAAGGTGTTCTTGGAACACTCTGGAGAGCATCTAACACTCTCTTGGAAAGTCATTCAAGGTTTCCTAGACGATGTATTGTCTACACTAAGACCTGGATAGAATATGTGAGAATTAATTTGCCCAGAATGGTAAGGGTAAAGAGGAGAGAGATAGGGAAGATTTGTTACAGTGAGAGGGACTACACGTATAAAGGCACAGGGGCAATTGAGAACATGGTATGTTAGAGGAACTATATAAAAATATCAAGAAGAGGCTGGGGCAAATGGGCATGAGAGAAAATCCCAGAAAGGCAGCCAGGGCAGATCCTGACAGCTTTAGGGTCATATTAGTGGGTATGGAAAACTAAGAGGATCTACTGAGGGTGGGAAGAAAGGGAAGTGATGGTATTGAGCACTGGGCTTTAGTATAGAGAATAGGTAGAAGATGAACAAGACCAGAAGCAAGAAGTCCTTTTAATGGACTGTTGTAGTGAGCCAGGAATGATGATGACAGCAAGAGTCATAGTAGTAAAAGTGAGGATGTAGATAATTTATGGATTCCAGAAACAATTAGAAAGTAGAACTAATCATACATGGTATTTATGGGATGTTTGTATGAGGGAAGAAAGAACTAAATATCCAAGGTTTCATAAGTAAATGGGTAGATGATATTACTACCCAGTAGGATAGGGAACAACATACAAGAGGGGACAAGTTTGGAGTGAAAGACAATGAATTCACTTTGGGATACAGAGATGATTAAGAGACTATTGCAAATTCAGACTGGGGACTCTGCTGAGGACTCAAAGTGGAGATCTGGGATTGATCTGCTCCTAGAGCTCATGGGATGTAAATGGGTCATCCAGCAAATGGTGATTTCACTCTTTCTGGCCATCTCTTGGATCACCTTGCTGTCTTTTCTTTCTCTTTGCAATCTCTAAATTCTAGAGTTTTCTCAGCCCCAATCTTAGGCCATCTTCTCTAACTGTACCCTCACTCAGGGTGATTTCATCCAGTCCTATGGCTTTAGATAGCATTTGTAGGCTGACAAAGCTCAAAGTTATCTTCAGCTTAGACTTCTTAGCCCTTAGACTTCTTACTTAGCCCTTCTTACAAGTGCATGTCTAATATACCCACTTGAGTGATATCATGCATTTCAAATAGGTTGTTCAAGACAGAACTTATAATGTTCCCATCAGTCTTACTACGCCCATTCACCTCTATCTCAGTACACAGGACCATCTTCAACCTTGTAGCTAACCCCAAACTAGGCATTAGCTTGGTTTCTTCCCTTTCATTTATTCCCTCACATTCAGTGCAATTCCAGGTTGTTTTGTTTCTGTTCTGCCTCCAAAATGTATCCTAAATCCATCCATCCACTTCTCTGAATTACCACCACTGTCACCCTAGTCCAGGATATCATAGCCTTTCTCTTGGATTACTACAGTCTCCCAACATTTATGCTTAATGTCTTCAGTTCATTCTCTACAGACTACCAGAGTGATCTTATAAAAGTTCAAGTCAGAGCATGCAACTATTCTATATATAATGTTCTGATGGCTTCCCATTGGATTTAAATAGTAATTTAAGTACCTTACCCTTACCTGGCTTTTGTGTACCTCTAACCTCATTTTAAAACCACTCTATCTTGCTGAGAACCAACCAGACCAATTTCTCTGTTCTTCAGATTGCCAAGCTCAATTATGCTTCAGTGCTTTTGTATAGTCTGTTCCTTCGGGATGGAATAGTATCTCCCCAGCTCATCCTACCATTGGCTTTTTTAGTCAGCTCAGATAGATGTCACCAACACAGAGAGTCTTTTGCTAACTTCTCTATCTAATTAATCCCATTTCAGTTCTCTATCCTGGCATTCAGATTTATTTCCTTCATAGCACTTATCAATCTGCAGTTGTCTTATTGGCTTATGTGTTTGTATAAGTAAGCTTTACTAATGGGGGAACCCAGACTATCTTGTTCACTCATACATCCCTTGAACTCAGAATGATACTTTGATACAGCTATCTCTTGAATAGATGAATGAATATTGGGGAGGGTCTGCACTAGAACCATGAAGACACTAGCCTTTAAGGAGTAAGCAAAGGAAGAAGAGCTTGATGAGACTGAGAAAGAGCAATGTGAGATAGAGGACCACTAAGACCAAGGTGTCACTAAAGTGAAATGCCCTAATGCAGGTCTGAAGGAAAAGAGAGTTCAGAATAGGGCATTCCTTCTGGCTGAAAGGGAGCAGGAAAAGCTATATGGAGGAAGTGAATTTTTACTGAACCTTGGAAGTTAGGTAAGGGAATTTTTTAAGAAGGACTGAATGGAAGCACAAAGGCCTAGGTGCAGAAAATGCATGCCTGTTTGGGGAACAGAGTCATCTCATTTGTCTTTCACATACCTTATTTAATTCTAAGAGTAACCCCTTTAGTATTAGTCACTAGATTAAAAAAAACAAGCCTCGATCAAGATCACACAGTAAGTGGAAGAATGAGAATTTAAATTCACATCTATCTGAATCTTACTCTTACTCCAACTTTAAGTCATCAAATTTCTATAGATAACTCATATTCACCCTGCAAATAACAGTATGCCAGTGGTGGAATGAGGTGTGAACAAGCATAGTGGCAGTATAACAGATAGGCTTAACTTCAAATATTCCCATTATGGCATTAAGGGAAATTGAGGTTAAGGATAAAATTAACTACAGGCATACCTTGGAGATATGGGGGTTTACTTCCAGACAACCACAGTAAAGTGGGCATCGTGATAAAGTGAGTCAAATGAATTTTTTTGTTTCTCAGTGTATGTAAGAGTTATGGTTACACTATACTGTGGTCTATTAAGTGTGCAATAGCATTATAGCTAAAATAACAATATATGTACTTTAATTGAAAAATACTTTCTTGCTAAAAAAATGCTATCATCTGACCTTTTAGCAAATTGTAATCTTTTTGCTGGTGAGGGTCTTACCTCAGTGTTGATGGCTGCTGATTGATCAGGGTGGTGGTTGCCAAAGGTTGGGGTGGCTGTGGCAATTTCTTAAAATAGGACAACAATAAGGTTTGCCATGCTTGATCCTTCCTTTCATGAATGATTTCTCAGTAGCATGCAGTGCTGTTTGACAGCATTTTACCCATAGTAGAACTTGTTTCAAAATTGGGGTCAGTCCTCCAAAACCCTGCCACTGCTTTATTAACTAAGTTTATGTTATAATCTAAATCCTTTGCTGTCATATCAGCAATCTTCACAGCACTGGGACACACATGTGGCTCAGTCAGTTAAGCATCTAACTCTTGATTCTGGCTCAGGTCATGATCTCATTGAGATCGATCCCAGCATCTGGCTCCATGCTCAGTAGGGAGTCTGCTGGAGATCCTCTCTCCCTCTCCTTCTGCCCCTCCCCCTGCTCATGTGCTCTCTCTCTCTCTCAAATAAATAAATAAATCTTAAAAAAAAAATCTTCACAGCATCTTCACCAGGAATAGATTCCATCTCAAGAAATCACTTTCTTTGCTTATCCCTAAGAAGGAACATATCTGTTTTGTCATAAGATTACAACAAATCAGTCACATCTTCAAACTCCACTTCTAATTCTAGTTCTCTTGCTCTTTCTACTACATGTGCAATTTCTCCACTGAAGTCTTGAACCCCTCAAAGTCTTCCATGATGGTTGAAATCACTTCTTCCAAATTCTTGTTCATGTTGATGTTTTGACCTCTTCCCATGACTCATGGATGTTCCTAATGACATTACAATGGTGAATCCTTTCCAAAAGATTTTCAATTTACTTTGCCCAGATCCATCAGAGGAATCACTGTGTATGGCAGCTTATGAAATATATATCTTAAATAAGATTTGAAAGTCAAAATGACTTCTTGATCCATGGGCTACAGAATGCATGTTGTGTTAGCGGGCATAAAAACAACGTGAATCTCATTGTACATCTCCATCAGAGCTCTTGAGTCAGGTATGTTGTCAATGAGCAGCCATATTTTGAAAGGAATCTTTTTTGTTCTGAGCAGTAGGTCTCAACAGTGAATTTAAAATAGTGAGGGGCGACTGGGTGGCTCAGTCGTTAAGCGTCTGCCTTCAGCTCAACTCAAGATCCCAGGGTCCTGGGATGGAGCCCCGCACCGGGCTCCCTGCTCGGTGGGAAGCTTGCTTCTCCCTCTCCCACTCCCCCTGCTTGTGTTCCCTGTCTCACTGTGTCTCTCTCTGTCAAATAAATAAATAAAATCTTAAAATATAAAATAGTAAGTGAACCATGTTAAACAGATGTGCTGTCATCCAAGCTTTGTTGTTTTATTTATAGAGCTCAGACAGGGTAGATTTAGCATAATTCTTAAGAGCCCAAGGATTTGGGGGATAGTAAATGAGCACTGGATTCAACCTAAAATCACCAGCTGCGTTAGCCCCTAACAACAGAGTCAGTCTGTCCTTTAAGCTTTGAAACCAGGCACTGACTTCTATTCTAGCTATGAAAGTCCTAGATGGCATCTTCTTCCAACAGAAGACTGTTTCACCTACATTGAAAATCTGTTGTTTAGTGTAGCCACTTTCATTAATGATTTTAGCTAGATCTCCTGGATAATTTTCTGCAGCTTCTACATCAGCACTTGCTGCTTCACCTTACTCTTTTATGTTACAGAGACCACTTCTTTCCTTAAACCTCATGAACCAACCTCTGCTGGCTTCCAACTTCTCTTCTGCAGCTTCCTCACCTCTCTCAGCCTTCATAGAATTGAAGAGTGAGCTCCTTACTCTGGATTTGGTTTTGGCTTAAGGGAATGTTGTAGCTGGTTTGATCTTCTGTCCAGACCATTCAAACTTTCTCCATATCAGCAATAAGACTGTTTCACTTTCTTATCATTCATGTGTTCACTGCAGTAGCACTTTTAATATTCTTTAAGAACTTTTCCTTTGGGGCACCTGGGTGGCTCAGTCGGTTAAGTGGCTGCCTTCGGCTCAGGTCATGATCCTAGAGTCCTGGGATCAAGTCCCACATTGGGCTCCCTGCTCAGCAGGGAGTCTGCCTCTCCCTCTGACCCACCCCCATCTTGTGCTCTCTCACTCTCTCTCTCTCTCTCAAATAAATTAATAAATTTAAAAAAAAAAGAACTTTTCCTTTGCCTTCACAAGTTGGCTGTTTTGTGCAAGAGGCCTGTTTCAGCTTTCCACAGGAATTCCTCACTGAGCTTAATCATTTTAGCTTTTGATTTAAAGTGAGAGATATGTGACTCTTTCTTTCATCTGAATACTTAGAGGCCATTGTAGGGTTATTAATTGGCCTAATTTCAATATTGTTGTGTTCCAAGGAGAGGCCCAAGGAGGAGAGAGACTGGGAATGACTGGTCAGAGAAGCAGTTAAAACACATACAACATTTATTGTTCAAATTTACCATCTTATGTGTGGGTGGTGCATATCATGCCCCAAAACAATAATAGTAACATCAAAGATTATGATCACAGATCACCATAACAAATATAACAGAAAAGTTCAAGTACTGTGGAAATTACCAAAAATGTGACACAACGTGAGCAAATGCTCTTGGAAGAATGGTGGGGAGGGCAGTCACAAGTCCTGATCACCCCCAGAGCCTGGGCTTTTCCAGGGAAAGGCTTTGTGCAATTGGCTGGTTTTTTCTTTCCTTTTTCCCCATGTGCCTCCCCCACCCCCCAAAATCTCTGCACCAAAGCTGTCGCAGGCAATGTTGGAAAAGAACTGCATTTGAAAGAAAAAAAAAATGTTTTTGTTAATTTTTGCTCTACACAGGGTTACCACAGTCCTTTCAATTTATTAAAAAAAAAATGCATTATCTGCAAAGCACAGTAAATTGAAATGCAATAAAACAAGATGTGCCTGTATTCTCATTTCAGCATTTTATCTGTCCCAAAATATGAGAAATTCCAAAATGTTTGAACTGTGCAGTTTCCATTGGTCAGATGGTTGACAAATCATTTACTTGTAATGAGAAGCATCTCCTCTTTGTCATTTTTTTGTTCTGTTTTGCAAAATGACCTATACAGATCACTTGATATTTGAAATATACCACATTTTCTTTATCCATTCATCTGTTGATGGACACTTAGATTATTTCCATATCTTGGCTATTATAAATAATGCTGCAAAGAACATGGGGGTGAAATTATTCCTTCAACATCGTATTTTTGGTTTTGTTTTTAATTTTTAAATTTTTTTGTAGTTCCAAGTTTGTATTTAAATTCCAGTTAACAAGTAGTGTGGCATTAGTTTCAAAAGAATGAAACTGGACCACCTTGTTACACCATACACAAAAATAAATTCAAAATGGATGAAAGACCTAAATGTGAGACAGGAAACCATCAAAATCCTAGAGAACAGAGGTAATAACTCTTTGACATCAGCTGTAGAACTTTTTTTTTAATTGATTTTTTTAAGTTTTTTTTTAAATTTAATTCTATTATGTTATGTTAGTCACCATACAATACATCATTAGTTTTTGATGTAGTGAGCACTTCTTACTAGGTATGTCTCCAGAGGCAAGGCAAACAAAAGCAAAAATGAATGATTGGAACTTCTTCAAAATAAAAATTTTCTGCACAGCGAAGGATACAATCAACAAACCTAAAAGGCAGCCTTAGGAATGGGAGAAGATATTTGTAAATGACATATCTGATAGAGGGTTAGTATCCAAAATCTATAAAGAATTTATCAAACTCAACACCAAAAAAACAAATAATCCAGTTAAAAAATGGGCAGAAGAAATGAATAGACATTTTCCAAAGAAAACATTGTGTTTTTGTTTCCTTCAAGTATATACCCAGAAAAGGAATTGCTGGATCATATGGTAGTTCTATTTCTTATTTCTTGAGGAACTGCTATACTGTTTTCTGTAGTGGTTGTACCAATTTGTATTCTCACCAGAGTGCGCTGAGGTTCTTTTCTTCACATCCTCATCGGCATTTGTTATCTCTTGTCTTTCTGATGATTGCCTTTCTAACAGGTATGAGGTGATATTTCATTGTGGTTTTGATATGCATTTCCCTGATGGTTAGTCATTTTGAGCACTTTATAAGATACCTATTGGCCTTTTGTACCTCTTCTTTGGAAAAATGTCTATTCAGGTTCTTTGCCCATTTTTAATTGGGTTGTTGTTGTTGTTAGCTATTGAGATGTATGAGTTTTTTATATATTTTGGATATTAACTTCCTATCAGAAACATGACCTGCAGATTTTTTTTTCCCAATCTGTAGGTTTTCACATTTCGTCAATTATTTCTTTTGCTGTTCAGAAGCTTTTTAGTTTGTTGTAGTCCTACTTGTTCATTTTTTATTTGTTGTTTGTGTTTTAGGTTATATCAAAAAAATCATTACTAAGACCTATGTCAAGGAGCTTTTTCCTATGCTTTCTTCTAGGAGTTTTATGGTTTCAGGTCTTTATGTTCAAGTCTTTAATTCATTTGGAGTTAATTTTTGTGAGTGGTATAAGATAGGGGTCTAATTCCATTTTTTTGCATGTGAATATCCAGTTTTCCCAGCATCATTTATGGAAGAGACTGTTTTTTCTCCAGAATTCTTGGCTTGCTTGTCAGATATTGATTATGTATGCATTGGTTTATTTCTGGGCTCTTGGTTATGTTCCACTGGTGTTTGTGTCTGTTTTTAACCAGTACCGTATCATTTTGATTACTGTAGCTTTATAATACTGCTTAAAATTAGAAGTGCATTGACTCCCGCTTTATTCTTTTTCATATTGCTTTGGCTATATGAGGTCTTCTGTGGTTTCTTACAAATTTTAGGATTGTTTTGTTTTCTGTAAAAAAAAAAATGCCATGGAAATCTTGATAGGGATTGCACTGATGACTTTGGGTAGTATGGGTATTTTAACAAGATGAATTCTTCCAATTCATGAACACAGATGATTTTCCATTTATTTGTGTCTTCTAATTCTTTCATCAATGTTTTGTGGTTCCCAATGTGCAGACCTTTCATCTCCTTAGTTAAATTTATTCTTATGAATTTTTTGTTTTTGATGCTATTGTAAAAGGAATCATTTTCTTTATTTTTCAGCAAATTCATTGTTACTGTATAGAAATACTACTGATTTTTGCATGTTAATTTTGTATCCTGCAACTTTATTGAATTCATTGATTATACCTAACAGTTTTTTGGTGGAGTCTTTTGGATTTTCTATGTATAAAATCAAGTCATCTGCAAAAAGAGACAGTTTTACTTCTTCCTTTCCAATTCTGATGCTTTTTATTTCTTTTTTGTTTTTTGTTTTTGTTTTGTGTGTTTTTTTCCTGATTGCTCTAGCTAGAACTTCCAGTGCTATGTTGAATAAAACTGGTAACAGTGAGCACCCTTGTCTACTTTCCAGTATTAGAGGAAAAGCTTTCAACCTTTCACCATTGAGTAGGATATTAGCTGTGGGCTTGTCTTATATGGCCATTATTATGTTGAGGTATGTTCCCTCTATATTCAGTTTGTTGAGAATTTTTAATATAAACAGATGCTGAATTTTGTCAAATGCTTTTTCTGACTCTATTGAAATGATCATGTGATTTTTATCTTTCATTCTGTTAACATGATGTATCACATTTTTTTATTTGAGTATGGCAAACCATCTGTGAACCTCAGGGATTAATTGCACTTGATCATGGTGTATGATCCTTTTAATGTGCTGCTAAATTTGGTTTGCTAGTATTTCCTTGAGAGTTTCTGCATCTATTTTCATCAGGGCTATTGGCCTGTAGTTTTCTTTTCTTGTAGTATTCTTATCTGACTTTGGTATCAGAGTAATGCTAACCTTGTAAAATGAGTTTGGGAGTGTTCCCTCTTCGATTTTTTGGAAGAGTTTGAGAAGTATTGGCCTCTAATCTTAATTTTTCTTTTCAATGTTTAGTAAAAATTACCAGCAAAACCATCTGGTCCTGGACCTTTCTTTGTTGGGAGATTTTTTATTACTGATTCAGTCTCCTTACTCATTATTGATCTGCTCAGATTTTCTATTTCTTCTTCATTCATACTTGGTAGTTTGTATGTTTCTAGGAATTTATCCATTTCTTCTAGGATATTCTAGTTTGTTGGTGTAGAGTTGTCCATAGTAGTCTCTTAACGATCCTTTGTATTTCTGTGGTATAATTTGTAATGTCTCCTCCTTCATTTATAATTTTATTTAATTGAGTCTTCTCTGCTTTTTCTTGGTTAATCTAGCTAAAAGTTTGTCAGTTTTACCTTCTCAAAGAACCAACTCTTAGTTTTGTTAATCTTTTCTATTGTTTTTTGGTTATTTTATTTTATTTTTTATTTATTTCTGCTCTAATCTTTATTGTTTCCTTCTTCTGCTAACTTACAGGGTTTTTTTACACAACTAAAAATAGAATAAAATTCTTCCTTTGAGCACACTAAATCAAAGCTTAGGATTCCCAAAATTCTAGAAGCTAAAACTGTGTAGGCTGTCTATATTTGCTAGTGCTGTTTTTTTTTTCCCAGCTTAAATACATTAAAAATTGGATTAATTTTATTAGTCTTGATTTTCTAACTTTCTGTTATTAAAAGAAAAAAAAAAGGGCATTCATTCTGTACCCTACTTCCCCTACCAGAAGACTCCATGTAAGTTTTAGTTTACAAATGCATCTGCCCATCTAATTTCTTTTTATCTGCATAGACCAGTTTTTCAAGTCTGAGTTTAAATCTTGACTAAACTCTTCCACCCTTCTTCTGAAATGGAAATGTACAGCCACAGTATGAAATAGCTTATAGTGACTGTTTTTTAGGACTAGACGTCAATATGTGTAAGCATATTGACATAACTTGCTGAAGTTTGATAATATTCTTGGTTTTCCTAAGGTCATGGAAATAAAATTTGGGAAGATTCTCAGTTTTTCAAATATATTCAGAAGTAAAATCTAGAAGAAGCGTACTAAATTTTTAAGCCAATTTTAATCAAGTTGAGTGATTATGCATCAAAGCCTGTAACAATCATAAATAGCCTTTCTAAAAATGACATCCTAATTATGATCACATCTGTACCCTTCTCACTCTAAGGTTTTAAATATACCTATGTGGAACTGAATTGGTTTCTTGTTATTTTAGAATCTCTGTGTTTTAAGTCTTCTATAAATTTTCTCAAACATTTTCCTTTACCTAGGATGGTCTTTTCTCACTGCAACTGAAGAAATCCTTACAATTCTTAAGGTCTTCTACCAATCATCCTCATTTTGATATTACTGTAGTTCATGTTTGTATGAGCCTGATGGCACATAGCTGCTTTTAACTCCATGATCTACCTTTAAATTAAGTGTAAGCTCCCAGAGAGCACTGTGGCCAGTCACCATTGTGTTTTTCATGGCATCTAGCACAGTACTCAGGTGACAGGCTCAGTAAACAATGAGCTGAACTACAGTTTTGAAAATAGGTGTCAAACCTACCATTAAACATTTGCCATGTATAGTAATAAAGGTGTAATGCTTACTTTCACAGAAAAATGCCACATGAAAGCTTTTATAAACTCCAACTTTCTTTAAATAGCATTTAAACTGAAGAGAATGGGGTAGTTCAGTGTGCCTTTATAACAGCATCTTATCACTTGCTAGATTGTGAAATATATATTCAAGAAAATTAATGAGAGAGCTTTTTAATTTTTGTGACATTTGACTTATATTTATTACCAAAATATCTGAATTCTTATACAGCATATTATAATTTCAATTTATTTAAAACTTAAATTAGCTAGGAGGTACTTTAACTCTTTACAAGATTGGTAGCTCTTTGGCAGTTTCCAAAGCTGGAAATGTCAGAGAGGGTTCCGAGGAAAGATTTAGGGTTTTGAAAGTATTTTGAATAGAGAAACAGAAAGGAATACATTTTCCCAGCATTGCTTCAATAATGCCATTTTAAGCATCCTCTCAAAGCATTAACTGCAGTGAGGATGAGATCAGCCAGTTGTTTTGTTTTGTTTTCTTGGCTGCAGTATTTTCACCATGTCTTCATGCTGCATTTTGCCACAAAGAGAATATTTAAAGATGGGAAAGTTTGCCTTGAATTGTAGGAAACTGAAAGGGGACTGGAATGCCAACTCAATTCTGGGATTCTAACCCATAACTTCTTTCAGCAGGCAGTGTTGAATTTTTAGGTAATACTATAAATGAGTGGCCTAAGTAATGTTTTAACTGTAAGTCAATACCTTTGAATAGAAAACTCTGACGATTCAGAGTTCTATTTTCTCCCTATGTGAGTAAGGTAATTTTCCTGTTAGGAGGCTACCTACCATTTCCTTCTATCCTTTGTTTTCCCCTCAAATAAAATTATTTTAGCTTCAGAGTATTTTAAGATCTTCATTGCTAAATGTGGGCTTAGAAGACAGTGTAAAACATTTCCACACTGTGAATGTTAGAGTTAGTGGACTTGGAATTTGGTTAGAGTTTCTGGGGCAGATGGAAGAGGACAGGTAGAGTAGAAATTAATATTTTTAAAGCCAAAGACTAAAACAAATGAATGTTTCAAATGTGTTTATTTCTCTGTAATTCTTTGCAAGGATAACTTTGCAGGTAATTAGGTCTTATTTTGAATTCAAATGGTATTTTTAATGTAGACATATATGGAAGTATATTTTTAGTTTTTATTAATGCTTAGATTTAGTGAGTTTATAATCCTTTTTTTAATATTCTTTTTTTCCTTCTTTTCCTTCCCCTCATACTCTATGAAGATATATGAATGCAATGCTATATTAAAGGAATGGTCACTTAGATTATACCCTGAGAGCAGACCTTTCTCTTAACTTTAAAAACATAACTTAAACAGTCTATTTTGCTCAGATAAATTTTTTTAACAATTTCCTATGTATTTGGGCAAAGTAAAGAGTTACATGGGATAGTTTAATATAATAAAATTTCGACTGGGAATCTGAATTTTCCTGTTTCTCTTAATTTCATTTTTAAAAATTATGCTTCAGGGTTATTTTACATTATGCTAGATACTATTTTATCTAATACCTGATAAATTTGGAAAGATTTAGACGAAAAAGTTTAATCGTTTATTACAAGGCTGACAAAATCTTTGATAGAAAATTATTTCTCTTTCATATATGAACATCATAGCATTTCTCATATTTAAAAAATAATCATAAAAAGCTGTTTTCTATTCCTATTTTATTCAGTAGTACCCTTTATATCATTGTATTTTCTCAACTCTAATCTGATTTTATTTCTATTATTTATACTTAGTATATAAAAATTTACCTTATGTCAGTCCTTATGCTTCCATTACATTTTGATGTGATCTGGTATTGGACAATTAAGAGTAGATTTCTTGATGTGGCAGGTGGGAATGTAGAGATCACAAAGGCTATTTTTACAAAATTTAAAACTAAGTGCTCATTTGTCTCTTAAAATAAGAATATATGATGAAAATCACTTTTGGCATTAATTAAATGGCTGCCACTCTTAGAATTATCAAGAAAAAATGTTATATTACAGAAATTATGAGTTACTGTTTCAATACTCTTATTTCAATTTGAGACTTTATTAATGCTTTTGAACATTTCTACCAGTACAGAAGAGATTTTGAGCTAAAAACAAGAGCCATTTCTAAGGAAGAGTTTGAATAATTAGAATAGTAATATAATCGGAAGAAATAAGATGAAGAAAATAGTTCAGTGTTTATATGTTTAATTTGAAGTAAAAGCAAAACTGGCATATATACATGTCTTTGGTTCTTGAAGATGGACTCAGAGCTCTTTATAGCTAAGTTATGAGCAGTGACATGAATTTATATTCTCCTAGGCCACAGGTTCTCATCAGTGCCTCAAGATCCATGTACATATTAAAACTGCATGAAATTATCATATGCATCTGAATTAGAGTTTTCCAGTATGTGCTATTCCATGGGATGCTGGTTTGTAAGATACTCCGAAATGGCACATATCATAGTGCCTTTTTAGAGATCCCATCATCATATTAAAGTCTTTGAAGACTTTCATTAAAGAAAGGTTTAAATTTATTTTTAACTTCATTTCCCTACTTGTTCTCCCTCAGCCTGGCCCTTCCTTTTTATAAATAAGTATTAAATCCATGTGATGTGACTCTGCTCCATTAGTATGGGTGTGTATTTGTGTTCCCCCACCTATACATACAGACTCATCTGTAGTTTATTAGCAATACACTTATAAAGAGACTTGGTAGAGCTATCAGGGAGATCTAACTTTGGGGTGGACACCATTGCCCAAGATCTGTGCCTTAATTTGAAAATCTAGTCATCCAATTTTATCTTTCCCTCACAGTTAATTGGATTGAAGGAAAGGGATTTGTTTTAATCAGACTCACTTGAGGTTTAATCAGACTCACTTGAGGTATACAGATTTATATATTTGTTACTTCATAATCAGGAATTCACATTTCCAGTGATCAAAATATGATTTGTATCCACTATTCAAAATGCTTGCATTAAGGGTACCCAGTGTTTCGTGGAGGTGGAGAGTCTTAAGGAATATTTTATTCTTTAGCCCTTAGTGAAGACAGCTTCTTAGTCATCCCTGTCCCATAGAAGAATTTGCTGGCCTGTTGACTCTATTCATATCAGCCAATCCAGTGTTTCCCTTCCCAAGACAGTATTGATAAAGAATGTTGAATCTGCCTCTCTGCCCTGAACTGACCATCCCTCCATCTGTTCACAATGGCTCAGAAGTTAGGACAGGTCTGCATTTCTTATTTACCTCTGCCTCATGTCAGCAATGCCAATCTGCTTTACCCTTTTAGCTTCTGTTTACTTATATGTAAAATGACATGAAAATTATACCTTCCAGACCAAAAGTAGTCTTTGTGATGACTTATTTCAATAAGACACCAGTAGATATTTGTTACTGCCAATTTTAGAGGATTATAGCATTTTAGAACTCAAAAAGACCTTAGATGTAATCTTGTTCATTTCCTTCATATTTACATTATAGATTTTTTTTTAATTGTGTTGTGTAGAGGTTGTGACTTGCTCAGAAATCCATATCCAGAACTAGAAGCCAGCTTTCTTATTCTGAATAGCTATTCCCATGTCTTGTCTTGCCAGTTAAATACTTTAAAAAAATCCTTAAAGATAGAGACCATATTTGATGCTACTTCTGGATCCCATAGATTGTGCTTCCGGAAGAAAGAAACTTTTTTGAGGAAAAAAAATTTAGTAGTCTTTCTGCTTTTATTTTGATAACATTTAAAGTGTCTACTGTAATTTTGGATGATCTAAAGTATTTATCAGAACTTTTAGCAGAACACAGATGATCAAAGAAGGTGAGAGTAACACAATATGGGGACATATTTCTGATGAATACGTGGTTATATGATATTCTTTTTTTTTAAGATTTTATTTATTTATTTGAGAGAGAGAGAATGAGAGACAGAGAGCATGGGAAGGAAGAGGGCAGAGGGAGAAGCAGACCCCCTGCTGAGCAGAGAGCCCGATGCGGGACTTGATCCCGGGACTCCAGGATCATGACCTGAGCCGAAGGCAGTCGCTTAACCAACTGAGCCACCCAGGCGCCCCTATATGATATTCTTTTAAAACATCTATGTAGTTGATGCTTTTCATTTTCCTAATGCTTTACCCACTTAAGAATTTACTTCTTTTTCTTCTGAGTAGACCAAAATTATTTTATTTATATTATAAAATGTTAGCAGTTTTCTTTGGGACTGGAGCATACTGCAGTATCTTAAATTGATAGCCATTGGTGGGTAATGGGTTTAATGGCATCTCCATTTTAATATTTAAGTAGAATATTCATTTTGCCCTTAAGTATAACTTTGTGACACCCTACAAGTTAATTGAAACATAGTAGTCACTAATTGTTCCAAAATAGGAAGAAGAAAAACAACTAGCTTTTCATAACTATAGCAGATTAGGACTGGATTGGTATGAAGATGGACTGTTCAAGGTTATATAGAACATCTCAGAACACAGATGACATGTCCTTTGAGGCAATGGGAGGGATTAAAACACCTTTGAGAAGGAGATTTCATGAATACTATACAGTGAATAATTGCCAAAATGCATGTGTGTAGGGATTGCTAGTATAGTTTCCAATGAAATGTTAGGTATGTTATTATTTTCACGTTAATATTTTTAGAGCCCCTTGGTATGTCACAATTTAGTTGGCTCTAATATAGTTAACCATCTTGATGGTTTTGCTTTTTTTTTTTTTTCCATTCTTGATTTTAGGGCTTAAGGCAGGATAATGTATCCAATAGTATAGAATTAACACATTGAATAATTAAGATCATCTCAGTGAATCGGATGTTTATTATATAATTTGGCTCCAAGACCTTGTTCAGATCTCACTATCTCAATGAGACTTACTCTGACTATGCCGTTAGATACTGCAACCTGCAAACCCCTCCCTAGTACTCTTGATCCCTCATTATGTGCTTTTCCCTTAGTACTGCACCATATCGTTTATTCCTTATTATGTTTATTGTTTCTCTCCCCACTAGAATAGCAGGTCCAGTCAGGCAAGGGTGTTCGTCTTTTCTGTTCAGGGTGCACTGTGGCTGGCTACAGTAGTGCCTAGCACATAGGGTGTGTTCAATAAGTATTTGTTAAAAAGAATAATGAATACATTGACAGGTTATTTTTATGACTCTACCACTGTCATTGTGTAAAAACATTGAATGATCATGAACTGCCAGAATTTATATAAAGTTCTTATATATTATTAGAAACTGTGTTATTGGATTTATGTAACCATTTTATAGGAAAAGTCATACCTCAAGGTATAAAAATGAAAGCATTTTCCCCTATATTGCCCCTGAGATATTTATGATAGTCTCCTCCCAACCTACTCTCCCTTTGGTGTCTTCTTGACTAGATTCTGTGATTTTTATAGATCTTTTGGTTATTAGAACAATTTTATTCCAGTGTTTGAAACTCAGTCCCATTCATCATAAAACTCCCAAGTCAAGCCTGATTCAGTACTCTTCTTCCCCAGCACAGGCTTGACCTCAGGTTCCAACATTTGCAGTTGAGAGTAGGAGAGTCTCACTCAGAAAATCTCCCCCTGCCACCTACTTTAAGTTCCAGCCCCTAGAAGGTTGAGCAGGGCTGGGAAGGATGGAAAAAGCTTAGGGCACCAGGGCTCCTTATTGACCTGAACAAGACTGCGGGACTTTTTGGTCCTGTATTTTGGTAGCTGACATTGACTGGCCATGGGATGCCCTCTGTGAGGCAGACATTCACATACTGGCTCTCTCTTGACACATATGGGTTCTTCAGAGGGGCTTGCGGGGGCTCTTACTGCACAGCTCCCTCCTTTTCATCTCTTCTGTCACCTCACCCACTTCTGCTTTGCCTACAGAGTCTACCCTACAGCCTCCTTCTGCTGGGTCGGCTTGCCCACTGGACAGATTCTACGTAAGATGTCAGTGAAGTCAAGCCCAAACAACTACAGTTTCTGTCGTGTATATATTTTTAATTGAGAGTGTAGTGTCAAGCTTTGGATAGTGTGTAACCTAGTAAGTGTACTCTAGAGGGTATCCTAGTAAGAACAAGCAGCTCACAGTTAGCCATTTCAATGGTAAGAATGGACTGAGACCGAAAAATCTGAATAGTTTTTATAATTTATGAGAAATAATGCTTGTGACAAATTACATTTCGAATTCTGTTTGGGGATCTTTTCCCTCAGCACATATTAATTTCATGAGAGGTAGAGATCAGGAAGAATACGCCCCAATTTGAGAAACAATCCCACAATTAACAGATATGTGGATAATTGGGAACTGACAAGATGATGCCCATTTTACCCACTGGGAACCAGGTTGACTGGAGTTGCAAACTGTAAGCAGATACGTTTCTAAACTGTCAGTTGTCTCCACATCTTAAATGCAGACTTCTGTCTGTAAGCCTCTTCTGTAATCTTCAGTGACATTCCTCCTGAGTCTCCTCCCTCAAATAATCTATACGTTATTAAATTTTGTCTCTGCTGTTATTTCAAGATAAGGAACAAATTTTAGAACTTCAAACGTTGGAATTAAATAGTCTCTACTGAGGATTATGAAAAACTTGACAAGGTCTCCCCTCTGAGTATGCAACACACTGCAGGAGCAATGCACATGCTCGCCATGTGTATACGGCTGCTTGTTAATGCACTTCCAGAAAGGCAGGCACTTTCTCTGAGATTGTGATATGCTTGTGTGTTCACGGGTCCTTTTCAAAAGATGTGAAATGTGTCTTCACAGACTCCTTAATATGAAGACTGAAAGTTCTTAAAGATTGAAAAATGTAAAAGTCAGTTTTATCGTGAAAATACTAATTCACCTCATATTTTTTCCATACTTAATGCATATAGGAAGCATTATATTCCAGTCTTAACATATAGCTTGAGTACATTAATTTCGCTATTGAAAATATGTATTTTTGGATTGACTATTTGCCTTTAAATTTTTGTTCTAATACGGAATTAATATTAAACTAATAAAGAATAGTTTTTAATTTCATTAGTAATGCCCTATAAAAAACACTTTGCTTACTACCAGAGTGGGACTTAACAACCATACTAATATTATCTGTTAAGAAGGAAAGTCAAACTAAATGGAATTTCATAGGTGCAGAAGATAGGGGTTGAAATCAACATTATGGTTAGGATTTTAGAGCCCTATGCATACAGATGCTTTAATAGACAATACTGAGGCCCATTGTCCTGCTCATATCCTGCAATAAATGTATAATTGACACAATCATGTCCCATTTTGGTAGAAAGATTCTAAAATAGATCTGGAGATTAGTACCATCTATGCAAGTAGAGTCAAATATATCATCTTTACTCAGCATTTTCTATGTCAAGAAGGAATTAATTTTTTAACACCAGAATTACCTATAGGGTTTGCAGAGCCTGCCAGTGGAGGTGTTGGAAACATATTCAGTCATCTCCTAAGGTTGATGCTGAAACATGGACTTTAGATACAGTCCCTACAAGTACTGCTCTTAAGAATTTACCTCCAATAATTTGCTTATATCAGTAAACAGGACTCATCTGATGATGGCAGAATATTTTATGTACTCTTAATAGTAGTACATGAAGTCAAAGGTTTTTTATAGAAAAAACTTTACTGCCTTATAGTATGGCAACTATGCAGATCTATAAATTGACTCTTTTGCCTCCTTGAAGAAAAAACTGACATGAGATTTAAATGATATGTTTTTTTCTCTTAGAACAGTAAAAGACACACCACCAAGAAAATCAATAAACCAAAAAATAAAAGCAGAAACAAAAAGTCCTCTTCACAAATTTTGAGCACCATCTACAGCTTTATGTGGTGAGAGATAAAGCTACCATTCTTGAGTGATTCAAATAGAGTCAAATGGTGTTGAGCTAAATTACAACCCTAAATGCATATTGGTGAGATGAGATGCTGATCCATTTGCACACTAATGTGCTATTTTTAAGTCATGCATCATAGCATCTTCAAAGAGGCCTGTCATAATTATGATGGATTAGACTGCAGAGTCAGTCCTAGATGCAGTAATTGTTTCACAGATGCTGCCGATGTGACTTGAATTCATAATAAATTATGTCAGAGAGGCCAGAGAAGGAGCCAAATCAAATACCAAAGGAAAACTGCTGTGGCTAAACCTGTTTTGGTTTTAGGAAACTGGTCAAAAGACCAGTATTTTCAGCTGAGTATAAATTTGTACCTCTGACATAGAGGTTGAAGGTTGACATACTTGGCCTTTTCACGTAAAGTTCTAAATCTCAAAAAAACAAAAAGTTCTCAACCTCTGTCTCATTATCATTCTTTCCCTCCCTCTCCCCCTCCCTCCCTCCCTTTCTTCTCTCTCTCTCTCTCTCTCCCTCTTTTTCTCTCTCTCTCTCTTTCTCACTCATTCACTCACTCACTCTTGTAGCTTCTGAAAAATTATTCAGGAGCATTAGCTGCAATCATAGGGTGACCATAACATATTTTTGCATGTTCCTATATATATATTACATTACCTGGTTATAATTTGACCTTTAGAATGTCCAACAAAATTGGTGATATTTATGGCTGATAGAACTATTCTTTTTCGTTCCTTAGAAGGCCATACTATATGGGAAATTTTGGACTATTAAAATAAAGGGATAAACGTAAATAATATGACTAATAGGATCTAAATTACAACATTTTAAGTTGTGGTTTAATTGACATCTGTCATTTAAGTAAATAATTTCTAAGTCTGTCTCTTTAGTCTTTACAAAGAAATGCCAGGAACACCTGGTGGCACAATTGGTTAAGCATGCAACTCTTGGTTTTGGCTCAGGTTGTGATCTCAGGGTTGTGAGATCAAGCCCTATGTCAGACTCCACGCTTGGTGTGAATCTCCCTTTCCCTCTGCGCCTCCTGCTCATGCTCTCTCTCTCTCTCCCCCTCAAAAATAAATAAATAAATCTTTATTTTAAAAATGCCAAAGCTGGTTTTAGAATTTGAGTGTTATATTTTGTGCATTCTTAACATTTAAGTCACATTGTTGCCTTTTTAGGTATGAAAAAACCTCATACTGTACCACATAATCAAAAACCCTGTGTGTGTGCATGTGTGTGCAATTTAAATAATGAGCTACTTACTGCATTTTGATTAGCAAAGATACCTATTAAAGCAGATAAGTGTATGCTGTGTCTTTTCCTAGGTTATGGGTTCAGTAGTTAGAAAAGTTTCCTTAAGTCATTTGTTGAATATTCCTAGTTTTTGTGTTTTGTTTTTTTTTTTTTTAATATACTCTACTGGGACACCTAGGTGGCTCAGTTGGTTGGGTGTCTGCCTTTGGCTCAGGTCATGATCCTGGAGTTCCAGGATCGAGTCCCACATTGGGTTCTCTGCTCAGCGGGGAGTCTCCTTCTCCCTCTGACCATCCCCCCTCTAGTGCTTTCTCTCTCTTACTCTCTGTCTCTCAAATAAATAAATGAAATCTTTAAAAAATTAAAAATGTACTCTACTAAGTTTTTTACATAGTCTCCTCTGTACTTGATGACTACTGATATATTCTACTTAAGACACTAGTCCTTCTGCCTCAGTGATGTTGATAGACATGTTTGATGAATATTCATTATTATCCTTTTAAAACTAACTTTGACTTAGTGGGATAAGTATTTGTTTCTTACTACGGCAAGAGGGAATGAAGTTAAATTTCATGAGAGATTTCAGTTGATGGTATGCAGACCTTGACAGCTAGGAGCATATTTCCCCTCTCCTGTAGTCCTGTGGCTCTTGAACAGTCACACTGCCTTACCACAGTCCAGGGCAGTACATGATCTGTACATCTTTGTGTTAGCTCTACTCCATAGCGCTTGCACTGAGCAGGGATTCAACTAATGCTTGACTGAATGCACAAATGAACTGGCGAGTGTTGGGCTCTAATTCTCTCTGTGACATTACCAGGGAAATTGTCCTCAAATATTTTAGAAAAAAAATCATCAGCAACCCAGCATCAATCGAAAAGGTAATCTAGAAAGGTAGCAAAGAAGGGATCAGAATAACTGTGGGAACTTCAAATTCCATGTACTAAATGTTTACATTTTCTTTTTTATTCTGTTCCAATTCAAAGACATGATACTTTGAAATACATGTAAAATGCCCTTAATTGTGCAAATAGTTACAGCCCTACAGACATGTAACCAGAATACTTTATTTTTTCATCCTAATCCTGTAAAGACTCAAATGTTGGCAAAGTGAATTTGTTAATAAAATAAAACCTACTCTCTGAATTATGTGTTTTTCTTGATGTTAAGGAGCCACCAGTCTATCCCTTGTGGGAGATTATTTTGATGCCTAACCTCAAGCAAATTGCTCAGTTTTTTACATCTGTAAAGTGAGAGAATGGAACTAGATCCTTTCCTATACTCTGAAATGTTTTATACATTGTTAGGACCATCATCATCACATATTATCACTCATTTTGGATATGTCACTGTAAAATTTCTTAGCCTTCCAAAAGTTTAAAATGCAATTCACTAATTCTAGGAATAAGAGTTTTGTTGTCCAGTATGACTCTGGATTGAAGACTATCAAAATAATATGGCGTGTACTTGATCTTAGGGAACTTTCATTCCATTTTTTTAAAAAAAGAAAAGAAAGTAAGTAATACGATTTGTTAATATTTTGGTAGCTCTAACAGTAGTGTGTTAGAACCATCTTGTAACAGTTTGTGAGAGCAGATTGTAAAATTTTCAGGAATTTTGTAAGCTGAAGGTTGATAGCTTGAAATCAGCCATGACCCATAAGAGCATCTCTTCAGGAATATGCTAAAAGCTCACTATTCATTTTTAAATTGTAACTAATTACTGTAACATGAAGTTCTGGCACCATGAAAAAGATTACTGGGTAAGCCTAACCAGTCATCTTTACCAGGTTTACCAAAAGCTCTTCTGGGGCGCCTGGGTGGCTCAGTTGGTTAAGCGATTGCCTTTGGCTCAGGTCATGATCCCAGGGTTCTGGGATCGAGTCCCACGTCGGGCTCCCGGCTCAGCGGGGAGCCTGCTTCTCCCTCTGACCCTCTCCTCTCTCATGCTGTTTCTCTCTCGCTCGCTCTCTAATAAATAAATAAAATCTTTAAAAAAAAAGAAAAAAAGCTCTTCACCTATACTCTTGCATAGAAACTTCATAACAATTTTAGGGAAAAAATGCCTTAATTTTGATTGGACAGTATCCTCTTAGGCGAGTCACTATCCTTAGTGAAAAAATGAGACTCCTAAAATAAAAATTATCTCTCCTGACTTTTATAGATACAATTTTATTTGGCATAAATTACCATACACAAACCTCCAAGAGCTAGCATTACTTTAAAAAAAAACATTTGAATATTCAGTTGCCCAAGGGAATAGTATCCTGATTGATACTGTACATTATAGTAATTAAATGTTCTCTAGGACGAAATAAAAGATATTTAATCTCAATCTCAAAACAGCTATGAGAATTCAAAATATTTCTGATATCACTTACTTATAAGAGCAGATATGAATGAATAAAAACAGTTTCTATTCCTGGTCTCTAAAAAGCAAAAGGAATGTCACACAGAAATCTCTATAGCAAAAATTTACATTCAGTTTAATTTCAGAAAAAGTTTTATTTTTTTTCCCCTAAACTTGTAAAAACAACCTATTAACTCTAGTTTTACTGATCAGCATGATATCTACAAAAAATTATCTTGGATTTTTTCTTTTATATATAAATTATTGACTTTTGTAAGCTTGGAAAAACTACGTAAATGATGCTGTAAAGATTATAGCGTTGATGCTTTTTTAAATATTTCTACAATGAGCAAGAGGTACAGGTCTCATTTCTTTCTTTCATTTATTAAAAATAAATAATGCTTGCCAGTGTCGGTATAAAATCACCACTGTCAGTATAAAATTAATAATGTGCTGTACAACTAGATTACTGGATCATGTAATATTCTGGGGTATGTACACAAACGTGTGGTTTAGGATATATTGAATTTGAATAAAATATTTTTTCTTCCTCTACAATGGCACTTTAATGGTTTGAATTTTCTGAATCAGATTCATAAACCAGTTACAATTAAGCCTCAAAAAAAATTATCCTTGTCCTAAAATAAAAAGATAATACATAATTTTCTTGCTCTCCTTAAAAAAGTTAACCCTTTACCTTTTCACATCCAGTGGTTATACTCAGTTAAGAAATTGCTGTCACAGACAGAATAGTTCTGTTAATAGTTTAAATTAGTATTTAAAGATGGTTATTGTGTTTAAAGCTCCATATTGAAATAAATTTCATTTTAAGTCACCTTAATTTGTTCTTAGGAGCTATTCTCATAAAAGATTTGCAAACTCCATCTATGGTAATTCTGCCCTTGACACTTTAAAGAATGTCCAAATTATGTGGAATGGATCATAATAGAGAATAATGTGTTAAGTGCTTACAGTATTTTATGTCTAGAAAATTAAGTAGAATAATATATATTGTATATGGAGACTGCAAGTTTTATAAAATACATAACATAAATATACATGTGTGTGTATATGTAAATACTTTTTGATTGGTATGAGTGTGAAATGATTTTACAGTTGCCAAAAGAAAGCATTTTTTGTTATAGTATTTAGAATGCTAATTGACCTGGTCTCTAAAGAATTTATCTAGGCTTATTCTGTGCTCCTTAATTTTTGAAGAGTGGTAGTGGCCCTGATTTTGCAGAAACCCCTTAGATTAAAGACTACAAATCAATTTTCATTCATGATTCCAGAACCTAAAGTTTTTTTTTATTATTATTAAGGATTATTGATGATCAAGAGTATTAGTCTAGCTCAGAGCTGTCCAGTAGAAATACAATATAAGCCATATATGAAATTTAAAATTTTCCAGTACTTACACTAAAACAAGTAAAAATTTAGGAACAAATGAAATTACTTTAATGATATATTTTATTTAAAATATCCAAAATAGTATTATTTCAACATGTAATAAATATTTTTAAAAATCAAGTTATTTTATATATTTTTTTGTCCACACTAAATTCTTTGAAAGCCAGTGTGTATTTACACTTATGGCACATCTTCATTTGTGCTCACCACATTTAAAGGGCCCCATAGCCATATGTAACTAGTGGCTATGCACATCTAACCCATTTCTTAACATTTGTAGGAAGTTGGTCTAGCAGAAATAAACACTATGCTCTGTTGTTTTCTTTGCCCAATAGGAATTGTGACTTTGTAGTTTAAGTTCTATTTACTAATTAAGTAATATACATGCCTAAAAGTTACAAAAACAATAATAAAAAGCAGTTTCCTTCCCAGTGCTATTCTCTGGACTCTCCATTCTTTTTTCTGGATGCAAAATATTATTACAATTTTGTTGTATGTTCTCCCAGAGCTGATTTTATATTTATTTTTGTAAACGTACAGGTTGTAACATTTTTTTAAAGATTTTATTTGTTTATTTGAGAGAGAGAGAGAGAGAGAGACAGCACGAGTTGCAGGGGCAGAGGGAGAGAGAGGGAGAAGCAGACACCCCATTGAGCATAGAGCTCCACGCGGGGCACAGCAACCGCAGGGCTTGATCCTGAGACCCTGAGATCATGACCTGAGCCAAAGTCAGACGCTTAACTGACTGAGCCACCCAGGCGCCCCCCAGGTTATAGCATTCTTATACATACCATTCTGCAGCTTGCTGTATTTCATTTAATTACTTGGAAATACTTCCACCTGAAAATGTAGGTTTCCAACCATTTACTATTGCAAAAGATTGTTCACACATTACTTAACATATATATGAGCATATTTGCTATATAACTTCTTAAAACTGAAGGGTCAAAGAAAGTTTCTATGAAACTCTGAAGATTATTGTTAAATTGTCCTCCATGGTATTTGTACTTGTTTTCACTCCCATGAACGACACAGGGGAGTGTTATTCCCCATGTGCTTGCCAACATCTTGTATTATCAAACTTTTTGATCTTTGCCAAATTGAGAAAAAAAAACTGTATCTTGCTGAGGTTTTAATTTACATTTCTTTTTATGAGTGATACTAGACATCTTTTTAAACATTTAATGGCCATTTGCATTTCATTTTCAGTGAACTGTCCATGTCCTCTGCTCATTTTTCTATTCAATGATTGGTTTTTGCCTTGTCAATTTGTAAGAGTTCTGTATATTAAGAAAAGTTTTATGTGATTTTTAACTTCACTTATGGGTTTATTTTTGCATGCATAAATTTTACTGAACTTTCTCGTTTTTTATGGCTTCTAAATTTTGTGTCATAAAGACCTTACCCAGTCATTAGATTTTTTTTTTTTAAGTTTTCTCAGACTGTTTTAGATTTTTTTTTAGAGTTTTGTTTTACATATTTAAGTGTTAAATCCATCTAAAATTCATTTTGGTGTAAGATGTTGGGGGTAGATCCAACTTTATCATTTTTTCAGAAGCTGTCTGGTTATTCCAATATCGTATTGATTTGCAGTGCCATCAGGATGCCAATTTCTGTGTGTGTTAGAATCGATTTCTGGACATTCTGTTCTGTTTCATTGGTCTTATTAACACTCTTTTATTTACTAATTGGCAAGTACAAGCTGTGTTAAGTATAGTAGCCTCTGTTCTTTTTTAGTATCTTTTAATTTGGTTACTGCCCTGCCCAGGCCCCTTTACAATTCTTTTTCAGGTTATTCCTGGCTATCCAGTTTGTTTATTTTTCCACATGAACTTTAGAGTCAGGTTCTGTAATTCCTCACAACATTCTGCTAGTATTTTTATTGGGAATAAATTAAATTAATAAATTCATTTGACAACTACCCAAGAACATATTATACCTTTCTACTTGTTTTGCTTTCGTGTATCTGTCAATACAGTCTTAAAGATTTATTTAAATAAGACTTCCACATTTCTTTTTAAATTTATTCCTAGTGTTTTAAGAATATTTTTTTCCTGTTACAGTATTTTATTCCACTAAAGCTCTGACTGGTTGTTGCTGTTATATATCAAAGCTATTGATTTTCTTATTCAACTACTTTTCTCATAAACTGTAACATTTTTTCATTTGATTCTCTTGGTTGACCAGTATACAATCTTATTATCTGTAAATGATAACTTTAGTGTTGCTTTCCAGTGTTTATATCTTATTTCTTCCTCTTTTTCACTTGTCTTGGTTAGTAAGCAATGGCTATAGTTTTTTATAGCCCAAAAGGAAAATAGTCTAGATTTTTTACTTACCTCCTTAAAATAAATGTGATGAGAAAAACTGTGGGAAAATAAAGCATGACTGTGCTATGAATGGGGCAGCATTCACTTTATATGATGGGTTATTTATGTTTTTTAGTGCCCATTTTTCCGTGCACTCCAGTCATTTGGACTTTGAAATCTCCATCAATATTGGTCTCAAAAATATTTGAATTAATGAGTGAATGAAGAAATGACTGTAAGATGAGCAAATTTATATCAGTTTTGTGAAACTGATTGGATGCTCACTCTATACTAAGCACAAAAACAGAGTAATCTTAGGAAGTTCACAGTCCAGTGAATAAACAAAATAAAATCGAGTATGATATGTTCAGCAGCAAACCATATACAAGATATAGAAATAACATAGAAAAGGGAGTGATTTATTCTCTTGGAAAATCAAAGAAGGAATCGTAAAGGAAGTAATATCTGAGACTATTTCAGAGGAACACATAGGAGTCACTGGGCAAATCAGGGTACTCAGAAGACATTCCAGGCTGACAAAACAACAGCATGGAGGTCTGAAACCATTTACCATGTTTGGGTATTTATAAGCTGTTAGAGTTCAAGTATAAGCTGTGAGAGGAAGTAGGAGGAGAGAAAAACAGAAATCTGCCTATGAAAAACTATTTGTGTCAGGCAGGGATTCTCAGTGGAAGTGGGCAGCCAGCACCTGTGGAAGAAGATACAGAATAGAAATGGCATTTTATAAATGACACTTCTCACCCCATTCCATTTCCTGGAATATTAACACTAAAGGGAGCATGCCTTGTCTTTCAGGCGTGTGGGTGAGAGAATTTGAGAACTACTAATACAGGCATTATGGAGCCAGAAAAGCATGTTAAGGAGGCTGTGACATCAGATTTGCATTGAGAACATTTCCTTTGGTAACAATTTAAAGGAACCTTGAAGAACTAGGGAGAGGACAGGCTGGGCTGGGGAAGAATCCCTCTAAAAAGCTACTGCAACAAATAATGAAGTAAAATAATGTATGTCTGGCTACCAAGTATCAGTGGGATAATTCAAGGAACATATAGGAAATGGAATTGATAGACCTTAGCAAGTGATTGGATGTATAAGGTACTAGAGAAGAAAGAAAGGAGGTAATTTTTCTCTATTGTTCTTAGCATTTTGACAAAAAGAATTATTTGGGAAGGAAGTTGATTCTATTTACTAATGCAGTGTGAAATTCCCACATTAGCTGGTGCTTTTGATCATATTTGTTCTCCATGACCGTAAATATTTGAGAGTTGCTGAGAAGACAGGAGTAATCAGTTCCTGAGTAGCTATCGGTTGTCAGTCTGAAACATGAAAATGAGTATCGCAGTTTGCTACGTCTAGGAATTTCAGTATCATTAATGCCATGATTATTCTCCCAGATTTATTATTAGTGCTAATATGTATAAATGCACTTCAATTTCTGTTTCCCTGCTCTTTAGAATTCATTCAGAGGGCAGCCTTGTGGATGGCCCCGAAGCAAGCCTGATGGAACAGGATAGAACCAACCATGTTGAGGGCAACAGACTAAGTCCATTCCTGACACCATCTCCTTCTCCCATCTGCCAGACAGAACCTCTGGCTCTAAAGCTCCAGAATGGAAGCCCATTAACTGAGAGACCTTATCCAGAAGTAAATGGAGACACCAAGTGGCAGTCTTTCAAAAGTTATTATGGAATACCCCACATGAAGAGAAGCCAGAATAGTCGCGTGAGTCCGGACTTTATACAAGAAGGTAGAGGGTATTCCAGGTGCTTGCAAAATGGAGGAATAAAGCGCACAGTCAGTGAACCTTCTCTCTCTGGGCTTCATCAGAACAAGAAACTGAGACAAGACCAAAAAGCTAATGGAGAAAGAAATAACTTCGGGGAAAGCCAAGAAAGAAATCCAGGCAAAGGCAGCAGTCAACTGAATGTCTCCGATTTGAGTGATAAGAGAGAATCCGTGAGCTCTGTAGCCCAAGAAAATGCAGTTAAAGATTTCATCAGCTTTTCAACACATAACTGCAGTAGGTCTGAAAAACCAGAGCTTCGGATTCTGAATGAGCAGGAAGAGAAAAATGCTAACTACCATGACAAGAACATTGTATTACTTCTTAAAAACAAGGCAGTGCTAATGCCTAATGGTGCTACAGTTTCTGCCTCTTCCATGGAAAACACACATGGTGAACTCCTGGAAAAAACACTGTCTCAATATTATCCAGATTGTGTTTCCGTTGCGGTGCAGAAAACCACATCTCACATACATGCCATTAACAGTCAGGCTACTAACAAGTTGTCCTGTGAGCTCACTCACCTATCGCATACCTCAGGGCAGACCAATGTCCCACCGACCTCGAACTCTGAGCTGCCTCCAGAGCCAGATGCAGTGGTGACCGAGGCCCGTGATGCTGACAAAGCCAGTAAGACAGCTGCAGTGATAGGGACCTGTCCCTTTCAGAAACCAGAAAAACAAAAATCAGTTTTTGACATGTGCCCGTCGCGTGCCGAAAACAGTCCTATCCAAGGAACCACAAAGCTGGTATCTGGTGAAGAATTCTGTTCAGGTTCCAGCAGCAATGTGCAGGCTCCCGGTGGCAGCTCTGAACGGTATTTAAAGCAAAATGAAACAAATGGTGCTTACTTCAAGCAAAGCTCAGTGTTCACTAAGGATTCCTTTTCTGCCCCTACCACACCACCACCATCACAATTGCTTCTTTCTCCTCCTCCTCCTCTTCCACAGGTTTCTCAGCTTCCTTCAGAAAGAAAGAGCACTCTGAACGATGGAGTTTTGGAAGAACACCATCACTACCCCAACCAAAGTAACCCAACTCTTTTAAGGGAAGTGAAAATAGAGGGTCAGCCCGAGGCACAGCCATCCCCGAGTCCTAATCCATCTACACATGCATCCAACCACTCTCTGATGCTTCCAGAAAGGCCTCAGAATAATTGTGTTAACAAGAATGACATGCAGACTCCAGGGACGTTGACGGTTCCAGCATGTTCGGAGAAAGCGAGACAAATATCCGAACACCTCAAGCATAATCCACCAATTCTTGGTAGCAGTGGGAATCCACAGGACCCCTGCCAGCAGTTGATGGGACACAAAGAGCAAGATATGCCGAAGGGTCGAGACCAGGAACAAACACGAGGTCTTGTGCTCCCAGCACAGCACTATCTGAAACCGGGGTGGATTGAATTGAAGCCCCCTCACTTTCATCAAGCAGAATCGCACCCCAAGTGTCATGAGGCATCCCTGCGGTCAGTTCTTCAGTATCAGTCCAACCCCACCAATCAAATGACCTCCAAACAATACACTGGAAATTCCAGCTTGCCTGGGGGGCTCCCAGGGCAGGCTTACATCCAGAAAATAATGCAGCCAGAGCAGAGGCCACAAAGGTACCAAGGTGAGATGAATCCAGGGCAGTCTCAAGGTACAGTGGACCAGCAGCTCCATTTCCAAAAACCCTCACTCCAGGTGCACTTCTCCAAGACAGACCCTTCATCCAAAGCTCACGTGCAGTCATTGTGCACCCACAGGTTTTATTGTGAACAAAGACCAGATTCCCAAAGTGAGAAACTCATACCCCCAACATTAAAACAGCACTTGAATCAGCAGGCTTCAGAGACTGAGCCATTCTCAAACTCACACCTTTTACAACACAAGCCTCATAAACCGGCAGCACAAGCACAAACACAACCATCCCAGAACTCACTTATCTCTCAAAACCAGCAGCAGCAGCAAAAATTACAAATGAAGAATAAAGAACAAATGCCCCAGACTTTCTCTCATCCCCAAGGCAACAATGATCAGCAAAGGGAAGGATCATTCTTTAGCCAGATTAAAGTGGAAGAATGTTTCCATGGTGAAAATCAGTATTTGAAATCAAGTGAGTTCCAGACTCATACTACTCAAATGGGATTGGAGCAAGTACAGAATATGAATAGTAGAAATTACCCCTATGGTCAGATCTCGAAATCAAATGCAAGCAAACTACAGATTTCGTGTTCAAACAATACACATCTAGTTCCAGAAAATAAAGAACAGACTATAAATTCTGAACTCTTTGCAGGAAACAAGACCCAAAACTTGCATCACAGGCAATATTTTCCAAATAATGTGACTCCAAAGCAAGACGTTCTTCATAGGTGCTTTCAAGAACAAGAGCAGAAGCCTCAACAAGCTTCAGTTCTACAGGGATATAGAAGTAGAAACCAAGATGTGTCTGGCCAGCAAGCAGCACAGCTCCCTCAGCAAAGGTACCTGATGCAAAACCAAGCAAATGCTTTCCCTGTGTCTGACCAGGGAGGAAGTCACATTCAGACGCCTCCCCAGAAGGACATTCAAAAGCATGCTGCTCTAAGGTGGCATCTCTTGCAAAAGCAAGAACAGCAGCAGTTACAACACCCCCAAACTGAGTCTTGTCATAGTCAGATGCACAGGCCAATTAAGGTTGAACCTGGATCCAAACCCCATACCTGTATGCGCCCCATGTCGGCACAGCCAGAAAACAAAACGTGGAAAAAGATAACTAAGCAAGAGATTCCACCCCCGAGTTGTGATAATGTGCAGCAAAGGAGCATCCTTGAGACCATGGAGCAACATCTGAAGCAGTTTCAGGTCAAATCATTATTTGACCATAAGGCTCTAACTCTCAAATCACAGAAGCAAGTAAAAGTTGAAATGTCAGGGCCAGTCACAGTTTTAACTAGACAGACAACTGCTGCAGAACTTGATAGCCACACCCAAGCTTTAGAGCAGCAAGCAACTCCTTCTTCAGAAAAGACACCAACCAAAAGAACAGCTGGTTCTGTTCTCAATAATTTTTTAGAGTCACCTTCCAAATTACTAGATACTCCTATAAAAAATTTATTGGATACACCTGTCAAGACTCAGTATGATTTCCCATCATGCAGATGTGTAGGTAAGTGCTAGAAATGTACTGAGACACATGGTGTTTATCCAGAATTAGCAAATTCATCTTCAGATATGGGATTTTCTTTCTTTTTTAAAAAAAATCTTGAGTCTGGCAGCAATTTGTAAGGGCTCATAAAAAACCTGAAGCTTACATTTTTTGTCTTTAAATTACAGATGCTTGTGCTGTGCAAGAGAGAACTTCACTTACACTCAGTTTTTCAAAAAAAAAAAAAAATAAAACAATGTGCATGCTCATTTCTTCCTCTAATCAAACCCTTTAAAATGTAAAGGTATCTGTTTTAGATTAATCAGTCTGTTTAACTCTTTGTATATGATCTCCTGGAGAGACGCCTAGGCATCTCTAAAAATATCTATTAAAATGAGAAAAATAACTGCTATATGCAACTTAATGTGGGAGCTTTTTAATATGTATTAATTCAAGGTTGAACATATTAGTGGTTTTACAATATTAATTTCTAGATGGGGGAAATTATCTTCAGTCTTGGTGAGTTGAGGGAAATTGTAATGCTGAAGTTCTGAATACTCATGACATTGCCCTTCATTTGTACACTTGAAATATTATATGATTTATATTCATTTTGATTCTGTTTTCTCTTTAAAGTGTCATCTTTTTGATAGAAAATATGCTTTTTTCTTTTCTTTTTTCAAACCAACATGTTTTTGTTAAAATTCAAGTTACGTGATAGGTCTGTTGGAATAGGGAAACATTTTGCTGATAGATGCATATGTGTGTATATGTATATTTTATATTACATATAAAATATATATAAAGACTTCATTATAGTCTCTCAGCTTGAATACAGTAGAGGACATTTGTAAAAACAAATGTTAAACTGATATGGCCAGTGGTCCACCCACCTCATGTTCTTCCTCTTACAACGGGACACCCCACATTTTATAGAAGAATGGAGGGAGGATCCATACTACCCCTTTGTGTGGTTAATATTAGGTTGCCCCAGGGGTGCCGTACCACACATGTCATAGATAATGTTAGGTAAGTTCTAATTATCTTCAGTCTCTTCTCCCATCATCCTAACCTCTCCTCCCACTTTCCATCTTTGATAGTCTACAAGAACCTCTTCCTTTTACCTGACCCTCTCTCCAGTATTTTCTCTCATCATAAATTATTCTAAAGTACATACAAATACGGGTCTGGGATCAGTATTCTTATTTTCAAAACACAGCAATTAAATGTTGAGGGGAAACAAGAGGAGAAAAAGGTACCTTGACAATAAAAACTGGGCAATATCCTGGGGGTGAGATAAGACAGGAAATTTTTAATCTTTTAACATCCAAGTAGCAGGCAGGCTTCTAGTTAGCTATAAAAAATTTTTTTACAGTTCAAAAAACTGGATTGTAATCGGTGTTACATATAATATATTCTAATTCCCTCACTGTTTTGTTTAGTTCCACTTACTTTGTTTAAAATAATAATTTCTTATTCCATATCTGAAATGTAATTTAATATATTTTTATCCAACAGCCAGCATGTACATATACTTAATTATTTGGCACATTTTCTAATAGATTAGTCCATCAGTTTATTCATTTTAAAGAAAAAAAAATGTTTAAAGTCACATTTAGGGCCCTTAATGTGCAGTTGGGGGATAAGCTTTGTGGATGTAGCCTTTATATTTAGTATAATTGAGGTCTAAAATAATAATCTTCTATTATCTCAACAGAGCAAATTATTGAAAAAGATGAAGGTCCTTTTTATACCCATCTAGGAGCAGGTCCTAATGTGGCAGCTATTAGAGAAATCATGGAAGAAAGGTAATTAACGCAAAGGCACAGGGCAGATTAACGTTTATCCTTTTGTATATGTCAGAATTTTTTCAGCTTTCACATACAAAGCAGTAAACAATTGTAAATTGAGTAATTATTAGTAGGCTTAGCTATTCTAGGGTTGCCAGCACTCCACACTGTGCTATTCACCAGAGAGTCACAATATTTGACAGGACTAATAGTCTGCGAGCTGGCACATGCTGCCCACTTTGAGATGGATGCCAGAAAACCCAGGCACGCACGAGAACCAGCCAGCCCGCCTGCCAGGCACAGGGGTGCTGGCACAGCCTGTAAAGAGAGGCCCCACTCTGGCTTTCCTACTTGATGATAAAGCGTCCAAGAAGAAAGAGAGGGGGGATGTGGTATAAGAAAGGAACCATTGAGTTAAATTCACCTAGAGCTGTAAATGAGTGGTTATCTATAAGGAAGTTGTCCCTTAGTATGAGCAGAGGGTAAGTGTGAGATGCTGAATAGAAACAGAGACAGATTCTATTTATAGCTACATTTTTTTTTTTTTTTTTTTTTTACTGTCAGGTAGGCAAGTATTTACCTGAATCTACACAGTTAGTCAGTCCTGCGTGTAGAAGACTCTTATGAGTGAGACAATCAATGCAGAGAGACTTTCATATAGGTATCCACAGACGTGAGCTGTTAACTATGCTAGGGGGCCTTTTCTTTAAGAGGTAGGCAGTGTTATTATTAAAATACGTTAGGAGACATTGTGGGCAGCAGGGACATACTTTGTATCATTCTTGCCCAATTTACAAACTATCCATTTCTAAATTAGCATGTAGAAATTCACTAAATAATCCTCTAGTAGCCTGGCAGATACAGTGAATTTCCCTAAGTGCCTTTTGTTATTAGCAAGTAGTAAGTAGTGCCTTGGTCAAAAGGGAAAATATAATCTATCTCTAGAGCTATCCTATATTTTCAAAATTGCTGGATGCTAGTTATTTGCAAGCCATCTTTAAAAAATGGTAGAGATTCTTTGAGGAACAGTTCTAACTAAAATCTGTTGTGATTCCCCAAGTTTTAAAATAGCTAAATTTAGTGAAGGACAAAAATCAAATAGTATATATCTTAGAAGACTGAATTTAATAAACTTAAAAAAGTTTTGTGCTTTGTGAAATTATGTCTAAAAATAAGCTTTCCCATTTATTTTCACCCAACATATAACTTCAAACTAGTTCATTACAATTATCAATATATTTTGATACCAAAGAAATACAAAGCTTAAAGTCTGTTATCCAATTTGCTTGGCTTAGACTTATTTTTTAAAAATAAATTAAACCATTCATTTCTCAAGGTGTGGTCATAGAATAAAATTATGCTCAAATGTTCAATATTTTGGTTGCCTTGGTTTCATTTGCTAATTTCATGTGTGTGTGTGTGTTTCTGTGGATTTCTTTTAAGGTTTGGACAGAAGGGTAAAGCTATTAGGATTGAAAGAGTCATCTATACTGGTAAAGAAGGCAAAAGTTCTCAGGGATGTCCTATTGCTAAATGGGTAAGTGACCTGACAAGGCCTTTGGTCTTAATCTTGGGCGTTTTGATTCATTAACCCTGAGAATTGGGCTACCAGATCAGAGTCATTTATGCCAATTGAAATGAACATTGCTTATATTTATTTTGTGTTAGCTCTTAAGAAAAAGGCAGATTAGTTTTTAAAGCACGTACAAACTGTATTTAATTGAAAGACTTTAGTGGGGAGGAGGTCCATTCAAATTGATAAAAAGTGTAATTCTTCTGGAATGTGAAGTCATCCTTAATCCTTTAAATACCTTCCATTAATCTTTATACTGTCATTTTTGAAAGCCTTGAACTTTGTGAAAAAGACCTGCAGGTCTTCCATATAGCTCTAGCTTTAATGCAGGGGTCATCACCCCTCCCTGTACTGGTATAGTCTGCTAAACATTGAGCAGTTTTGCATCTCTCGCAGTTCTGACCCCATTTTACAGATGGGTAGCAAAAGGCAAGTTGCAGGTGCTGGCCAATGTTGCCGTAATTGTGACCCAGACATGAAAAAATATGCATACATAAATCAGTGCCCTCCTCTGCCACAAGTGACCCTTGTTTTGTTTTGGTGGGGGTGGGGGTGTTGGGGTGGAATGGGGACCCGCACAGGTGGTTCGCAGAAGCTGCAGTGAGGAGAAGCTACTGTGCTTGGTGCGGGAGCGAGCTGGCCACACCTGTGAGGCTGCAGTGATTGTGATTCTCATCCTGGTGTGGGAAGGAATCCCATTGTCCCTGGCTGACAAACTCTACTCAGAGCTCACTGAAACGCTGAGGAAATACGGCACTCTCACCAATCGCCGGTGTGCCCTGAATGAAGAGTAAGTGAAGCCTCCCCTCTCTTTCCACTGACTGCAAAACCTGATCATGGGTCTGACCCAAGGGAGTCGAACCTGCATTTTTACATTTATAAAATGGAGACCAAAATGGCTGTTTCAGTCATGCAGAAGGAAGTTGGATTTGCTACCGTGGGTAATTTGAGGTGATTTCCTTAACCATTTCGTACCTTCAGACAGTGCAGACATTTAGTTAGGAGCAGCTTGCTGAAAGTCTGAATGTCTGTACCCCATGAACTCGATCGTGCCATAAACTTGAAAGTATTTGTGTGTCCACTTGCTGCAAGTGACAAGTCTTGTGTGCCTGGCCACCACACTAGTAAGTATTGACACCATTATTATGTTGCAGTATCTGAAACAGATATATAATGCTAATGCAGCAAACATCAAAATATTAGGCTTATATAATTTCTGTAGAAACAAACTGATTCATACGTCAGTTCAATCCCGTTTATTATTTTCACAATAGTAATAAAGATTAATTTCATTTTTACTACTACTATATAAGCAAGAAATTAGCGGCTATGGACTTGCATTATTTTTGAGGAATTTAAACATTTGGAATAGGAGAGCAGGGGTATGCAGTTAAATATATTTAGTGCATCCAAGTGCTAGTATGTTTTTGTTTGTTAACCTCATCCAGTTTAGGAAGTTTAATCATCACTTGGAGAAAGCTTCATTACGATTGTTCCTCTGCTATACTATTCCTGTATAACATTAGAAGAATACAGGAGAATTTATAGTGCTACACTGAAATCCTACAGGAGTTATTTTACTCACAATTGGTCCTAAAATAATTTTAATTTTGCACTTCTTCCTTTAGTTTCCTTTCCTCTGCATTCACCAAACTACAGTACAGTTTACTGAATATATGGAAATACTGCGCTGCTCGTTGCAACAGCCCGTTGCTACCATAATTTGTTCCTTCGCTATTAATCTGACTGATACTGTTTTTACTAACTTCATGTTGACATGGGTTTTCTCTGGGTCATGGGGGGGTGTGCAAATCAACTATAAATAATATGTCTAGGAAAGTTACTTTTCATATAGGAAAGTGTGACTTGGCTTCCTGTGGTAGTTATGATCCAAAAATGTAATGGTGTGTACCTCAATGCCATTAATCCACTTTTATAAATGACGTGCTGGAAGATAGAATGCTGATTCATAACACATGACTCAAACTCACAATGGATTGTTCTAGGTATAAAATACTATTCAGTGTACCCTAATTTCCATTGTTCCCTCTCTAAAAGATGTATTTAAATGAGTTTAATCAGAAAGAAAATGAGGGGCACCTGGGTGACTCAGTCATTAAGCATCTGCCTTCTGCTCAGGTCATGACCCCAGAGTCCTGGGATCGAGCCCCGCATCGGGCTCCCTGCTCGGCGGGAAGCCTGCTTCTCCCTCCCCCACTCCCCCTGCTTGTGTTCCCTCTCTCGCTGTCTCTCTCTCTGTCAAATAAATAAAATCTTAAAAAAAAAAAAAAAGAAAATGAAAGTTAAGGCACCTTGAGATGATGTCAGTGATAGCATTTTTCTCAGGAATTAAGTATCTGCCTTGTTTGTTTTTTTGTTTTTGTTTTTGTTTTTTTAAAGCAGACTTCCTCTTAGACTTGGTGGCTTGAACTTCTAAACCACCGAAGAACTTCTTGTGAAAATAACAGTTGTTTTATTTAAATTTCTTGAAGTTTCATGCAAACTATATTTCACATTCTTCGTGATTGATTTAATTTTCAGTTATTCTGTATCTCTGGTATCTTTCCCCTGTAGACTTTAATATAATTTCTATAAATGCTATTGCCTGAAATGGAATCTGACATGTAGAAAGAAATTCTATGTTAAGAACTTTCCTGAATTGTGTTATTTTGCATTTAAAATCCATGAGCAATAGTTGAGCCAGGGTCTAAGAAAAATTACAGTTTGGTCTAAACAGGAGGTGAGTACAAAACCATTAGAAGATGTGCTTCCAATGTTAAGACATTTTAAAGGCCAATCTGTGTACTTTTGCTTCTTTTTGTCTGGAATTTCAAAAGGTAAAGGTAACTATTTAGATGAAGTTTTAGGTTTGGGTTATGCATATTTAAAACAATTCTCCAAAAACAAAACAAAACAACATACACAATTAAAATAGACATTTACCAGTGGCAATAGACTTCATTCAGATGTAGTTTTTGAAATTTCTAATACCTCATAAAATAAATTTTATGTCTGGCAGAAGTTAAAATTATGGCTTTGCCAAAAACAGAGGATAATCTCAAATTGGGGCTGCTGACTCCGTTTAATATTCAAAGCTGTATGAACCTCATCTCTGAGTTCTTACAAATCCCAATGCCTACATGCACCATAACCGCCCACTCTGAGTCCAGAAAAGAACTCTGAGAGTATCTTTCAGTGGGAAGGTCAGAAACGGATTTTCATGTTTCCTTTGAGCCTAACCAGCTGTTTCTTCTTTAAAGATTTCCCTTTGAGATTTCCATTTTATGACTAAGCCTAACCAATATTATTCTGGCAAGTAAGAGTTGTGGGAGTGTATCTGTCATTATAAGAAGTCAAAGCCAGAAACATGTTCTGCCATGCTGGGTGATGTTAAATTTTTTAAGTTAACATTATATTATAAAAAATTTTCAAACATGCATAAATGGAGGAGTACAGGGTAGTGAATCCCCATGGACCCATTATGTAGCTTCAGTAGTTATCAACATTTTATCAATACTGTTTCACATATTTCCCCGACACTTTCTACCCCCACCAGTGTTTTAAAGCAAAACACAGATACCATCTCACCCATGTACATTTCAGTGTGTAACTCTAACAGATAAGGACCTTTTTTTTTTTTTACAAAACCTAGTTACAGTGTCATGTCAATGATTCTTTAATATCATTTCATGTTCAGACCACGTTCAGATTCCCTAATTGGATCCTGTTTCAAAATAATAATAATAATAATAATAAAAAGTAAAAAGATACAACATGAAAGCCCATGCCTTGTATTTGATTGAGACTTTTGAGTGGTCCCAGTTCATGCCTGTTGTCTAGCATAATAATTAATAGAACTTCCTTTAAAAAAAAATAGAACTTCCTTTCACTCTCAAAAGTATCCTAATTTGGAAGATAAATTATATGATTCATAAGCCTCTTTTTGTTTATAACAGTTCCTCCTCTCTTTTTAATGCATTTATTGTTAAAACAGACTATATCATTTGCTGTATAAAATTTCCCACATTCTGGATTTGGTTGATTGCACACTGTTTTGTTCAACTTACCCCTCTATCCCAACTGTCTTTTGTACACTGATATTAAGAGACTTAAACAAGTTATGTGTGCATACATGTATGTATGTATATATTGGCAGAAATGCTTCATAAGTGGTGATGAAATAATCTTAGTTCTTCATATCCAGCATGAGGGTTATAATGTCTGCTTTGTTTCATTCTTAATGTTGCTAAGAGTGCTTAGTGAGTTCAGAAGTTGTCAGCTTGATCTGTCCATCATCAGATTTCCCAGAAAACTTTCACCTAATGGTGCAGCATATTCATTGAGGATCATTGCCTGTTTCTATTGTTTTGAGTTTGCAAATTGATGATTTTCTTATTTTTGAAGTATACATTTATTTGTTAGATTTAACAAATTTTTGCTAGTGTTTCTAAAATTGCGTAAGGTTGAATATGTGAACTAATTTTTAGTTTAAAGTTGTTGAGGTTGTTTTTTTTTTTTTCTTTCAGAAGTCCAGATGGTAACTCAACGGTTGAGAATGTTTTTAAAAATCTGTTATATAGATGAATATTTTTATTACAATTGCTTTACTGATTTGTCATTTAACCATGAGCCAATTTGAGTCATGTTAAATGAGGCTGCCATGTGCTAATTCTAATATTATTTGAAAGGGCCCTATAGAAATAAAAATGCCTTTTAGTAGCCATTTCATGTGGGAAATCATCTTGAAGTTGCTCCACCTTATTATGCAGGGATTTTTTTGAGATACAATTCACATACCATAAAATTCACCATTTTGAAGTATACAATGAGTGGTTTAGTATATTTACAAAGTTGTGCAATGTTTTTTCACTCCCAGAAGAAAACCCCATACCTATTAGACAGTCAATTCCCATTCTCCTCTCCCTTAAAATGGCAGCCACAATCAACTTTCTGTCTCCATAGATTTGCCTATACTGAGCATTTTGTATTAGTGGAATTATACAATATTTGGCCTTTCTGCCTGGCCTCTTTCTCTTAGCATAATGTTTTAAAGGTTCTCCATGTCCTAATGTTAATCAGTATTTTATTCCTTTTTGTGGCTGAGTAATATTCCATTGTGTATATATACCACATTTTCTTTATCCATTCATCAGTTAATGGACATTTGGATTGTTTCCACTTTGGGGCTATTATGAATGCTGCTGCTGTGAACATCTGTGTACAAATTTTTGTATGGACATATGTTTTCAGTTCTCTTGGAGTGACATTGTTAGTCATATGGTTACTCTATGTTTAGCTTCTTTGAGGAACTTCCAAACTATTTTCCAAAACAGCTGTACCATTTTTCATTCGTCCCAGCAGTATATGGAAGTTCCAGTGTCTCCACATCCTCACCAAAACTAGTTATTGTCTATCTTTTGTATTATAGTCCCCAGTGGGTGTGAAGTGTATCTTGTGGTTTTGATTTGCTTTTCCATAATGACTGATGAT
This sequence comes from Mirounga leonina, assembly GCF_011800145.1. Classification (NCBI taxonomy): domain Eukaryota; kingdom Metazoa; phylum Chordata; class Mammalia; order Carnivora; family Phocidae; genus Mirounga; species Mirounga leonina. The sequence goes on from NW_023270702.1 coordinate 4,762,918, forward strand.
GTTAGGCATTATTTTCTGTCCTATTGGCTATTCATTTATCTTCTTTGGAAAATGCCTACTTGATTCTTTGCTCATTTTTAAGTTGAGTTCATTGTTTTTTGAGTTGTAAGAGTTCTTTATATATTCCAAATACTAGAACTTTATCAGATATATGACTTTCAGATATTTTCTGTTATTTAGGTTGCCTCTTCACTTTCTTGATAATGTCCTTGAAGCACAGAATTTTTCAATTTTGATTAAATCAAATTTATGTATTTTTTAATTCCCTGTACTTTTATCTAAGAAACCATTGTGTGATCCAAGGTCTTGAGGATTTACATCTATGTTTTCTTTCCAGAGTATTAGAGTTTTAGCTCTTACATTTAGTTCTTTGATCACTGCTAAGTTAATTTTATGATTTTAAGAGTCTAATACCATTCTTTTGCATATGGCTCAGCACCATTTGTTGAGGAGATTATTTTCTCCATTAAATGGTCTTGTCACTCTTGTTGAAAATTAATTGACAAAGATATATGGGTTATTTTGAGACTCTTCTATTCCATTAATCTACCTAAATATCTATCCTTATGACAGTAATATACAATGTTGATTACTGTAGTTTTGTAGTAAGTTCTGAAATTGGAATTCATCTCTTCTGCCCATTCTCTCTATCACCTCCCCTCTGACAACCACCACTTCTCTGTATTTATGTAAGTCCTCCAATGTTTTACAAGACTTTTTTTGGCAGTGGGGGGGGCTACTCTGGATTCTTTTCATGTATTTGAGAATTTTAGGATCAATTTGTCAATTTCACCATCTGGGATTTGACAGGAGTTCTGTTGAATCGGCGGGGGGGGGGGGTAGTATTGTCAGCTTAACAATATTAAGTCTTCCAATTGGTTAACAAAGGATGCCTTTGCACTTACTTAGGTCTTTAATTTCTTTCAATGATGTTTTATAGTTTTCAGTATGCGAGTCCTACACACTTATGTTAAATTTCTAAGTATTTTTTTCTTTTTGATGCCATTAAATGGAATTATTTTGATTTCATTATTGGATTATTCATTGTTAGCATACACTTAGACAGTTGTTTCTTATGCTTTTTTTATTGAGGTATAGTTGACATACAATGTTATGTTAGGTTCAGGTATATAACATAGTGATTTGACAATTCTGTATTTTAAGCTATGCCCACCAGGAAAAACGTAGTTACCATCTATCACCATACAATATTATTACAGTATTATTGATATATTCCACATGCTGTACTTTTCATCGCTATAACTTATTTTATAACTGAAAGTTTGTACCTCTTAATCCCCTTCACCTATTTCACCCGTCCTCCCACCCCCCCCACCCCCACTCCCACCCCCTCCCCCGGGCAATCAGTTTCTTCTCTGTATTTATGATTCTGTTCCTTTTGGGGTTTTTTGTTTGCTCATTTGTTTTGTGTTTTAGATTTTACATATAAATGAAGTCATATGGTATTTGTCTTTGTCTGGTGTATTTCACCTAGCATGATACCATCTAGGTTTCTCCATGTTGTCACAAATGGCAAAGTCTCATTCTTTTTGTGGCTGAATAATATTCCATTGTATATATATGCCACATCTTCATTATCCATTCATCTATTAATGGACACTTAGGTTGTTTTCATATCTTGGCTATTTGGGCCAAGTAGTGGAATTACTGGATTATATGGTATTTCTAGTTCTATTTTTGACAAACCTTCATACTATTTTCCATAGTGATAGCACCAATTTACATTCCGACCAACAGTGCATGAGAGCTCCCTTTTCTCCACATCCTCACCATTTGTCTTTTTGATTCTAACCATTCTGACTGGTGAGAAGTGATACCTCATTGTGGTTCTGATTTGCATTTTCCTGATGACTCGTGATGTTGAGCATCTTTTCATATGTCTGTTGTCTGTATGTCTTCTTTGGAAAAATGTCTATTTAGGTCCTCTGCCCAATTTTTAATTTTTTTTGAGTTATATAAGTTCTTTATATATTTTTGATATTAACCCCTTATTGGATATGTCATTTGCAGATATCTTCTCCCATTCGGTAGGGGTTCTTTTGTTTTCTTGATGGTGTCCTTTGCTGTGCAAAACCTTTTAGTTTGATGTAGTCCCAATAGTTTAGTTTTGTTTTTATTTCCTTTGCCTGGGGAGACATATCTAGAAAAATGTTGCTAAGGCTAATGTCCAAAAGATTATTGCTCATTTTTTCTTTTAGGAGTGTTTTATCAGTTCAGCTCTCACATTTAGGTCTTCAATTCATTTTGAGTTTATTTTTGTGTATGCTGTGAGAAAGTCATCCATTTCATTCTTTTGCCTGTAGCTGTCCATTTATTGAAAAGGCTGTCTTTTCCCTAATGTATATTCTTGCCTCCTTTTCATAGCTTAATTGACAATATATGTATGGGTTTATTTCTGGGTTCTCTATCCTATTCCATTGATCTCTGGGTCTATTTTTTGTGCCAGAACCATACTGTTTTGATTACTATAGTAATCTATAGTATTTCTTGAAATCTGGGGTTGTGATACTCTAGCTTTCTTCTCAAGATTGCTTTGGCTATTTGCAGTATTTTGTGGTTCGATAAAAATTTTAGGATTATATGTTCTACTTCTGTGAAAAATGCCATTGGTATTTGGACAGGGATTACATTGAATCTGTACATTGCTTTGGGTAGTATGGACATTTTAACAACATTAATTCTTCCAATTCATGAGCATGGTTTATCTTTCCATTTCTTTGTGTTGTCTTCAATGTTTTTCATTAACATCTTATAATTTCCAGGGTATAAGTCTTTCACCTCTTTGGTTAAATAGTTTCCTAAGTGTTTTATTATTTTTAGTGTAATTATAAATGGAATTGTTTTCTTAATTTCTCTTTCTGCTACTTTGTTATTAGTGTACAGAAACACAACACATTTCTGTATATTAATTTTATATCCTGTAACTTTACTGAGTTCATTTATTTATTCTAATAGTTGTTTTGGTGGATTCTTTAGGATTTTCTCTATATAGTATCATGTTATCCACAAATGACCATTTCACTTCTTCCTTACGATTTGGATTTTTTTTTTTTTCCTTGTCTGATTGTTGCAGCTAGGACTTTCAGTACTATGTTGAATAAAAGTAGTAAGAGTGAACATCCTTGTCTTGTTCCTGATTTGAGAGGAAAAACCTTCAGTTTTCCCCATTACCTGTGGGTTTGTTATATATGGCCTTTATTATGTTGAGGTGTATTCCCACTAAACTCACTTAAGTTGAGTTGTTATCATGAATGGATGTTGTATTTTGTCAAATTATTTTTCTCCATGTATTGGGATATGATCATCTGGCTTTTATTCTTTCTTATTAATATGCTATATCACATTTATTGATTTGTGAATATTGAACTACCCTTGAATCCCTGGAATAAGTCCCCCTTGATCATGCTGAATGAACCTTTTAATGTATTGTTGAATCCGGTTTGCTAATATTTTGTTAAGGATTTTTGCATCTGTGTTCATCAGAGATATTGACCTATAGTTTTCTTTTTTTCATAGTGTTTTTGTTTTTAGTATCAGAATAATGTAGGCCTCATAGAATGAATTTGGAAGCTTTCCTTCCTCTGCTATTTTTGGAATAGTTTGAGAAGAATAAGTATTAACTCTTCTTTATATGTTTGCTAGAATTCATGTATGAAGCCACCTGGTCCTAGATTTTTGATAGGAGTTTATTACTGTTTCAGTTTTGTCACTAGTAATTGGTTTCTTCATATTGCCTATTCCTTCCTGATTCAGTTTTAGAAGATTTTATGTTTCTAGGAATTTATCCATTTCTTCTAGGTTGTCCAGTTTATTTGCATATGATTTTTATAATATTTTCATAATTTTTAATATTTCTTTGATTTCAGTTATTTTTCCTCCTTCATTTCTGTTTTTATTTGAGTCCTCTCCTTTTATTTACGAGTCTAGCTAATGGTTTATCAATTTATTTTTTTGAAGAATGAGTTCTTCGTTTCACTGATCTTTTCTATTATTCTTTAGTCTCTTTTTCATCCATTTCACCTCTAACCTTCATTATTTCTTCCTTCTACTAGCTTTAGGCTTTTTTCTTTTTCTAATTTATTTAGGTGTGAGGGTAAATTGTTTGAGATTTTTATTTCTTGTGGTAGGCTTATAATGTCATAAACGTCCCTCTAAGAACTGCTTTAACTGTGTCCCAAAGATTTTGGACTATTGTGTTTTAGTTTTCATTTGTCTCCATGTATTTTTTATCTCCTTTTTGATTTTCTTGTTAATCCATTAGTTGTTTTTCTTTTAATATTTACTTATTTATTTATTTGAGAGAGAGAGTGAGCACACGTGAGTGGTGGGAGGGGCAGAAGGAGAGAGAGAATCTCAAGCAGACTCCCCACTGAGTGTAGAGCCCAATGCAGGGCTTGATCTCACAACCCCAAGATCATGACCTGAGCTGAAACCAAGAAAGATAGTCACTTAACCAACTGAACCACCCAGGTGCCATGCCATCAGTTATTTAGTAGTATGTTATTTAGTTTCCACATGTTTGTGAGGTTTGTGTTTTTTCTTACAGTTGATTTCTTGTTTCATACCATTGTAGTCAAAAGATGCATGATATGATTTCAGTCTTCTTAAATGTATTTAGATTTGTTTTCTGGCCTAACATGTGATTTATCCTGGAAAATGTTCCATGGATAATTTTCCACACTTGAAAAAAAAAATGTTCTGCTGGTTTTGGATGGAATGTTCTGTATATATCTATTAGGTCCATCTGGTCTAATGTGTCATTCAAAGCCACTGTTTCCTTGATCTATTCATTTATGCAAGTGCTGTCACTATTATTGTATTACTGTCAATTTCTCCCCTTAATGTCTATTAATATTGGCTTTTTGTATTTTGGTGCTCCTGTGTTGGGTGCATAGATATTTACAATTGTTATATCCTTTTATTGGATTGATTCCTTTATCATTATGTAGTGCCCTTCTTTGTGTCCTACCGCAGTATTTGCTTTAAAGTTGATTTTGTCTGATACAAGTATTGCTACCTCAGGTTTTTGGTTTTTTTTTTCCACTTCCATTTGCATGGAATATCTTTTTCCATCCCTTCACTTTCAGGCTGTGTGTGTCTTTAGGTCTAAGTTAGTTTCCTGTAGGGAGTATATAGATTGGTCTTGTTTTTTAGCCATTCAGTCACCCTCTGTCTTTTGATTGGAGCATTTAGTCCATTTACATTTAAAGTGATTGTTAATAGGTATGTACTTAATGCCATTTTGTTAGTTTCCTGGTGTTTTCATAGTTCTTCTCAGTTCCTTTTTTCTTCTTTTGCTTTCTTCCCATGTGGTTTGATGGCTTTCTTTAATGTTATGCTTGGATTACTTTCACTTTATTTTTTGTATATCTGTTATAGGTTTTTCATTTGTGGTTACCATTGGGTTCATATAGAACATCTTGTGTGTATAGCAGTCTATATTAGGTTGGTGTCACTTAAATTTGAACACATAAAAGCACTAAATTTTTGTTCCCCTTCCATATTTTATGTGTGCGAAGTCGTATTTTACATCTTTTTATCACTTGACTAATTTTTGTAGATACAGTTGATTTTACCAGTTTAGTTTTAATCCCCACACTGACTTTATGAGTGATTATTCTACTACCTTTACTATATGTTTGCTTTTACTTGTGAAATTTTCCCTTTCATATTTTTCTTCTAGTTATGGCCTTTTCTTTCCACTTAAAGAATTCCCTTTAACCTCTTTTGCAAGGCTGGTTTAGTGGTGATGAACTACTTTAACTATTGTTTGGGAAACTGTATCTCTTCAATTCTGAGTAATAATCTTGCTGGGTAGAGTAGGTAGAGTATTCTTGATTATAGGTTTTATCCTTTCAGCACTTAGAATATCTATCATGCCACTCTCTTCTTGCCTGTAAAGTTTCTGCTAAAAAATATCATCTTATAGCCTTATGGGGTTTTCTTTGTATGTAACTGTTTTCTCTTGCTGCTTTTAAAATTTTCTCATTATCATTACTTTTTGCCTTTTTAGTTTTTATGTATCCTGGTATGGATCTTCTTGGGTTCATCTTATAGGTACTCTCTGTGCTTTCTGACCTGGATTCTGTTTCCTTCCCCATATTAGGGAAGTTTACAGCTATTTTTTTTTTTTTCCAAATATGTTTTCTGCCCCCTTCTCTCTTCTCCTTCTGGGATCCCTACAATGTGAATGTTACCATGCTTGATGATGTTGCAGAGTCTCTTAAGTTATTCTCACTTTTTAAATTCTTTTTCTTTTTTGCTGTTCAGCTTGGTTGCTTTCCATCTCCTGCCTTCCAGATCACTGATCTGTTCTGCACCCTTTAATCTGCTGTGGATTACCTCTAGGATGTTTTTCATTTCAGCTACTGAATACTTCAGCTATGACTGGTTATTTTTTATATTTTCTTTCTCTTTGGTGTTCTCACTGACTTCATTCGTCCTTTTTTCAAGTCCAGTATCTATGACCATTACTTTGAATTTTTTATCAGGCATATTGCTTATCTCTGTTTCATTTAGCACTTCATTTTCATTAGTCTTCTGCAACAATTGATTTTTATGTATTCATCTTGTATTCTGGAAACTCACTGAACTAGTTTATTAGTGTTAATTTTTTTTCTTTTGGTAGATTCCTTAGGATTTACTACGTACAAGATTATGTTATCTACAAATAGAGATAGTTTAATTTCTTCCTTTCGACGCTGGGTGCCTTTATTTCTTTTTCTTGCCTAAATTTTCCTGGGTGAAACCTGCAGTAGATATTAAATAAAATTGACAAGAACAAACATTTATGTCTTGTTCCTAATTTTAGGGAAAAAACTCAATTTTTCACCATTAGGTATGGTGCTTATCTGCAGATTTTGTAGATGCTCTTTATCAGATTGAGAATTTTTTTTTTCTATTTTAATCTGTTATTTTTATCATGAAAAGATGTTGGACTTTTTCCAAATGCTTTTTCTGCATCTAACAAGATGATCGATCATGTGGTATACTACTTAGATTTTTGAACATTGGCCCAACATTGCATTTCTGAGATAAATCACCCGAGGTTATAATGAACAAATCTTTTATATATTGTTCAAATCTGTTTGCTAGTATTTTATTGAGGATTCTTGCATTTATATTAGTAAAGGATATTGGTATACTACAATATTGTGATGTCTTTGGTTTTGGTATCAGGTTAATACCACCATCATAGAATCCATTGAAAAGTGTCCCCTCTTCTATTTTTTTGGAAGAATTTGTAAAGGATTGGGGTTAATTCTTTTTTTGTAATTTTATTATGTTATTTTCATCACCATACATAACATCATTAATTTCTGATGTAGTGTTCCCTGATTCATTGTTTGCGTATAACACCCAGTGCTCCATGCAGAACATGCCCTCTTTAATACCCATCACCAGGCAAACCCATTCCCCCATCCCCCTCCCCTCTAGAACCCTCAGTCTCAGAGTCCATAGTCTCTCATGGTTCATCTCCCCTCCGATTCCCCCCCCCCTTCATTTTTCCCTTCCTACTATCTTCATTTTTTTTTTAACATATAATGTATTATTTGTTTAAGAAGTACAGGTCTGTGATTCAACAATCTTACATAATTCACAGTGCTCACCATAGCACATACCCTCCCCAATGTCTATCACGCAGCTACCCCATCCCTCCCACCCCCTATCACTCCAGCAACCTTCAGTTTGTTTCCTGAGATTAAGAATTCGTCATATCAGTGAGATCATATGATACATATCTTTCTCTGATTGACTTATTTTGCTCAATATAATACCCTCCAGCCCCATCCCCATTGTTGCAAATGGCAAGATTTCATTCCTTTTGATGGCTGCATAATATTCCATTGTATATATATACCACAGCTGCTTTATCCATTCATCTATCGATGGACATCTTGGCTCTTTCCATAGTTTGGCTACTGGGGACATTGATGCTATAAACATCGGGGTGCATGTACCCCTTCGGGTCACTACATTTGTATCTTCAGGGTAAATACCCATTATTGCAATTGCTGGGTCATATGGTAGCTCTATTTTCAACTTTTTGAGGAACCTCCATACTGTTTTCCAGAGTGTTTGCACCAGCTTGCATTCCCACCAACAGTGTAGGAAGGTTCCCCTTTCTCCACATCCTCACCCACATCTGTTGTTTCCTGACTTGTTAATTTTAGCCATTCTGACTGGTGTAAGGTGGTATCTCATTGAGTTTTTGATTTGGATTTCCCTGATGCCGAGCGATGTTGAGCACTTTTTCTTGCCTGTTGGCCATTTGTATGTCTTCTTTGCAGAAATGTCTGTTCATGTCTTATGCCCATTTTTTGACTGGATCATTTGTTCTTTGGGTGTTGAGTTTGATAAGTTCTTTATAGATTTTGGATACTAGCCCTTTATCTGATATGTCATTTGCAAATATCTTCTCCCATTCTGTCAGTTGTCTTTTGGTTTTGTTGATGGCTTCTTTTGCTGTGCAAAAGCTTTTTATCTTGATGAGGTCCCAATAATTCATTTTTGCCCTTGCTTCCCTTGCCTATGGTGATGTTTCTAGGAAGAAGTTGCTGCGGCTGAGGTCAAAGAGGTTGCTGCCTATGTTTTCCTTTAGGATTTTGATGGACTCCTGTCTCACATTTAGGTCTTTCAACCTATTTGGAGTCTGTTTTTGTGTGTGGTGTAAGGAATTGGTCCAGTTTCATTCTTCTGTCCAATATTCCCAACACCATTTGTTGAAGAGACTGTCTTTTTTCCATTGGGCATTATTTCCTGCTTTGTCGAAGATTAGTTGACCATAGAGTTGAGGGTCCATTCTGGGCTCTCTATTCTGTTCCATTGATCTATGTGTCTGTTTTTATGCCAGTACCATTCTGTCTTGATGATGACAGCTTTGTAATAGAGCTTGAAGTCCGGAATTATGATGCTGCCAGCTTTGCTTTTCTTTTTCAACATTCTTCTGGCTATTCAGCGTCTTTTCTGGTTCCATACAAATTTTAGGATTATTTATTCCATTTCTTTGAAAAAAGTGGATGGTATTTTGATAGCGATTGCATTAAATGTGTAGATTACTCTAGGTAGCATTGCCATCTTCACAATATTTGTTCTTCCAATCCATGAGCATGGAACATTTTTCCATTTCTCTGTGCCTTCCTCAATTTCTTTCATGAGTATTTTATAGTTTTCTGAGTACAGATCCTTTGCCTCTTTGATTAGATTTATTCCTAGGTATCTTATGGTATTGGGTACAATTGTAAATGGGATCGACTCCTTAATTTCTCTTTCTTTTGTCTTGTTGGTGTATAGGAATGCCACTGATTTCTGTGCATTGATTTTATATCCTGCCACTTTCCTGAATTCTGTATGAGTTCTATAGCAGTTTTGGGGTGGAGTCTTTTGGGTTTTCTACATAAAGTATCATATCATCTGCAAGGAGTGAGAGTTTGACTTCTTCTTTGCCAATTTGGATGCCTCTTATTTCTTTTTGTTGTCTGATTGCTCTGGCTAGGACTTCTAGTACTATGTTGAATAGTAGTGGTGATAGTGGACATCCCTGCCATGTTCCTGACCTTAGGGGAAAAGCTCTCAGTTTTTCCCCATTAAGAATGATATTCGTGGGGCGCCTGGGTGGCTCAGTTGGTTAAGTGACTGCCTTCGGCTCAGGTCATGATCCTGGAGTCCCAGGATCGAGTCCCGCATCGGGCTCCCTGCTCGGCAGGGAGTCTGATTCTCCCTCTGACCCTCCCCCTCTCATGCTCTCTCTCTCTCATTCTCTCTCTCAAATAAATAAATAAAATCTTTAAAAATAAAATGATATTCGCTGTGGGTTTTTGGAAGATGGCTTTTATGATATTGAGATCTGTACCCTTCATCCCTATATTCTGAAGAGTTTTGATCAAGAAAGGATGCTGTACTGTATCAAATGCTTTTTCTCTATCTATTGAGAGGATCATATGGTTCTTGTTCTTTCTTTTATTAATGTATTGTAACACATTGATTGATTTGCGGATGTTGAACCAACCTTGCAGCCCAGGAATAAATCCCACTTGGTCATGGTGAATAATCCTTTTAATGTACTGTTGGATCCTATTGGCTAGTATTTTGGTGAGAATTTTTGCATCCATGTCCATCAGGGATATTGGTCTGTAATTCTCCATTTTGATGGGGTCTTTGTCTGGTTTTGGGAACAAGGTAATGGTGGCCTCATAAAACGAGTTTGGAAGTTTTCTTTCCATTTCTTTTCTTTTTTTTTTTTTTCTGGAACAGTTTCAGAAGAATAGGTATTAATTCTTCTTGAAATGTTTGGTAGAATTCCCCTGGGAAGCCATCTGGCCCTGGGCCTTTGTTAGTTGGGAGATTTTTGATTACTGTTTCAATTTCCTTAGTGGTTATAGGTCTGTTCAGGTTTTCTATTTCTTCCTGGTTCAGTTTTGGTAGTGGATACATCTCTAGGAATGCATCCATTTCTTCCAGGTTATCTAATTTGCTGGCATATAATTGCTCATAATATGTTCTTATAATTGTTTGTATTCTTTGGTGTTGGTTGTGATCTCTCCTTTTTCATTCATGATTTTGTTGATTTGGGTCATTTCTCTTTTCTGTTTGATAAGTCTGGCCAGGGGTTTATCAATCTTGTTAATTCTTTCAGAGAACCAGCTCCTAGTTTCGTTGATCTGTTCTACTGTTCTTTTGGTTTCTATTTCATTGATTTCTGCTCTGATCGTTATTATTTCTCTTCTCTTGGGTTCAGGCTTTATTTGCTGTTCTTTCTCCGGCTCCTTTAGGTGTAGGGTTAGGTTGTGTATTTGAGACCTTTCTTGTTCTTTGAGAAAGGCTTGTATTGCTATATACTTTCCTCTTAGGACTGCCTTTGCTGCATCCCAAAGATTTTCAACAGTCGTGTTTTCATTTTCATTGGTTTCCATGAATTTTTTTAATTCTTCTTTAATATCCTGGTTGACCCATTCATTCTTTAGTGAGATGCTCTTTAGCCTCCATGTATTTGAGTTCTTTCCGACTTTCCTCTTGTGATTGAGTTCTAGTTTCAAAGCACTATAGTCTCAAAATATGCAGGGAATGATTCCAGTCTTTTGGTACCAGTTGAGACCTGATTTGTGACCTAGGACGTGATCTATTCTGGAGAATGTTCCATAGGCACTAGAGAAGAATGTGTATTCTGTTGCTTTGGGACGGAATGTTCTGAATGTATCTGTGAAGTCCATTTGGTCCAGTGTATCATTTAAAGTCTTTATTTCCTTGTTGATCTTTTGCTTAGATGATCTGTCCATTTCAGCGAGGGGGTTGTTAAAGTCCCCCACTATTATTGTATTGTTGTCGATGTGTTTCTTTGCTTTTGTTATTAATTGCCGTATATAATTGGCTGCTCCCATGTTAGGGGCATAGATATTTACAATTGCTAGATCTTCTTGTTGGATAGACCCTTCAAGTAGGATCTAGTATCCTTCCTCATCTCTTATTATAGTCTTTGGTTTAAAATCTGTCTGATATAAGGACTGCCACCCCAGCTTTCTTTGGGTGTCCATTAGCATGATAAATGGCCTTCCACCCCCTCACTTTCAATCTGGAGGTGTCTTTGGGTCTAAAATGAGTCTCTTGCAGACAGCATATCGATGGGTCTTATTTTTTTATCCAATCTGATAGCCTGTGTCTTTTGATTGGGGCATTTAGCTCATTTACATTCAGGGTAACTATTGAAAGATATGAATGTAGTGCCATTGTATTGCCTGTAAGGTGACTGTTACTGTATATTGTCTGTGTTCCTTTCTGGTCTATGTTCCTTTTAGGCTCTCTCTTTGCTTAGAGGACCCCTTTCAATATTTCTTCTAGGGCTGGTTTCCTGTTGCAAATTCCTTTAGTTTTTGTTTGTCCTGGAAGTTTTCAATCTCTCCTTCTATTTTCAGTGACAGCCTAGCTGGATATAGTATTCTTGGCTGCATATTTTTCTCATTTAGTGCTCTGAATATATCATGCCAGTCCTTCTGGCCTGCCAGGTCTCTGTGGATAGGTCTGCTGCCAGTCTAATGTTTCTACCATTGTAGGTTACATCTCTTGTCCCGAGCTGCTTTCAGGATTTTCTCTTTGTCTCTGAGACTCTAAGTTTTACTATTAGATATCGGGGTGTTGACCTATTTTTATTTATTTTGAGGGGGTTCTCTGTGCCTCCTGGATTTTGATGCCTGTTTCCTTCCCCAAATTAGGGAAGTTCTCTGCTATAATTTGCTCCAATATACCTTCTGCCCCTCTCTCTCTTTCTTCTTCTGGGATCCCAATTATTCTAATATTGTTTTTTCTTATGGTATCACTTCTCTCTCGAATTCTGCCCTCATGATCCAGTAGTTGTTTATCTCTCTTTTTCTCAGCTTCTTTATTTTCCATCATTTGGTCTTTTATATCACTAATTCTCTCTTCTGCCTCATTTATCCTAGCAGTTAGAGCCTCCATTTTTTATTGCACCTCATTAATAGCCTTTTTGATTTCGACTTGGTTAGATTTTAGTTCTTTTATTTCTCCAGAAAGAGTTACTCTAATATCGTCCATGCTTTTTTTCAAGCCCAGCTAGTATCTTTAAAATCATCATTCTGAACTCTATTTCCGACATCTTACTAATGTCCATATTGATTTGGTCCCTGGCAGTCAGTACTGCCTCTTGTCCTTTTTTTTGAGGTGATTTTTTCCATCTTGCCATTTTGTCCAGAGGAGAATAGATGAATGAGAACAAAATGCTAACAGGGTAACAACGACCCCAGAAAAATATACACTAAACAAATCAGAAGAGACCTGAAACTGGGGGAAAAGAAAGGGAAAGAAAGAAAAAAGAAAAAAAAAGAAAAAGAAAAAGATAAAAATATAGAATATGATCAAATATGATCAGGCTGGTGCACAGATCAGTGCCACACACTATATTTTGGGCATATTTTGGTCTGTTAGAAGAAACTGCCTCCCAAAATTTTAAAGAAAGAAGAACTTATATCTGTACAAAAATAAGGGTAAATATGATGAAGGGATGGAATATGACTATAAAGATGAAAATTATAAAAGATTTTATAAAAGGAATTTGTAAGATAAGTTGGTTGAAAAAAGGAAAAAGAGGAATTAAAAAAAGGGGGGAGAGAATGTGATCAGGCAGGAGACTAGAACAAAGCCATACACTAGAGATTTAGGGTATGTTTTGGTCTATTAGAAGAAACTGTATCCCAAAAGTTTAGAGAGAGAACATATATATATATATGAGAGAATATATATATATTCATATATATGTATATATATAAATATATATATAAATATACCAAAAATAAGGTTAACTACTATGAAGGGATAGAATATGACTCTAAAAATGAAAAATAAAGAAGACTTTTAAAAAAGGGATTGATGTTTGTTGAAAAAAGGAAAAAGAATTTAAAAAAATAGAAAAACAAATTAAAAAACTTAACTTTGAAAGACTAAAGAATTAAGGTGGGGAAAAGCCACGAATTCTATGTGCTGTATTCCCCTAGTGCTGGTGTTCTGCTGTTCTCATTGATTGGTAAACTTGGTCTTGGCTGGCTGTTCTTGCAGATCTTCTGGGGGAGGGGCCGGTTGCCATGGTTCCCAAATGTCTTTGCCGGAATTGCCCCACCCTTGCCAGAGGGCCAAGCTAAGTAATCTGCTCGGGTTTGTTCTCGGGAGCTTTTGTTCCCTGCAAGCTTTCCGTACAGCTTTGGAGGACGAGAGTGAAATGGCGGCCTCCCAGTCTCTGCCCCAGAGGAGCCGAGAATTTGGTTTCCCACTCCTCAGTGAGCCCCCAGAGAAAAGCAGTCAGTCACTCCCGTCTCCAGCCGCACTCATGCTCACTCGACCTGTGACAGAGCATTTCTCTTTGGCACCCGACCCCATGTGGAGTCTCCAAACCCAGCAGATCCCTGCGGTGCACTCCCACGCCGCTCCTCCCGGGGGAGGAAGGGGAGTCTCCCCAGATCTGCCGCTTTTTGGGTCCCTGCTGGAGGAGCAGTGAGCCGACTGTGCCGTGGATCACAGTTTATGGCTACCCCAAGCTGAGAGCCTATGCCTCAGCTCCGTCTCTGCAGCCGGCTTCCCCACTCCGACACCTGGGAGCTCTGCTGCACTCAGGCACCCCCGGGCTTTCTGTGACCCTGAGGGTCTGAGACCACACTGTCCCAGCAAGGGTTCCACCCCCCACTTAGCCACTGGAGCGACATCCTTCAGTGGAGCCAACTTCTAAAAGTTCCAATTTTGTGCTCCGTGGCTCTGTCACTTGCCTGCAGTGGCTGATGGAGGCCCCCTCCCCTGCCGTCTATCTTCCCGAATATTGCCTCGGATTCACTTCTCTGCACTTCCTACCTTCCAGAAAGTCGTCACTGAATACAGAGAGTTTTTGCTATTCTTTTCTTTGATCTCCTGTTGAGTTTGTAGGTGTTCAGAATGGTTTGATCCCTATCTAGCTGAATTCCTGGGACCAGATGAAATCCAGGTCTCCTACTTCTCTGCCATCTTGCTCCTCCCCCCTAATTCTTTATTTTTTAAAAAAGATCTTATCTATTTGAGAAAGAGAGCATGAGCAGGGTGGGGGGCGGGGGAGAGGAAGAAGTGGGGCTCAATCCCAGGACCTGGGATCATGACCTGAGCTGAAGGCAGACACAACCAAATGAGACAGCCAGGCACTCCAGGGCTAACTCCTTAAATGTTTGGTGGAATTCAGCAGTGAAGTCATGTACTTCTGGGCTTATTTTTATTGTCAGTTTTTTGATTATTAACTCAATCTTTTATTAGTTGTAGTTCTATTCATATATATTTTTTTTGAGTCAGTTTCATAGTTTGTGTCTAAGAATTTGTCCATTTCATCTAGGTTATCTACTTGGTCGATATTTTTATAGTATTCCCTTTTAATTTATAAAGTATGTTTTCTCTTTTAATGCCTAATTTTAGTAGTTTGGGTCTTCTCTTTTTTCTTATTCAGTCTATGTAGTTTTCTCAAGTTTGGATCCTTCCAAAGAACTTTCAATTCTTTGATTTTCTCTATTTTTCTATTCTTTATTTCATTAATTTCCACTCTAATCTTTAGTGTTTCCTTCATTTGTTGTGTTTAGTTTGCTCTTCTTTTTCTAGATTTTTAAGGCAGAAGATTATTTTATTGATTTGAGAACTTTTTAAATATAGGTATGTAAAGCTTTAAATTTTCTTCTAATCCTTCTGTATATGCATCCCATAAAGTTTTAATATTTTGGTTTTTCCCATTTTCATTTTCCACAAAGTATTTTCTAATTTCCCTTGATTTTAATTTCACCCACTGATTATTTAGAAGTGTGTTACACATATTTGTTAATTACCCAACTTTGCTTCTTCCCCATTTATGATTTCATCCCATTGATACCAAAGAATACACTTTGCATGATTTTGTTCATTTAAATTTCGATAGACTTATTTATGATATGACATATAATCTGTCCTGGAGAATGTTCCATGCACACTTGAAAAGAATGCATTCTGCTGTTTGGCAGAGTGTTCACTGGATATTGGTTAGCTCAGTTGATTTCCAGTGTTTTTCTTTCTTAATTTTGTCTAGTTGTTATATCCATTGTTGAAAGTGGAGTATTGAATAATCTATTTTTCCTTTTACCTCTGTCATTTTTTACTTTATGTATTTTGGTACTCTATTTTTAGGTTCATATATATAATTGTTACATCTTAATGGACTGACCCTTTTATAAAATGTACTTGTTTCTGGTAATGATAGTCTTAAGTCCTACTTTGTCTGATACCAGTATAGTCACTCCAGTTCTCTTTTGATCACTATTTGCATGATACATATTTTTTCTATCCACTTACTTTCAGCCTATTTGTCTTTAAAACTAAGTCATGTCTCTTAAAGATGACATATAGTTGAAATTTTAATCCATTTTCCCATTTTTGCTTTTTAATTGTATTATTTAAACCATATACAGTAAATGTAATTACTGAAGTAGGATTTATGTCTGCCAATTTATTTTGGTTTCTATATGTATTTTGTTTCACTATTCTTCCTTTACTTTTGTGTTCAGTAGATATTTTCTGTGTACCATTTTCACTTCCTTGTCACTCTTTTAATATTTTTTGGAGTTATAACAATCTCATTTAGAGTAATACCAATTTAATTACAATATTGTACAGAAACTTTATTACTATATAGCTCCATTTGCCCCTTTTCCTTTGTGCTTTGTCATACAGTTTTATGCATTGTATATACATTAACACAGATTTATAATTACTGCTTTATACAGTTGCCTTTAAATCAGATAGAAAAAGAGTTAAAAACAATACACATACAAGGGTTTTTTTGTTTACCTATGTATTTACTTTTACTAGTGTTATGTTTTCATGTGGATTCAGGTTACTGTCCAGTGTCCTTTCCTCTCAGTCTGAAGGACTTCATTCAGTATTTCTTATAGAGCAGGCCCAATAGCAATAAACACTCTCAGATTATTTATCAGGGCATACCTCAATTTATTCATTTTTAAAGCATAGTTTTGCTAGATATAGAATTTCTTAGTTGACAGTCTTATTCTTGCAGCATTTAAGTATGCCATCCCTGTGCCTTTTGGCCTCCATTATGTCTTACGCATCATTGGCTGTTAATCTTACTGAAAATATCCTGTACATGATGAGTTCTTCTTTGCTGCTTTCAAGATTCTTTATCTTTGGCTTTCAACAGTTATAATTATTTTAGGTGTGGAACACCTTTTTATGCTACTTGGGGTTAGCTGAGCTTCTTGAATGTATAGATTAATGTTGTTCATCAGATTTGGGGAGTTTGGACCATTATTTCTTCAAATAGTTTTCCTACCTCATACTCTTACTTCCCTCCTCTACTTTGGGGATGCTTATTATGAATATGTTGGTATGTTTGACAGTATCCCCACAGGCCTGAGGTTAATTTTTTCTTCATTTTTTTTTCTTTGTTTCTTGGAACAGATAATCTCAATTGACCTATCTTCAACTTCTCTCCCCACTAGTTTTTCTGTCTCCTACTCAAATCTACTGTTGAATCCTTCTAATGGACTTTATTTCAGTTATTTTACTTGTCAGTTCTAGAATTGCCAGTTGTTTTATTATGGCTTCTACTTTTATCTATTTGAGAAGACATTGTTTCCTACTTTTAATTCTTTAAGCATCACTTCCTTCAGTTCTTTGAACATACTTGAAATCATAACTCAGTGTCTTTGTTTAGTAGTTTTACACCTGGACTTCCTCATTGACAGCTCCTAGTAACTGCTTTCTTCCTGTGTATTGACCATACTTTGTTTCATTGTATGTTTTATCATAGTTAGAAACTGGACATTTTAGAGTATGTAGTTACTTAGGAAGCTAGATTCTCTGCCTTACCCAGGATTTGTTATTGTTGCTGGTGCTGTTTGTTAGTTTAGTGACTCTTCTAAACTATTTCAGTAAAATCTGTATTTTTCTCATCAGCAGCTGTGGAAGTCTGTGCTTGGTTAGCTTAGTGGTCACCTAATGATTAGACACAGGTCCTTAGGTACCTAAAACCAGTAAGTCTCCTAGTCTTGGCCAAACGATGTATATTGGAGCATGCTTTCAACAGTCAGCCAAGCAATTTACAACTCTGCCTTACCCCTTTACTCCCTGCTTGTGCAGAGCTTCAAAGTTAGCCAGTTTAGAGCTTATATCTTTTGTGAGTGGGCATACAGCCCTGTGTATGTACATGGCTTTCTGGATTTCCAGGCACATGTTGGAACTTATAAAGCTTTCTACAGACATCTTATTTCCCATATTTTAAGCTTTTCAATTAGCTTTTTTTTTAAATGCTGCCTGTTATCCACCACCTCAGGCAGCCACAGTGGTTAACAATTAATACCTCCCGGGGGAAAAACCTGTACACACCAGGTGAACTCCAAGTCAGATAAATGAAGACAGTTCTCCAGAAGACCCTACTAGCAAAGCTATCTAATAGGTAAAATAATGCTACTTTACTGGGAACGGAGCATTAGAGGATATCTAACCCAATTCTACCCCTTCCAGTGGTCACCAGGATGCTGATTTTTACTATAAATGTGGGTTGTTGGTTTTGAAGGCTGTCATAGAGTTCTGGGAACAATGGGAATAGGGCAAATTAAAACACTACAAAGCTTACTCTTCTTATTGAAATTCCATTACTTTTCTTGCATAAACATTCCCTGGAATGCTGCAAGTGTTTGTTAATTTGCAGGTTTCTGAAAAGTTAATTCTGACAGTATTTACCAGTCAGTATTCTCAATGCTTTTATGGAGTGAAATTTCAGAGATCCTTATTCTGCCATTTTGGCTGACATCTCTAAAATGATAATTTCTAATTATAACATTCCTTCTGCATTTATTAGCTAGAATTCTTTAAAGAACTTTTTCTTATCAACTGTTTAATTGCCATTAAATATAGTTTGTAAGCAAATTAACAGATAAATGTATGGTACATATCTTTAGTTGTGAAATTTGAGAATGGGGATTTGGTGTCCGAATAGTCACCCAAAATGATCAATTAGTCTGTTCTTTCTTTTTAGTATCATTGTTAACTTGTGGATTTTAACCTGTTTCATTTTGATGAGAAGTGATATTTAGAGGTCACAGTTTGTGCCCAGATATATTCATTACCACTGAGATATTGTTACTTTTTGACATTTTCAGTGGACAGATATAGTAATTATTTTTTAGAATGAGTGATTTTGAGCTATTAAATCATGAGTTTATATTATTTCCTATTTGTAATTAATTAAGAACATTTTTTGCCATTAACAGTGACTTCTTCATGTCACAATATACATAAATGATTTCAAAATATTACTCCTAAGACTGTGATGTTCACTGAGGTCAAGACAGCAATACATAAACAAAACAAGAATTTTAACAAGAGAAAATATTTTTAAGTACCAAACATAAGTCACAGAGCTGAAGAATAACTAAAACTGAAAAATCCACTAGAGGAGTTTAAGAGAAAGAAAAAGAGTGAAGATAGCTTAAGGAATTCATGGGACACCAGAAGAGGACCAATATACACAATACAAAGGCCCTAGAAGGAGACAAAAGAGAGAGGAGCAGAACACTTATTCAAGAAATAATAGCTAAAAAAATATCTTGAAACAAATATACCAAAATTTATGGACTATAACAAAAGCAGTTTTAAAATGAGACTTCAGGGCGCCTGGGTGGCTCAGTTGGTTAAACGACTGCCTTCAGCTCAGGTCATGATCCTGGATCGAGTCCCACATTGGACTCCCTGCTCGGCAGGGAGTCTGCTTCTCCCTCTGACCCTCCCCCCTCTCATGTGCTCTCTCTCTCTCAAATAAATAAATAAAATCTTTAAAAAAATAAAAAATAAATAAAATGAGACTTCATAGTAATAAATATCAACATTAAGAAAGAACAAACAAAGCCCAAAGTTAGCAGAAGGAAGGAAATAAGAATAAGAGTGGAAATAAATGAAATAGAGACTAAAAAGACAATAGAAAAGATGAATGAAACTAAGCTACCTTTTTGAAAATATAAACAAAATAGTAAACCTTTAACTACTCTTACCAAGAAAAAAAGAGGACTCAGAGAAATACAACTATAAATGAAAGAGAAGGCATTTCAACTGTTACCACACAAATAAATATTATAAGCAAATACTATGAACGATTGTACACCCATAGGTTGAACAACCTAGAGAAAGTGGCTAAATTCCTAGACACATACAACTTACCAAGACTGAATCATGAAGAAATAGAAAAATCTAAATAGACCAATTACTAGTAAGGAGATTGAGTCAGTAATCAAAAACCTCACAACAAAGAAAAGCCCAGGATCAGATGGCTTTAGGGGTGATTTCTACCAAACATTTGAAGATGGGTTAGCAATCCTTCTCAAACTCTTCCAAAAACTTGAAGGAATTATTTCCAAACATTTTACAAGGCCAGCATTACAATGATACCAAAACCAAAGACACTATAAAAAAATTAATTATCTGTCAATATCCAATGAAAAATTAAATGCAAAAACTTTCAACATAATATTAGCAAACCAGGTCCACTAGTACATTAAAAGGATCATATACTATGATCAAGTGGGATTTACTCCAGGGATGTAAGAATAATTCAACATACCCAATCAATCAATGCAATATTCCACATGAACAAAATTAAGGATAAAAATGATATGATCATTTAAGAAGCCCAGAAAAAAGTATTTGACAAAGTTCAACATCTTTTCATAATAAAAACTGAGTATAGAAGGAAAATATCTCAACATAATAAAGGCCATATATGAGAAAGCCACAGCTAACATCATACTCAGTGATGAACAGCTGAAAGGTTTTCCTCTAAGATCAGGAACAATACAAAAAATGCCTAGTCTCATCACTTTCATTCAATATGTAATTCGAAATACTAGCTAGAACAATCAAGCAAGAAAATAAAATAATGGGAATCCAAATCAGAAAGGAAGAAGTAAAGCTATCACTATTTGCAGATGACATTATACATAGAAAATTCTAAAGATTCCACCAAAAACTGTTAGAACTAATAAACAAATTCAGTAAAGTTGCAGAATACATTAATATACAAAAATAAGTTGTGTTTCTATATACTAACAATGAACTAACAGAGAAAGTAGGGAAATAATCCCATTTACAAAAGAAAAAGAAAACACCTAGGAATAAATTTAAGCAAGGAGATGAAAAATCTGTATACTGAAAACCACAAAAGATTGATGTCTCAAAAAAAAAATTGATGAAAGAAATCAAAAAAGACACAAATAAATGGAAAAAATAGTCTATGTTCATGGATTGGAAGAATCAATATTGTTAACATTCCCATAGTACCCAAAGCAATCTGCAAATTCAGTGTAATCCCTGTCAAAATTCCAACTGCATTTTTCATGGTAATAGAAAAAAATAATCCTAAATTTATATGGAATCACAAATGACCCCAAAGAGTCAAAGCGATCTTGAGAATGAAAAAGACAGCTAGAGTCATCATACTTCCTGATTCCAAACTATATCACAAAGCTATAGTAATTAAAACAGTATGGTACTGGCAACAAAACAGACACATAGATTAATGGAGAATGCAGAGCCAACAAATACATGTATGCAAATATGGTCTTTTTTTTTTTTAATGGAGCCAAGACTATACAATGGGGGAAGGATCATTTCTTCAATAAATGGTATTGGGAAAAGTAGGGATCACACCTAAAAGAATGAAACCAGACCTCTCTTAGGCTATACACAAAAATCAACTCAAAATGGATTAAAGTTTTGAACACAAGACCTGAAACTGTAAAATTCCCAGAAAAAAACATAGAGGTAAACTTCTTGGAATTGATCTTAACAATGTTTTTTTGCATTCCAAAAGCAAAGGCACCAAAAGCAAAATAAGTATGACCACATCAAACCAAAAAACTGGACAATAAAGGAAACCATCAACAAAATGAAGAGGTAATCTGGGACACCTGGGTGGCTCAGTCGTTGGGCGTCTGCCTTCGGCTCAGGTCATGATCCCAGAGTCCTAGGATCGAGCCCCGCATTGGAGCCTGCTTCTCCCTCTCCCTCTGCTTGTGTTCCCTCTCTAGCTGTATCTCTCTCTGTCAAATAAATAAACCTTTAAAAAAAAAAAAAAAGAGGTAATCTATTGAATGGGAGAAAATATTTGCAAATAATATATCTAGAAAGAGGCTAATATCCCAAATATACAAGGAATATATAAAACTCAATTAAAAAAAAAAAAAAAACAGGCAAAGGACCTGAGTAGACATTTTTATAGAGAATGCATACAAATGACAAATGGGTACATGAAAAGGTGTTCAACATCACTAATCACTGGAGAAATACAAATCAAAACCACAATGAGATATCATCTATCACCTGACCCTGTTAGCATATCTTTGAACCAAAAAGACAAGAATGTTAGCAAGGGGGCGCCTGGGTGGCTCAGTTGGTTAAGCGACTGCCTTCGGCTCAGGTCATGATCCTGGAGTCCCCGGATCGAGTCCCGCATCGGGCTCCCTGCTCAGCAGGGAGTCTGCTTCTCCCTCTGACCCTCCCCCTCTCATGCTCTATCTCATTCTCTCTCAAATAAATGAATAAAATCTTTAAAAAAAAAAAAAAAAGAATGTTAGCAAGAAGGTAGAGAAAAGGAAATCCTTGTACACTATTAGTGAGAGCATAAACTGTTACAGCCACTATGGAAAACAGTATAGATAGTCCTCAAAAAGTTAATAATAGAACTTCCATATGATCCAGCAATCCTACTTCTGAGTATACATCCAAAGGAAGTGAAATCATTATCTCAAAGAGATTTCTGCACTTCATTGCAGCATTATTCATAATAACCAAGGTGTGGAGACAACCTACGTGTCCACCAGTGGGTAAATGGATAAAGAAAATGTGGTATGGAAGGAGAGGGAATACAAGTTATTATTCAGCCTTAAAAAGGGGAGGGGAATCTTGTAATTTGTAACAACATGGATGAACCTAGAGGACATTGTGCTAAGTGAAATAAGCCAAAGACAAATACATGATTTCACTTATGTGTGGAATCAAAAAGAAAAACAAAAAAGCTGAACTCTGAAACAGAGTAGAGAACTGGTTGTGAGGGCACCTGGGTGGCTCAGTCTGTTGAGCATCTGACTCTTGGTTTCTGCTCAGGTCATGATCTCATGGGTCGTGAGATTGAACCCCACATGGGGCTCTGCACTCAGCATGAAGTTTGCTTGGGATTCTTTCCCTCTTCCTCTCCCTACCCCTTTTTGTGCACACTCTCTCTCTCTCAAATAAATAATCTTAAAAAATAATAAAAAAATAAAGTGGTTGTGAGAGGCTCGGGAGTAAGGGAAATAGGGAAAGGTTGATAAAAGGGTACAATCTTTCAGTTATAAAATGAATAAGGTCTGTGGACCTAATGTGTAACATGGAGACTATAGTTGATAACACTGTATTATATAATTGCAGTTTACTAAAATAATACAACTTAAATGTTCTTTTCCAAAAAGGGGGGCATAAAAAGGTGAGGGATATATTTACTCAGTGGGCAAATCCTTTCACAATGTACACATACATCAAATCCCGTTGTACACTTTAAATATCTTACTATTTGTCAATTATACCTCAGTAAAGCTGAAAAAAAATACCTATTAAGTTTTCCTAGTAGGTTATTTTATCATTTTTGTTCTTTGGGTTCTTTGCTAGTTTTTTCTGTTTGTTTTTTGCCCTTAGGATATATCTCGCTTAGGCTATAAAGTCACAATACTGTATTTTAACCAAAAACTAGAAAGCATTCCAATGCCCATCAATGGTAGAATGGTTATTTTGTGAAATATTCATACAATGGAAAATTGTACTCAATGAATAAATACATGAAAAAGTACACTTATATGCAACAATATGGATGGATATCCCAAACATATGTTGAACAAAAATAACAAGACACAAATAAGCTTATACAATATAATTGTATCTGTGTACATATATATACATATATATATAGTTTTACCCATTTTTGTACTACATATATAAATAAAAAACATGGTATACTATATAAATAAAAATAAAAATTTAGTATAGTATATATATGAGTGAGCAAAATTGTATATATACTACATATATTATAAAAATATGCAAAACTATGCATACATATATATATACACACATATAGTACACTATATATATAATATAAAAATAGGCAAACCTCTTCTGATAGAAGTTATTGTTATAGATAATGCCTGGAAGTATAGAGGAGATTGTGGAGTGCTAGTGTATATTTATTTCTTACTTTGGGTGCTACTTACTTGGGTATGTTTTATTTGTGAGCATTTGCAAGCTGTAAAATTATGTGTACTTTTTCTGTATATTATGCTACAATAAAAAGTTTGTTTAAATTGTGTTTTAAAATCAAAATAGTTCTTTTCTGATGTGGTTATGGCAAGCTTAATATAAACTTCTTTTAAAACTAATTTACACTCATTTTTGCATGCAGACATCCAGAATACAAGATTGGTAGCCTAGATAAATTGTTCGATATCGATATCTATGAACTTGGTCCTTTGATTCCTCAGGAGAACCTGTGCCTGTCAAGGGCTGGATCCCGAGACCTGTGGTGCCTCCTTTTCTTTTGGTTGTTCATGGAGCATGTACTACAATGGATGTAAGTTTGCCAGAAGCAAGATTCCAAGAAAATTTAAGCTGCTTGGGGATGACCCAAAAGAGGTTTGTTTACTTCCTGATATATAATCTCTTTAATTTTGGGGGAGAATTGATGAGTACAGATGAAGTGAACAATATAACATACTCTTAAATTCTCATTAACATAGAGAATTTCATCTCAGAGGTACATCAGAATTTTAGCTATACGGTAGATACACATTATATATTTAATAAAATTAGCATAATAATAACCATGTGATACCAAAGTAGTAAAGTTTGGACAATATAAACTCTTCATACCTATGGCCTTTTGTACTTATCTTTTATGTTAATTCCAGAGTTTTAAACAGCCATCACTGGGGCGCCTGGGTGGCTCAGTTGGTTAAGCGACTGCCTTCGGCTCAGGTCATGATCCTGGAGTCCCGGGATCGAGTCCCGCATCGGGCTCCCTGCTCAGCAGGGAGTCTGCTTCTCCCTCTGACCCTCCTCCCTCTCATGCTCTCTGTCTCTCATTCTGTCTCAAATAAATAAATAAAATCTTAAAAAAAATAAATAAACAGCCATCACTGGTATTAAAACCAAGTGTTAACATTTCATTGTTAAAACTTTCATTTTTCAAACCTGAATTACAGAAGTCATGTCCATCACTGCCACATTCAATAGAGACCACTTCTCATCACATTTTCATATCACAAGATTTGATAGTTTAAAGTTATCATAATGAATGCATTCAAGTAACTAAAACATTTAGATTTTAACTAAATTTCTCAACATAACTTACAGATGTATATCAATTTTAACAACTTGGGTATAGCTTCTAGTGTATGCTAATTGAATAATCAAAAAAAGCCCGAATGTTTACCATTTAGATATGACCAAATTTTTAGTGACTCTGTGAACCTTATATAGTTATACTATGTATATTATAATATTGATATTTCCCTCTATATAAAAAAAATGTGTTAGCTTTATTATTTGTGACTATAAGTGGAAATTTAGTAAAGTACAAAAACTCGTGAAATCATGATATAAATTTTTTCACAGGATTATATTTTTAATAAACTATATCAAATGGGCTAGATGTCCCTTTTCATAAAAAATACAAATAATAAGCCTAATGAAGTGTAGCAATTTTACATATCATCAGCCACTTTAATTTTCCATACTGGAGAGTTTTACCACTATTTTATAAATGTTTATCACTTTCACTAGATTTAATATAAAGCAAATCCAAGGGATGGCTAGGAACATCCTCCCTCAGGTAGGTAGGAGAGCTTGGCTTAGAAACCTTCTCACCTTCTAAACTACAAATAAGTATAACCTTGCCAGGTAGTTACATCTTACATCTTAAGATTTTTTGGAGAAATGTTACTGTGAAATGAGAACTTCTAAGTATGAATGGAATAACTGGGTATTATCACCTACCATTTTATAAGCATCTTACCTGGAAAATCTGCTCTTTGTAGGGGGGAGGGAGTGTAACTGAACATTTCTCCTTTCAAGTAAACTTTACAAAGTTCTGCATATATACCACATTCTAGTTCTGAGAGTTTTATCCATATTTGAAGCATCTACTAACTTTTAGTTCAGTTGAAAGATCTCCTCAAATTTTGAATGCTATTTTTATAAACATTTAAAAATATAAAGATTGAAAATAGATGAACCAAACAAATCCTTTCAATAGCCATTCTTCCATGGCAGCTGATTGGAGAAGGAGTGGAGAATGTGACCTCTTTAAGACCATATGGCTTCATTCTCCTTATCCTATTACTAGCATAGGCTTATATTTATAAAATGCCAAATATCTGCATGCAGAGTACAAAATTGATTAATATAAAAATACCAAAGAGCTAGATATTTTGATAACATACAAACTTAGAAATAGTCATGTTAACGAACTTTATTTAATAAGAAAGACACAGTAGGGCGCCTGGGTGGCTCAGCTGGTTAAGCGACTGCTTTCGGCTCAGGTCATGATCCTGGAGTCCCGGGATCGAGTCCCGCATCGGGCTCCCTGCTCGGCAGGGAGTCTGCTTCTCCCTCTCCTGCTCCCCCCTCTTGTGCTCTTTCTCTCTCTCACTCTCTCTCTCAAATAAATAAATAAAATCTTTAAAAAAAAAAAAAAGAAAGACACAGTATATTGTCATTTGGATCTAAGATGTAGCAGGAAAAATTTAACTGATAGCATCTCTTACATATAGAAAGGATTTAGAATTTAATAAGTAGAGTTATTCATTTTATACAGGAAGAGAAACTGGAGTCTCATTTACAAAACCTGTCCACTCTTATGGCACCAACATACAAGAAACTTGCACCTGATGCATATAATAATCAGGTAAGTTTATTAAAAATTATTGACAATGATTGGAACAGTTTACTTATTATTGATGACCTACCTACTTCCAAAAATATTTTTGAAGCAATGATTTTCCTTTATTGTTCTAAATTTTCCTCTTCCCAATTAGTGAAGCCACAATGTTCTGTTTCTGGTACATAAGAATTATATCATCCAAAAGAGCATATTTTTGGTCTTTTAATCTGTAAAGATAATGAGCTTTTAAGTCTCACAAGCTGTTCTATCCACTAATCTTGTTCTCATATCTCTTCTGTAAGCAGAGTTTGATGGTTAACTAAAATTATGTGGCCCAAATTGTAGGTTCTAACCACCTATTAACTGTTTTCACATATGTCTATACATATTAAGCTATGAGTGTACTGCTTTGTAAGTGTACATACATATGTCCAGATATACCAGATTTTGCTGGATTCTCTTCTTTTTAATTGGCCTTGGCTCCATGAACCAAGCAAAAACATCTTTTTCCTATTTTATACATGTGTTCTAGGCTGTACCTATTTGGAAGGCTAGGTGATTTGTTCAGAAATGTTCATGAAGAAGGAAAAAAAACTGTAAAGTCTCCCCTGTCATTATAACATCAACAACAGAAGCATTAAATGGATATAAGCTAGATATCATATTTAGTATATGTTACATATATTAAATATATATATATATTGTTATAAACTAGATATTGTATTTAGTCACTGTGGACATAAAGAGCAATGTAGGGTTTCTGTCTTTAAGGAATTCCTTCTTTAGAGGAGACAGATACGTAAAATAGCAGTTACAGCTGGAATAGAAGTATGCACATTTCTGAAGGAACAAAAAAGTTCTCCCTGAAAGTAGAGACAACTAAGATCACAAATAGCCTTGGAGACCATATAAAAATCTTTGAACTTTATCCTGTATGTAAGAAGGATACCATTGGGGCATTTTAAGTGTGTGTTGGGGGCAGAGGAGGGTGATTTAATTTAAAAAGAACACTACATCAAAAATTAATGAAGTACTGTATGATGAGTAACATAACATAGAAAATGTAAAAAAAAAAAAAAAAAGTTCACTCAATAAGCCAAATTAAATGAAATACAACTTAGGTTAGTGTAAGATTAAATTGGAGAAGCTAGTGTAGTCATTGGGCAAGAGATGTTAAAGTCCTAAATTAAAGAAATGGCAGTAGTGATAGAATAAAGAAAATAAGTATGTAAAATATCTGAGGTAGAACATACAGAACTTAGTGACCAACTGGATCTGAGGACAAGCAAAAGGTAAATTTCAGGATCCACCAAATTTCTGGCTTGGACAGATGGTTCTATTAACTAGTATTTGGAGTCAGTGAGGAAAAGTAAGTTTGGGGGCAAAAGGGGGAAATGATACATTTCATTTTGGACATAATATGTTTGACATAATTCTAGAATAATTAGATGGAAAATCAGGAGAAAAATCCAGACTAGCACTGTAGATTTGGAAATTGTCAAAATGCAAGTAGTTGAAGCTGAATACATAGGAGTGAATGCAGTTTTTCAGAGTGGAGATTATAAAGAGAAGAGGCTACTGATGGCATTTTAGGCATTTAGGCAACACACTGTCATTTTAGGAGTGGAGGGTGAGAAACCAGTGAAGTAAATGCTGGGGGTAGGCACAATATAGTAAGAGAGGTTAAAGATTTAAGGGAAAGAGGGAGACTGATAGATGGAAGAAAGCTGGAGGTGATGAAGGTGAGCAGAGTACACAGCAACAGGGAGTACAGGGAAGTATGAAGAAGAGTACATTTGGCAAACAATTGTCATTTAATAACATTAAAGACTAATGGGATTAGATTAGTTTACATAGCAGAGACAGACAGGGAGACCAATACTAATTTAATGATTTAGCTACTCTTGTTTCAATTATGGACTTTAACACTTTCCTCAAACATCTACTCTCTTTTTTAAGTGGGAGCAAAAGAGGCAAATTAAATAATGATCTGTTTATAAAGTTGTTTTATATCACAACTTAAGTTTTTAGAAATGCATATGATGTCTATGAAAAATATTTTAAATGCTGTTAATAGTAGTAGGATTAATACTGTTATTTTACAACCTTATCTACTTTGGTAAGTATCACACAAAAGTATATGGGATGCTTGGTACTGTTGTAAAATGTTGGCCATTTTCTGTTGAATAAATTTTATTATAGGTGCTATTAATCACATGGTTTTAGCTGGGGAAAGAGGACAGAATAACAGAGCATTAATGTTCTTTTTACTCTTTTGATTCTTATTATAGATGGTGTCATATACACCTGATTTTCTAAGCATTGATATTCCACCCAATTACATTATGTTTGCAGTATTTTATGCATTAACCAAACCTAGAATATCCAAAATATGACAGTACCCCAAATTTTAGTTTAACAAGATGATTAGGTATAACTCCTTAGATGTGTTTCAGTATTTATATTTGAATAAATATACTGATAAATGGGCATAAAGTTTCAGTTAAGCAAGATGAATAAGCTCTAGAGATCCGCTTTGCAACAAGTGTACCTATAGTCAACAATAATGTATTGGACACTTAAAACTTTGTTTAATGGTAGATCTCATGTTATGCATTCTTCCATAATATATATGTATAATGGAATATTACTCAGCCATCAAAAAGAAGGAAATTTTGCCATTTGCAGAGATGTGAATGGAGCTAGAGTGTATTATGCTAAACAAAATAAGCCAGAGAAAGACAAATACCATCTGATTTTACTCATGTGGAATTTAAAAAAAAAAAATGAATGAACATATGGAGAGGAAAAAAATCAAATCATAAGAGACTCTTAACTATAGAGAACAAACTGAGGGTTGATGGAAGGAGGTGGGTGGGGGGTGGACTAAATGGGTGATGGGTATTAAGGAGGGCACTTGTTGTGATGAGCACTGGATGTTATATGTAAGTGATGAATCACTAAATTCTATACCTGAAACCAATTTTACCATCTATGTTAACTAGAATTTAAATTAAAAAATGAAAAGGAAAAAAATAAAAATAAAAAACTTAAATACATAAATACTCATACATTAAAAAAATACATAAAAAATAGATGTAATGTCTATCTAAATTAAATCAATCAATGGCTGTGAATGGATAAGGTGTTTTGTATATTGCGTGGTCGCTACTAGTGGTAGTGTTCATCCATATGTCTTAATATGTCTTAATAGAGATCAAAAAAATAGCTACGTGATCTTTCCACACAGTACATGGGAAGACCTGTTAAGATTATGGATGCTGTCAAAACCTACCATTTGATTTTTGTCTCCTCCCCCAACTGAATATATTATCCTTATTTTTCATATCTAAATGCTCTTCCCTTGCTTTGTTCCTTGATTTTTAAAGTCTCATTGCTAAAGTTAAACTTCTCATCAGAGAAAAATGTAAGAAAAATAGATAGAGGAAAAACATCTTTAAAGTACTGAAAGAGAAAAAAACTGTCAACCTAGAAATCTGTACCCAGTAAAAACAACTCTCAAAAGTAAAGGCAAAATTTTTTTTTTCAAACTTACAAAAGCTGAAATAATTTACCATGAGCAGACTAATAACACTTTAAAAATGTTAAAGGAAGCCCTCCAGCAGAAAGAAAATGATACCAGATAGAAATCTATATTGACGAAAAGGAATGGAAAACATCATAAACAGTAGATACATGAATAAAAAACCTTTTTCCTTATTTTAAAAATTTCTTTAAGAGATAATTTGCTATTTAAAAAACAATGCATTTTGAAGTTTATAACATGTAGAAGTAGCATAGAGGCTGGGGAATTGAAAGTATACTGTTGTAAGGTTCTCATGTTATATATACAGTTGTATCCTATTTCTTGAATGTAGACTGTGAGAAGTGACAGAATATACTGTAAACCTTAAGGCAAGCAGCCACTGGTGGTGGTGGGGGCGAGGGTGTATAGCTAATCCATCAGTAAAGAGATAAAAAAAAATGGAATCAATCCAAAAAGGTTCTTGAAAGGAATATGGAACCAAATGAAAGATAAGACAAATATATAACAAAAAGCAGAAAAGAAAAAAAATATATATATATACACCCACATACATACATATATATATATATGCAACATATTTCTAAATGACCTATGAACCAAAGAATAAATCACAAGGGAAATTAGAAAGTATTTCAAACTGAATGAAAATGAAGCCATGACATTGAAATTTGCAGGATGAAGCTATTATGCCTCGCTTAGAGAGACATTTATAGAATTGAACACTTATTAGAAAATTATAAAGTCTCAAATCAATGATCCAGGCTTCTACTCTAAGAAACTTGGAAAAGGAGAGCAATTTGAGCCCTAAAAGGTGGAAGGAATGAAAAACTAAACAGAAATCAATGAAATGAAATACGGAAACGAGAATAAATCAGTGAAACCAAAAGCTGGTACTTTGAGTCAATTCAATCAGGAAAAAAGAAAAGGCACAAATTGCCAATATCTAGAGACAAGACATCACTACAGATCCTACTGACATTAAAAGAACAATAAAGATATTATTAAAGCTATATGTCAATAAATTCAACAATTTACATGGAATGAGCAAAATACTTAAAAGACAGTAATTACCAGAGTGCCTGGGTGGCTCAGTTGGTTAAGCATCCAACTCTTGATTTCAGCTAAGGTCATGATCATAGGGTCATAAGATTGAGCCCCACATTGTGCTCTGCACTCAGTGCAGGGTCTGCTTAGGATTCTCTCTCTCTCTCTCTCTGCCCCTCCCTGTGCTTGTGCTCTAAATAAATAAATAAATAAATAAATAAATAAATTTTTAAACACATACAAATTACCAAAGCTTACTGAAGAAAAAAATAAATACCACAAATCATCCTATATCTATTAAAGACATTGAAGTTGTAGTTAAAAACTTTTCTAAAAATTCCAGGCTCAGATAATTTCCCTTCCAAACTTGACTCATTATTTAAGGAAGAAATAACAACAATTCAGTGGAAACTCTTCTAGAAAATAGAAAAGGAGTGAACTTCCAACTCATTTTATGAAGCTGGAAATAACCTGATACTAGAACTAGACAAAGGCATTAAAGAAAAAAGATTACATAGTCCATTGTTCTTCATAAATATTGATGTGCAAATTCTTAACAAAATTTTAGCGATTAGACACAACAAAGTGTAAAAGGGATAATACATCATGACCAAATGGAGTTTATTTCAGGAATGTTTTAACATTCAAAAATCAATGTGATTCACCATAATAGCCAATGTAATGGAGAAAATATGATTATCTCAATAGATAGAGGAAAAAAGCATTTAGCAATCTTCAACATCCATAGAAGAGAACTTTCTCAGTCTGATAAGGGTCATAATTGAAAAACCAAAAGCTAACTTCATAATTAATATTGAAAGACTGAATGCTTTACCCCTAAGACTAGAAACAAGACAAGGACATCCATTTTTACCACTTCTGTTAACATCTAACTGAAAATTTTAGACAGGGCAATAGGCAAGGAAAAAACAAGAAGCATACAGATTGAATAGGAAGAAATGAAAGTGTGCTTATATGCAGACAACATGCTTATCTACGCAGAAAGTCCCAAAGAATCTACCAAAAACTCCTAGTACTAATAAATGGTTTAGCAAAGTTGCAAAATAAAAAAATGAATTGTATTTCTAGGTACTAGCAATAAACAATTAAAAATTGTAGTGAAAACCAATAGCAAATAGCATCAAAAATATGAAATTCTTAGGCATAAAAATTTGACATTTGACAAAAATGTACAAGACCTGTGCACTGAAAACTAACATACCATTGCTGAGATTTAAAAAGACCCAAACTGGAAAGATATATTACATTCCCCAAGTCAGTCAGTAGATTCAGTACCTATCAAAATGTTACCAAGTGTTTTGAAGGAATTGACAAGGTGATTCTAAAATATATAGAGAGAAATGCAAAGGATCTGAAATAAAAGAATTTTCAAAAATATCAGAATTTGAAGATTTCTACTCCCTGATTTCAAGATTACTAAGGGTCCATATTTACTAGTAATCAAGACCGTGATACCTCCCAACACACTGTTATATACCAAAAGATCAGAATAGAAAGTTCAGAAATAGATCCAGCATGAACAGTCAACTGATTTTTGATAAAGGCAATTTAGTGGCAAAGGATAATCTTTTTACCCAGTAGTGTTTGAAAAGTTGGATAGCCATATGGAAAAAAGTTAACCTTGACTCTTAATCTTCATCATATATAAAAATTTACTCAAAATAGATCCACTTATATAAAATTCTAGTAAATGCAAAGTAATTTGTAGTGACAGAAAGCAGAGCAGTAGTTTCCTGGGAACAAAGGAAGCGTGAATTAAAAGGGGAAGGAGGAAACTTTGGAAATGATGGCTATGTACATTATTTTGATTGTTGCAATGGTTTTACATATATGCATGTCAAAATTCATCAAGTAGTACACTTTAAATATATGCTGTTTAATGTATATTAATTATATCTCAACACTGTAAAATAAAAACTTTACCATATCAAAATGTTTGGCCTATTTTGTGTCATTCTGTTGTATTTCTGGATATAAAATATGCAACTATTTTTTTTAAGTTCTAAATAGCCAAAATACTAAGGAATCTTTTGACCTGTTCAGTAGACAGGTCTTACACTATTTTCTCAAATGTAGCCTAAGAATTTCAAATGCCTAAGTATGTCCCCATTCACACACACACTTTTATTTTTCAGATTGAATATGAACACAGAGCACCAGAGTGCCGATTGGGTCTGAAGGAAGGCCGACCATTCTCAGGGGTCACTGCATGTTTGGACTTCTGTGCTCATGCCCATAGGGACTTACACAATATGCAGAATGGCAGCACATTGGTAAGTGGGGCACAGGACAGGTTAGCAGCACATCCTGTGAAAGAGTGGAAGGCTGCAAGTTAGTAGCATGTGATTAGAGTAATATGTTCTCTACAGGTATCATTGCACAAGTGTTTTCATGAATGAATTGCTGTTGCAAAGGTGACCTTGTTTGGCATATCTAGTACTCTCATAATGGGTTGGCACAGTACTGGAAATCTGTTGACAAGCACAGAAAAAGCATGGAAATGTTGATGTAAAGCTAAACCAGTGACTGTGCATTGCCAGCTACTATTAGCTGCCAAAAGTTCTTTCAAAATTCAGTGTCAGGTATCTGGTAGGTTATAATCAGTAAAGTAAAGAGCCATGTACAAGTCAAGGCACCAGTCCACCTTGCAGAGAGAAGTGCAAATGAAAAATACCCTTCTGTGGCATAGTAACTACTGTAAAAAATTCAAAGTACAGAAGAGCCCATTTTAACTACATAGCATAGTGGGTGAAGTAGATTGGGCCGTATAATTGGAGGTCTTCATAAGTGGAGAAAATGAATATGGTCTTAGGGTGGAGCAGTGTTTAACACCGAGAGTCCATGGTGTGGCCTTGCATGGAGAGAGAGAAACCGGGGTGGAGATAAAGAATGAAAAGTTTGGGGCGCCTGGGTGGCTCAGTCGGCTAAGCGACTGCCTTCGGCTCAGGTCATGATCTCAGGGTCCTGGGATCGAGCCCCGCATCGGGCTCCCTGCTCGGTGGGAAGCCTGCTCCTCCCTTTCCCACTCCCCCTGCTTGTGTTCCTTCTCTCACTTTCTCTCTCTCTCTGTCAAATAAATAAATAAAATTTAAAAAAAAATGAATGAAAAAGTTTAAGTGAAGAAACTATAAATTAATCTACCTAATGAGTCATCAACATGGATATATGTGTAGTTAAGGAAGATGACCAATGAGACTTAAGATGAAAAATAGAATACAGAGACCAAAGTCATAGTCTCGGGTAGACAAGAACCCAGGCAGATGGTAAACAATATTGGAAGTAATTCACGAAACCTGGGTATGAAGTTTTTGAGAAGCAGAAACGGTATTAATTTAATGGTCTAGAGCAGAGGTCAGAAAGTTTTGTTTTTTGGTTTTTTTTATTAAAGGAAAGCTAGTAAATATTTTAGGCTTCGCAGGCCACATAGGATCTCCGCCACATTATTTTTTTATTATTATTATTAAAAATGCAAAAAACACTCTTAGTTCACTGGCTGTGCAAAAACTGGCTGTGAGGCAGATTAGCATGTGGACTTCTGATCCAGGAGGACCAACAAGAAGGCTTATCATCCACAGTATCTAAAATCGTCACTAACCATGTGTTGAACACTTGCTCATTATTAGAAGGCTAAGCTAGATTCTAGGAAGAAAATGATAATCAGAGCCATAGTAGGTTCTAAAGATAGCCATGTTTCACTCTAGCAAGGTGATGGAGAGAAGGCAGAGATGAGAAAGGTTCTGCGTAAAGGGGACTTTGCCTCTAATAGGTCACGGTTTCCACAAGGTGCAAGGGAAAGCAGCACTAGGTAAGAACAGAGTAGGGACACACACGTGAGAAAAGGTGGCAAGTGCTCAGAGATGTGGATTTGGAAGACTTATGTATTGGAAGTGAAAAACTCGTTTTAGTCCCATCTCGTGTTAAACTTATCTATCAAGGTAAGTCTGTTATAATCACATTCAAGAGTATCTTCCAGTAATTTTATATTTCCTGCACTTTAAATAATCATGATTATGTTGTTTTCTGCATCACTCAAAAACACTAAATACTATTTTAAAGCCAACAAATAATCTCTCATCAACACCAATATGACTGTGGCTAACAAAAGAGAAAAAGGACATTAAGTTAGCAAAGCAAGAGAGGTAGACTTTACCCATTTTTGGAATAGCCCCTTGTATGGTGCAATAACTTAGAAGAGAAATGAGAGAGGAACAACAGTAAGTTAGGCTTAACAAGTAAAGAAAAGGAGAGAAGAGGAAGGTAGATGCAGAGTTGAGTTACATACTCCCTATAGCAACCATATCTTCAGTTTTACATTATTTAGATTTCACTTTGGTAGCTTGTGGAAATGTCTTAAGCACAATGAAGGGGAGTTAGGAGTCCGGTGTGAGGAAAGATGTGAAGTTTCTTTGTGTACAAAAGTATGAGATTAGGTGACTGTGATAACTAGCAAAACAGGAAATCATTTGGTGGAAGAAACTTTTAGCCCTTTCTCGAAGAGGTTTCACATCTCTCACATCTGTGTTTCAAGTGTGAAAGGTGGGAGATTGCTCCATTTTGGTGGGAGTGTTGCTTCTTCCCTTAGAATCAAAAATGTATTTGAAGAACAAAGTCACCACTGGTAACATTTCCTGACAAGACTCAAAAAAAGAAAAGGGGAAAAAAAAGTCAACATGGACTTGTCTATCTCCCTGTACCATTTTAATGCAACCTCCCTTAAGAACAGACAACATGGTTCATGGTAATACGCCTGTCACTGATCTGGTCCAGGAGAACACCACCACAAATCTAAATACTGACAGGGAGAAAGTTACACACACACACACACACGCACGCGTGCGCGCGTTTCTTTTGGACTGCAACTGAGGCGGTACTGTCTTATTTCCCTACCAGGTATGCACCCTCACTAGAGAAGACAATCGAGAAATTGGAGGAAAACCTGAGGATGAGCAGCTCCATGTTCTGCCTCTCTACAAAGTCTCTGACGTGGATGAGTTTGGGAGTGTGGAAGCTCAAGAGAAGAAGAAACAAAATGGTGCCATTCAGGTGCTGAGTTCTTTTCGGCGAAAAGTCCGGATGTTAGCAGAGCCAGTCAAGACATGCCGACAAAGGAAGCTAGAAGCCAAGAAAGCTGCAGCTGAAAAGCTTTCCTCTCTGGAAAACAGCGCAAATAAGAATGAAAAGGAAAAGTCAGCCTCATCTCGTACAAAACAGACTGAAAATGCAAGCCAGGCTAAACAGTTGGCAGGTAAATTTAATGTAAAGCAACATGCATCTGTGTTATCTGAAACTTATGTTCAAAATGAGGGCCTTAAGTTTTGAACCAGAATCTTCTCTGAAGTCCCAAGGGCCAGGCTTTGCTCTTGGAGATGGTAATGAGATATTGCACCCTCAACCCCAGCTTAATGGAGAAGTATGGATTCTATTCTATAATAAATGGCAGTTTTATGAGGGGATATGGTGAAAATAGTGTTAATCTAGCAGTGACAGGAGGCCAAATTAGAGGCAAGGGAGCTATGAGTTTGGAGACAGATGTAATAAACCAAGAGAAAAGCTTGAGTTTGGGTGGTAGCAATGAAGACTTAGCAAAAATGATAGAAGTGAATGTGCCCCAAATGATTCGCAATACATGGCTGACAAAGCATTGGAACAAAGATGAAGAAAAATTTAAGATTGACTTCAACATTTTAAGCCTAGGTAACTAAAACAGTACTATTTGTTGAAATAAGAAGTTTGAAAATAGGATTTATGGAGCAGGGGCAGGAGAAGATCCTTTCCTTAGCCACATTAAGTCTGAGTTGAGGAGGGGTATCCTCATAACATGTAGTTATCTTCTAAAGCTTTTACCCATCCAAACGGATCACATCTGTGGGTAGTAGCAACAGAGCATTACTTATCAATACTAAGTTGATACTTTCCTTTCAAAATCCCTTGTTTATGTCTTCAGTTAATTGCTATAAAAAGCCATACAATGTAATGTCCATATCCACATCTTACAAATGGTATTGGCCTGGCCATTAACAAAAGAAAAAGGTTTATCTTTTAAGTTTAGTCTACTAGTTTGCTTAGAACCAACCATCTTTGCTTCACCAAGTCAAATTCCCCTACCAATTCATCTCAAAACCTAGAGAAACTAAGTAATTTAGAATAATATGCTAAAGATGCTTAACAAAAATTTGTTGATTGGTTGACTTACACTAAGAGAAGTAAATCCTGTTCACTCCTTAATGTCTCCTTTGAGTTAGCTGCAAAGTATAATCGGAGAACTTTGCCTCCAGTCTTTCCTAACTGGTTTCTGTAATAATCATTTCAGTGCTCAGGACTGCCATTACAGCTCCATTTATTTGTTCTTTTCTCATATATAGATTTTTACGAGGTCATGAAATAAAAGTATGACTTAAAATTTTCACTTACAAAGCTGAAAATTACTTTAAAGTTTTATTGATAACTGTGTAGATAGGGTTTGCCAGTTATATAAGATATGCTTTGGGTGTTAGGTGAAGGTCATTCTTTTCTTCATAGCATTGCTGAATCTTCTGTAACAAATTTTATGCTACTTCCAACTATTTAACAAATTTTATTGCATGCCAGGCAGTGGAGAAATAAAGTAAAATAAGACCTGGTCCCTTCCTTCAAGGAACGGCTTTGCATCAGTGGGAGAAGAGGACTAAAAAATGCATAATTACCATACATTATGAAGCATTGCTCTCTCTGTATGTTTGCAGTGGGTATTATACATGCACTAGAAGATGAGGTCAGAGAAGGCTTCCTTGAGGAAGGGAGGACTGTGCCAAGGAAGGGCAGGGAGGTGGGGTGGAGGGAGAAGGGCACTTCAGGTAGAGTGTGGCATGGTCAGATGCACAGAAGCTCCAGAAAACATGATGCTCTCAGTGAAACAGCTTTTGGATGTTTGTGACATTTTTCTTCACTTACCAAATTGTACCGTTGTAGAGATCTGCTGTTTTATCTAATGCTTTAGACAAAAAATTACTCCAGACAGTGATCAGAACCCTGACTTCGCTCCTCCTTGTTTGATGGGTATTGCATCACCTTACCAGGGGTTCTCACATACGTTTAGGCATCCTCGCTAGCTTCTGTAAAATAATAATCGGACACATTTGTGTGCTCTCTCTTACGCTGTCCACAGAACTTTTGCGACTTTCAGGACCAGTCATGCAGCAGTCCCAGCAGTCCCAGCAGCCGCCGCCCCTACCCCCGCCACTGCAGAAGCAACCTCCACAGCCACAGAAGCAGCTACCCCAACAGCCACCCCAGCAGCAGCAGCCCCAGCATCACCCCATGACGAATAACCCTCAGTCCGAGTCTGGCAACTCCTACTCTTCCTCTGGATCAGCCAATCTGTACATGAGGCGGCCCAATCCAGTTATCCAAGCTTATCCGGGCTCTTCACACACTGCAGATATTTATGGAGGCGCCAGCCCTATGAACCTCTATTCCACCTCATCCCAAGCTACAGGTTCATATTTGAATTCTTCTAATCCCATGAATCCCTACACTGGGCTTCTGAACCAGAATAACCAATATCCATCATATCAATGCAATGGAAATGTATCGGTGGACAGCTGCTCCCCATACCTGGGTTCCTATTCTGCCCAGTCTCAGCCCATGGATCTATACAGGTACCCAAACCAAGACCCTCTCTCTAAGCTAAGTTTACCCCCCATCCATACACTTTACCAGCCGAGGTTCGGAAATAGCCAGAGTTTTTCCTCTAAGTACTTAGGTTATGGAAACCAAACTATGCAGGGAGATGCCTTTAGCAGTTGTACTCTTAAAACAAACGTACACCATGTAGGGACATTTCCTCCCTATTCCGCTCATGAGATGGATGGCCACTTCATGGGAGCCACCTCTAGATTACCACCCAATTTGAGCAATCCAAACATAGACTATAAGAATGGTGAACATCCCCCATCTTCTCACATAATCCATAACTACGGTGCAGCTCCAGGCATGTTCAACAGCTCTCTTCATGCCCTGCATCTCCCAAACAAGGAAAATGACATGCTTTCCCACACAGCTAATGGGTTCTCTAAGATGCTTCCAGGTCTTAGCCATGATAGAACTGCTTCTGTCCAAGAAGGCTTACAAAAGTTACAGGATGCCGGTAACCAGGAAAAGCAGCCTTCTGCCCCCGAGGACAATGATGACGTCTGGTCAGACAGTGAGCAGAGCTTTCTAGATCCTGACATTGGGGGAGTGGCTGTGGCTCCAGCTCATGGGTCAATTCTCATTGAGTGTGCCAAGCGCGAGCTTCATGCCACAACCCCTTTAAAGAATCCCAATAGGAATCACCCCACCAGGATCTCGCTGGTCTTTTACCAGCATAAGAGCATGAATGAGCCAAAACATGGCTTGGCGCTCTGGGAAGCCAAAATGGCTGAAAAAGCCCGAGAGAAAGAGGAAGAGTGTGAGAAGTATGGGCCAGACTATGTGCCTCAGAAAACCCACGGCAAAAAAGTGAAACGGGAGCCCACTGAGCCGCATGAACCTTCCGAGCCCACTTACCTGCGCTTTATCAAGTCCCTTGCTGAAAGGACCATGTCCGTGACCACAGACTCCACAGTAACTACATCTCCATATGCCTTCACTCGGGTCACAGGGCCTTACAACAGATACATATGATGTCTCCCCTTGTGGTGGGTACCTCATTTGAAAAGACCACAACCAACCTGTCCGTAGTATAGTTCTCATGACGGGGGCAGTGGGGAACGAACACAGGCTTCCTGGCAAATGTGGTGGGAAGAACCTCAGCTCACCAGCAAAAAGAGAGGTCATCCTACCATAGCACTTAATTTCCACTGACTCCTAAGTGGTCACAGATGGCACCTAGGCAAAGACCAAAGCATTCTATGCAAAAAGAAGGTGGGGAAGAAAGTGTTCCACAATTTACATTTTTAAACACTGGTTCTATTATTGGACGAGATGATATGTAAATGTGATTTTTTTTCCCCCTTACAACTCTACACATCTGTGACCACTTTTAATAATACCAAGTTTGCATAGTCATGGAACACGAGTCAAACAAGTACTGTAGTATTACAGGGGCAGGAATTTTAAAATACCATCTGGTGCTGAATATACAATGTACTGAAATACTGGAATTATGGCTTTTTAACATGCAGTTTTTACTGTAATCTTAATATTAACTTTTATTTATCAGAATAGCTACAGGATGCATAAATGAATAGACAGCAAAACACTGAATTTGTTTGGATGTTCTAAGAAATGGTGCTAAGAAAATGGTGTCTTTAACAATTGAAAATTTAATGCCTTTATATCATCAAGATGCTATCTGTGTACTCCAATGCCCTTGAATAATAGGGGTACCTTTTCATTCAAGTTTTTAGCATAATTACCTATTCTTACACGAGGTTTTTGTTTTTTTTTTTAAATGCAGACATTTAAAGGCCTCTGGATTTTGCTCATCCAGTGAAGTCCTTGTAGGACAATAAACGTATATATGTACATATATGTATACACATATGTATATGTGCACACACGTATATGTATAAATATTTTAAATGGTGTTTTAGAAGCACTTTGTCTACCTAAGCTTTGACAACTTGAACAATGCTAAGGTACTGAGACGTTTAAAAAAAAAAAAAAGTTTACTTTCATTTTAGAATGCAAAGTGGATTTTTTTTTTAAGGAAACAAGGAAAGCTTTTAAAATATTTTTGCTTTTAGCCATGCATCTGCTGATGAGCAATGTGTCCATTTTTAATATAGCCAGTTAAATCCGCAACGGGGCTTACTGGATTCAAGGGAATACATTAGTCCACAACACGTGTTTTCTGGTGCTCATCTCACATGCTATACTGTAAAACAGTTTTATACAACATTGTATGACAAGTTCATTACTCAAATATGTAGTTTTAGGAATTTTCTCTTAACTGCAGGTAATAACGACATGCTACAGACATAACAAAGCTAGTTCACTTAAGCTGATGCTATTTTATGGATCTGTATGCTCTTCAGCAAACCGAATGGCAGTCTGCTTTTGTGTTGATAATTGTACATTGTGATGTTGTCATTTCTTAGCTTAAGTGTCCTCTTTTCCAGGAAGATTGAGCAGACTGATGCCTGCATAAGATGAATAAACAGGGTTAGTTCCATGTGAATCTGTTAATTAAAAAGAAAAAAACAGGCAGCTGGTTTGCTGTGGTGGTTTTAAATCATTAATTTGTATAAAGAAGTGAAAGAGATGTATAGTAAGTAAATTAAATTGTAAACAAAACTTTTTTAACGCAATGCTTTAGTATTTTAGTACTGTAAAAAAATTATATACATATATATGTGTATATATATATATATATATATATGGATTTGAAGCAGAATTCACATCATGATGGTGCTACTCAGCCTGCTACAAATATATCATAATGTGAGCTAAGAATTCATTAAAGGTTTGAGTGATGTTCCTACTTGTCATATACCTCAACACTAGTTTGGCAATAGGATATTGAACTGAGAGTGAAAGCTTAGAGCATCATGTACCATCATTTTTTTTCCAAGTCTTTTTATTATTGTTATTATTATTAAAAAAAAAAAGCATACCTTTTTTTCAATACTTGATTTCTTAGCAAGTATAACTTGAACTTCAACCTTTTCGTTCTAAAAATTCAGGGATATTTCAGCTCATGTTCTCCTTATGCCAACATGTCACCTGTGTTTATGTAAAATTGTTGTAGGTTAATAAATATATTCTTTTTTCAGGGATTTAACCCTTTTATTTTGAATCCCTCCTATTTTACTTGTATATGTCCTGATGTAACTAAAACTAATTTTGTAAAATCTGTTGGCTCTTTTTATTGTAAAGTAAAGCATTTTAAAAGTTTGGGGAAATCTTTTGACTGTTTCAAGCAGGAAAAAAGAATTACATGAAAATAGAATGCACTGAGTTGATAAAGGGAAGATTGTAAGGCAGGAGTTTGGCAAGTGGCCGTTGGCTAGAGTCTCTCGACACTCTTAAGAGTTTTTGACCCCGTAGCCAATATAGTAGAGGGCCACGAGGACTTCCCTCCATAGGCAGAACGCGTAGGGGTGTGGTGTGCAATCCACCGGACAATTACATTTTGGTCTAAGTACATTTGTGCTTTCTAACATTTCAAATAAATTCTTAAACGAGGCCTTGGAGTTTGGTCAAGTCCTTATAACATGGCTTTTGTCTTTTTTTAAAAATCGCCCCACAGTTTTTGGCTGTGACCAATTTACAAACCTTTTAAAAACGTTTGCATGTGTCAAACTACATGATTTCAATATTGTGCATACACCATGTATCCAACCCCAAATATCTGGCTAGTCCGTGCACATCTGTTGGTTTGAGTCAGCCATCCCTATATGAATGTCTGCTTTCTGCATCATCCACTGTCATTTGTCAAACTGCTGGCCCAACAGGAACAAGAAGTGTAGTTCGGGGTTTGGAGAGCGGGAGGGAGGGAGGGAGGAGGAGAGGAAATCTAGTGGCATATTGTAAATATCAGATCTATAATTGTAAATATCACACCTGCCTCAGTTAGAATGAATGGAAGCAGATCTCCAATTTGCTTATATAGGAATATCAGGTTAACTATATAGCCATACTTGAAAATGCTTCTGAGTG
Organism: Mirounga leonina; assembly: GCF_011800145.1. Classification (NCBI taxonomy): domain Eukaryota; kingdom Metazoa; phylum Chordata; class Mammalia; order Carnivora; family Phocidae; genus Mirounga; species Mirounga leonina. Next base: position 4,805,628 of record NW_023270702.1, read on the forward strand.
GTGTCAACTTTACTTGAATGAATTTTTCATCTTGATTGACGCACAGTGCTGTACAGTTCACTTCTAAAGCTAGTGGGTAACTTGTTTAGGAAACTTTTGCAGTTTGACACTAAGATAATGAACTCTGTGTGCATTTTTCTATGCTTTTTTTAAAACTTAGTTTCATTTCATTTTCATGTTCGGTTTGTCTATAAAACCTGAGGATGGGTATAAATACTGTAAGTATTGTAATGTTATGAATGCAGGTTATTTGAAAGCGTTTATTATTATATCATTCCTGATAACGCTATGTGAGTGTTTTTAATAAAATTTATATTTATTTAATGCACTCTAAGTATGATCTTCGTTGAAGTTTCTGTTTACTGCCTGAACTGCTGCTACTTCAATGAGACAAAAGGGAATGGAAAGAAATTGCTTTTTAAAGATACTTTTTAGATGGTTATTTGTTAAGCTGTACCTAAAATAATATCTGGATAACTAAAGCCAATTTTTTTCTCTAGTGAAATAGCCTAGATATGCAACTTCTTTTTTTCCCCCCAGCTTACTTTAGCCTGTTGCTTTGTGTGTGTAGCCAGTATTAGGGATGGCGTGACAGACAGCACTTCTGCTGACCCTCCATCCTCTAGCTGAACTTCGGGAACCTCCCACTTCTCAGATTTGCTAGCCATTGCCCAGGGCGAGGGGAGTTTGAGATTCTGTGAGCTCCAAAGCTTCTCCCGCTAGGGTGCCACACTGACCCTGACCTGGGCTGCCAGGGGCTGGTGATGCCGTAAATGAAGGTGGAGGCAGACTTGCTGCTTAGGAGCCTGCAGGTGAACTGGAATGCGAGAGCAGCTCTACCTGCCCCTTGCCCCCTCGGGAAATACTGCCAAGAATGAACCTTTACAGGCAGGCAGGCGGGCACACAGCTCCCCTGTCTCACTGGGGCACTTCTTCCTTGCCTCAGGCTCTTCAGTTGGTTTGTCATAACCCCTCCCCCTGTTTGGGGTAATTCTAGCTTAGCTTTGACCCCTTCCCGACTCTTTGACCCTCTACTCCATCAGCTGTGTGACAATCAGACTGCGAGAAAAGGCCTTATTTATCAAGGACCTCCTCAAGCTGCTGAGAATTTTAAATTGGTTTTGTTGGGTTAGAGGGCAGCTGGAGTTGAGGATATTGGGATTGGGGGTGGGGGGAGGAAGGCCGGGGGAGCATCTTTTCTTTCCAGTCAATGTGAGGGGAGAATGCTTGCTGGGTGAAGACACTTGCTCACCAACCAGTCACTGGGCTCACCGCTGAGGCTCAGGGTGCTTTCTCTCTGCCTTCCTCCCTCCACTGGGTGCACACGCTCTAGTTGTTAGAGTTCACAAAAGACGCTTAGAAGAGAATTAACTGCAGTTAGAGATTGTTTCAGTGTTAGCAGCACTCTTCAGTTTCAAAGAACAAAGATACTTTTGTTTCCCTATATTGGCGGCCACCTGCCTACATTTCCCTCTCTCTTACCCAGCAATTTCTCACAAATTTCTGTGTTTGTCTAGTCCAACACACTCCTGAAAGGAGCAGCTATTTTTCCCACATATACACTCAACAAATATGCTTTCTTCGGGGCTTCCTTTTATGTTTCAAAAGGAACTTCTCTACCCAATTTGACATTTTACTCTCTAATCAATTCTTAATTCAAACTGAAATGGGATTTAGTGAGTAAAATAGTTAACATAAAGGCACTCTACTTCTTCCTTACCCCATAAGAATGAATTCAGAGGATTTAAATCACTAAGAATTTGTGGGCATATCCACTGAGCACTTGCTTTTATTCCTTACACAGAATAGTCACATTAATAGAAATCTGGGTGTTGTTGCTTGAAACTTAAGATGTCCGTGGTGCCCTAACCCTTCCCTTCCCTCATGGGTAGCTCTTGATTTGGCTCTAAGGAATACAACGAAGTACAAGTAACAGCATAGTAGAAAGCACCTGCTTTGGGATTCAGCCTTGCATTTTCACTAGTTGTGTGCCATCAGCCTCATCTGTAAAAATGAGTAAAATAATGCATCCCTCACAGAAATGTGGTGAGGGTTAAGAAGAATGTAAAGCTTTAAGCACACACTAGAATAAACAGCTATTCTCACAAAGTTTTTCATCTCCCTCCCACTCCTTTGCTTACTGCTAGAAGACTCAGTCCACTGAGCATACCTCAGTGCTCCCCTAGCTGACTCCTGCAGGCTCTCTCCTTTCTCCCTAAGGGCCGGAACCCATATTACCTCACCTGACAAAATGGGTTTACATACCAGTGTAAAAGCTCTTGAAGAAGCACTACTAGAACCTCAAAGCTAGAGAGACAGTGACAAAATGAGGAAATAATCCCCTGTCTGGTGATCTCATAAAGCCTCAAATTGATTTTCATACAAGTTAATGATCCTCTAGTTACTGTGTGAAAACTCATAGTTAAAATGATGGGACAGTTTCTAACATACCAAATATACAAAGACTAAAAAAAAGTCCAAACAATTTAAGAGTTAAAAGAGGGGCGCCTGGGTGGCTCAGTGGGTTAAGCATCTGCCTTCAGCTCGGGTGATGATCCCAGGGTCCTGCGATCGAGCCCTGAGTTGGGCTCCCTGCTCAGTGGGGGGGGTCTGCTTCTGCCTCTGCCCCTCCCCCTGCTCATGCTCGCTCTCCCTCTCTTTCTCAAATAAATAAATAAAATCTTTAAAAGAAAAAAAAAGTTAAGAAAAAAAATTCAACCAGAGAAAAACTTAAGGAAACTGTATTTTAATTTCTATTATTTATATTACATGGAATCAGTGTTTACAATATCCATGTTTCAAATATGCATATTACAAAATATTTTTAAAGCAGAGTATGTTAAAATGGAAGGGAGACACTGGCTATGTTTTAAATACTGTATTTCATTAACTTTAAAAGAACTTCACTTTTATATTCCCTAGGCCATGACATACAATAAAGAACTGCAGCTCTGGGTTCAATTTCTGGCTCTGCTTGTTACTAGTTGTGGGACCTTAGGCTAGGTGCCAGTACTTTCTCTCTTTTCCTCGATTTCTCCATCTGAAGAATGAAAATAATACCTACCTCACAAGGCTGTTATGAGGAATAAATGAGTTTATTTAAAGCACATCAAAAGAACTTAAAAAAAAAAAGCCAGCTATTATAATTATGTTAATTAGTTCAGCTGAAGTTGTCTGTTTTTTACCATAGAAGCTTTATTTTACATATTTCCAAGTCATTAGTGAGAAAGAGGAAAAACGTATTCACTGTACAAAATCATGGATAAGCAGATTTGAATGAGACCTTAGAGATCACCTTTCCCACACTCTGACTTTATGTAATCATTCATTTGTTAACTCATTCACAAATATTTTTTTAAGTTCCCACTCTGAAAAATGGTGCCAGGCACATTTCTGGGAGTTAGGCATCTAGCAATGAGCAAACCAGTAAGTCCCTATCTTCTTGGGGTTTATCTTCTACTTGGGAGAGAGAGACACAGAATAAAGTAAATATGGAGATAAAAGCCATGGGGAAAAAGAAAAGGGACAGAGAAAAGGAGTGCTGGTTCTCACCAGAGGAGGAACATGAACTGATTTGTGTCTTAATAGATAATGGATAACTGATAATGATGAATTTTTGTTGAAGTGTAATTTACAGTATTATATTCATTTCAGGTGTACAACATAGCAATTTGACAATTCTATAATTTAGAAATGATCACCATAAGTGTAGTTACCATCTGTCACCATATAAAGGAATTACAATATTACTGACTATATTCCCTAATACTGTACATTCCCATGATTTATTTTATAACTAGAAGTTTGCCCTTCTTAATCCCCTTCATCTATTTTATCCATTCCTTCATCCCCTCCCCTTCAATTCTTTTCTTAATAGGTCATCTCAATATTTTAATCCAAAACGTTCTCCAAGACACATAACAACAAAACTCTAAAACCAAAGACAAAGAGAACATTTAAAGAGATAAGAGAAAAAAAAAATCTCTCATATAAAGAAACCCCCATAAGGCCATCGTGGATTTCTTAGCAGAGACCTTACAGGCCAGGAGAGAATGAGATTATATATTGAAAGTGCTAAAAGGAAAAAAAAAAAAAAATGCTGCCAACTAAGAATACTTTACCCAGCAAAGCTTTCCTTCAGAATTGAAGGTAAAATAAAGGCCTTCCTAATCAACAAAAGCTGATGCAATTCATCATCACTAAACCAGCATTACAACAAATGCTAAAATGAGCTCAAGTTGAAACAAAATGATGCTAATTAGTTACATGAAAACATATGAAAATATACAACACATTGGTAAAGGTAAGCACACATAGATTCAGAATACCCTACTACTGTCACCTATGGTAATGTGCTAACTACTTAACTCTAGAATAAAGGTTAAAACACAAAAGCATAAGAATAACTATAGCATCAACAATTTGTTGAATACATTATTAAAAAACGGTAAATTGTTTTATTTAAAAAAATAAATTTTATTTTAAAAAGGGGGGTAAAAGGATAGTGTTTTTGTATGCAACTTAAGTTAAATTGTTATAGCATAAAATAGCCTTTATATGTAAAGTGTTTTATATAAACCTCATGGGAACTACAAAGCCAAAATTTACAATAAATAAAGATAAAAACAAGAAAGAATCAAAGCATTGGATTCATCATGGAAGCATGGAAGCATGGAAAATCATCAACTTACAAAGGAAGGCAGCAAGAAATGAAGAAAAGAAAAAAGGAACTTCAAAACAGCCAGAAAAGAATAATATGGCATTAATAAGTCCTTACTTACCAATAATTACTCCAAGTATTAATGGATTAATTTTCTCTAATGGAAAGGCATAATGGATTAAAAAAAAAAAAAAAAGACTATTTGCTGCCTACAAGAGTCTCATACTCAGCTTAAAGGACACACATAGGTTCAAATGAAGGGATGAGAAAACACTCCCTGTAAGTGGAAACCAAAAAAAAGAATAGGAGTAGGAAGCTATACTGACATCACAAAAAATACTCTCAGCCAATAATGGTAACAAGAGAAAAAGGTGGACATTATATAATAAGGGGATCAACTCATCAAGAGGTTAGAACAATCATAAATAGATATGCACCCAACACTGAAGTACCTAAATGTATTAAGCATATACAAACAGATCTCTGAGGGGAGATATGATACAATAATACAATAACAGTGGTGGATTTATATATTCCATTTTTAACAATGGAGAGATCATCTAGGTGGAAAAATCAAAAAGGAAATGTTAGACTTGAACCAAATGTTAGGCCAAATCAAACTAATAGACATGTACATTGATCCAACACTAGCAGAATGTATATTCTTCTCAAGAGTACACAGAGCTTCCCTAAGGATAGACCACCTGATACATCATAGAACAAGTTTTAACAAATTTAAGAAGATTGAAATCCAATCATAACAAGTATCTCTTCCAGCCACAATGGTATGAAACTAGAAATCAGTAATAAGAGGAAAGTTGGAAAATTCACAAATATGTGCAGATTCAACAACATGCTCCTGAACATCCAACAGATCAAACTAAAAAATAAAAAGGGAAATCAATAAATATGTTGCAAGAAATGAAAATGGAGGTACAACATATCAAAACCTGTGACCTGCTGCAAGAGCAGTAATAAAAGGGAAATTTATAGTGACAAATGCACATTAAGAAAATGGAAAGATCTCAAACAACCTAACTTTGCAACTCAAGAAACTAGGAAAGGAATAAAATAATTAAGCTCAAGTTAGCAGATGGAAGGCAATAACAAAGATCAGAACAGAAATAAATGAAATAGAAACCAGAAAAACAATAGAAGAGATTGATAAAAACTAAGAGCTGCTTTTTTGAAAAGATAAACAAAATTGACAAACCTTTAGCTAGAGACTAACTCAGAAGAATAGAAAGAGGAATGAGGACTCAATCAGAAATGAAGAAGGAGAAATTACAATTGATACCACAGAAAGACAAAGTACCATGAGAGATTACTAAAAACATTTTATACCAAACACCTGGATAACTTAGAAGGAATGGATAAATTCCTAGAAACACATAATCTGCCAAGACTGGTGTATTAAAAAAGAGAAAATCTGAACAATCCAATAATGAATAAGGAGAATGAATCAATAATCAAACTTCCCAACAAACAAAAGTCTAGGACCAGACAGCCTCACTGGTGAATTCCATCAAACATTTAAAGAAGAATTAACAACAGTTCTTCTCAAACTCTTCCAAAAAATTAAAGAGGGTGGAAAACTTCCAAATTCATTTTACAAGGTCAGCATTACTCTGAAGATAAACAAGACAAGGACACTACAAGAAAAGAAAATTACTGGCCAATATCCTTGATGAACATAAATTTAAAAAACACTCATCAAAATATTAGCAAACCAAATTCAAAAGTACAATAAAAGGATCATACACCATGATCAAAGTGGGATTTATTCAGGGATGCAGAGTGGTACAACATTTGCTAATCAACAACGTGATACACCACATCAACAAAATGAATGATAAAAATCATGATCATTTCAATAGATGAAGAAAAAGCTCATGACAAATTTCAAGATCTGTTTATGATTAAAAATTTACAATAAAGTGAGTGTTTATTAGGGATAAACACTAGGATAAAAATAAAGGGAATGTATCTCAACATAATAAAGGTCATATATGACAAGCCCACGGCTATCATCATACTCAATGATAAAAAGCTCAAAGCTTTTCCTCTAAGACCAGGAAGAAAAGGATGCCCACTCTTGCCACTTCCATTCAATATAGTATTGAAAATTCTAGCCAGGGCAATTAGGCAAGAAAAAAAAAAAGGCATCCAAAGCAAAAAGGAAGAAGGAAAACTGTTACTATTGCAGATGACATATTATATGAAAAAAAAAAAAAACCTAAAGACTCCACCATAAATGTTAAAACTAATTTAAAAATTCAAAAAAGTTGCAGGATACAAAAAAAATCCATATAGAAAGATCAGTTGTGTTCTATACACTAACAATAAACTATCAGAAAGAGAAATTAAGAAATCAATTCCATTTACAATTATCAGAAAGAATACAATATCTAGTAACAATAACCAAAATGTGGAAAGAGCTCATATGTCCATCAACAGATGAATGGATAAAGAAGATGTGGTGTATATATACACAATGGAATATTTTTCAGCCATCAAAAAGAATGAAATCTTGCCATTTGCAATGATGTGGCTGGAACTAGAGAGTATTATGTTAAGTAAAATAAGTCCGAGAAAGACAAATACCATATGATTTCACTCATATGTGGAATCTAAGAAACAAAACAGAGGAACATAGGGGAAGGGAAGGAAAAATAAAATAAGATGAAAACAAAGAGGAAGGCAAACCATAAGAGACTCTTAACTACAGGAAACAAACAGGGTTGCTGGTGGGAGGCTGGGGTAACTGGGTGATGGGCATTAAGGAGGACACTTGATGTAAGGAGCACTGGGTATTGTATGAAACTGATGAATCACTAAATTTACCTCTGAAACTAATAATACAGTATATGTCAATTAAATTTAAATTAAAAATTCAATTAAAAAAGAATACAATATCTAGTAATAAGTTTAACCAAGGAGGTAAAAGACCTGTACTTTGAAAACTATAAGGCAGGATAAAAGAAGTTGAAAAAAAAAATCATAAATAAATGGAAAGATATTCTGTGCTCATGGATTGGAAGAATATTGTTAAAATGTCCATAGTACCCAAAGCAATCTACAGATTCAATGCAATCCCTATCAAAATTCCAAGGGCATTTTTCACAAAAATAGAAAAGACAATTTTAAAACTTGTATGGAACCATAGAAGACTCCAAATAGCCAAAGCCTTGTGCAAGAAGAAATCTGGAGGCAAAAAAATTCCTAATTTCAAACTATATTGCAAAGCTATAGTAATTAAAACAATATGGTATTGACATTAAGAGACACATTTATTAATAGAACAGAATAAAGGGACCAGAAGTAAACACATGCATATATGGTCAAATCAGTTATGACAAAGAAGCCAAGAATATACAATGGGGAAAAGACAGTCTCTTCAAATAACGGTAAGAAAACAAGATATCCACATGCAAAATAAAGAAACTGAACCACTATCTGATACCATACACAAAAATTAATTCAAAATGGAACAAAAACTTGAACATAAGACCTGAAGCCATAAAACTTCTATGAAAAAATATAGGTGGTAGTCTCCTTGACATCAATCTTGGCAATGATTTTTTGGATTTGACACCAATGGTAGAGGCAACAAAATCAAAATAAACAAGTGGGCCTACATCAACCAGAAAAGCTTCTGCACAGCAAAGGAACCCATCAACAAAATGAAAGGCAACCAATGGAATTAGAGAAAATAATTGCTAATCATATTGCTAAGAAGGAGTTAATATCCAAAATATATGAAGAACTTATACACAACTTGATTACAAAAAACAAATATGATTACAAAATGGGCAGAGGACCTGAATAGACATTGTTCAACAAGGACATAAAGATGGATAACAGGTACATGAAAAAGGGCTCAATATCACTAATCATCAGGGAAATGGAAATCAAACCACAATGAGGTATCACTTCACACCTGTTAGAATGGCATCAAACATCAAAAAGAGACAGCAAATGTTGATGAAGATATGGCAAAAAGAAATGCTTGTGTACTATTGGTAGGAATGCAATTTGGTGCAACCACTATGGAAAACAGTATGGAGGATTCCTCAAAACATTAAAAATAGAACCACCATATGATCTAGAAATTCTACTTCTGGGTATTAACTAATAAAAGATACCTGCACATCTATGTTCACTAGAGTATAACCCACAATGGCCAAAACATGGAAGCAACTTAAGTGTCTATCAATGGACAAATGGATAAAGAAAATGTGGTGTATGTGTATGTTTGTGTGTGTGTGTGTGTGTATATATGATGAAATATTATTCAATCCTGAACATATAAGAAAATCCCATCATTTATGACAACATGGATGAACCTTTAGGGCATTATGCTAAGTGAAATGAGTGAGACAGAGAAGACAAATACCATATGATTTGGGCACCTGGGTGGCTCAGTCGTTAAGCGTCTGCCTTCGGCTCAGGTCATGAGCCCAGGGTCCTGGGATCGAGCCCCACATCGGGCTCCCTGCTCAGTGGGAAGCCTGCTTCTCCCTCTCCCACTCCCCCTGCTTGTGTTCCCTCTCTCGCTGTCTCTCTCTCTGTCAAGTAAATAAATAAAATCTTTAAAAAAAAATAACACACGATCTAATTTATATGTGAAATATAAAGGCAAAAATAAAACCAAAAAACCTGAACTCATAGATGCAGATAAAGGATTGGTGGTTGCCAGAGGCAGGTGTGGAGGGTGGGTGAAAGGGATCCAGGTACACAAAAGGTACAAACTTCCAGTTATAAAATAAATAAGTCCTGGGGACGCAGCATACAGCATGGTGATTCTCAGTAATAATGCAGTATTGTATGTTTGAAGGTTGCTAAGAGAGTGCATCTTAAAATTCTCATCACAAGGGTAAAAAAAATGTATAACTAATGTGCAGTGATGGATGTTAACTAGACTGATTGTGGTGGTCATTTTGTGATATATATAAATACCAAATCATTATGTTGTACATCTGAAACCAATATAATGCCATATGGCAATTATATCTCAATTTTTTAGAAAAGGCATCCAAATAGAAAAGAAAGATGTAAAATTACCTTTGTATGTGGATGATATAAGCTTATATAGAGAAAGTCCTAAAGATTCTACTAAAAAAACTGCTAGAACTGATTGACGAATTCAGTCAAATTGGATACAAAAACCAACATATAGAAACAGTTGCATTTCTATACACTAACAATAAAATATCTGGAAAATAAACAACCTCATTCACAACAGCATCAAAAGCAATAGAATACTTAGAAGTAAATTTAACCAAGGAGCCAAGAGATCTATACAATGAAAACTACAAGACTATGATGAAAAAAGTTGAAGACACAAACAATTGGAAAGATATTGCATATTTGTGTATCAGAAGAATATTGTTAAAATGTCCATTATTACCCAAAGCCATCAATAGATTCAATGCAATCACTATCAAAATTCCAATGGCATTTTCACAGAAATAGGAGAAACAATCCTAAAATTTGTATGGAGCCACAAAAGGTTCTGAATAGCCAAAGCAATCCTGAGAAAAAAAACCAGAGACATCACATTTCCCAATTTCAAGCTATACTACAGAACTATAGTTATCAAAACAGTATGGTACTGGCATAAACACAGACACAAAGACCAATGAAACAGAATCAAGAGCCAGAAATAAACCCTTACATATATTATATAGCAAACTAGTATTTGACAAGGGCACCAAGAATACTTATGGGAAAAAGATGGTCTCTTCAATAAATTATGTTGCAAAAATTAGATAATCACATACAGAAAAATGAGATTGGACCCCTATCTTAGACCACTCAGAAAAGTTAACTCAAAATAAAGACTTAAATGTAAGACCTGAAACTGTAATACTCCTAGAAGAAAACAGAAAGTTCCCTGACATTAGTCTCAGCAGTGATTTCCTAGATAAGACAGCAAAAGCACAATCAATAAAAGCAAGAACAAACCAGTGTGACTACATCAAACTAAAACTTCTGCAAAATGAAAAGGCAATCTATGGAATGGGAGAAAATACTTGTAAATCATGTATGTGATAAGGTTTATTACTCAAAATATATGACAAACTAATGGAACTCAATAGCAAGAAAATAAAAAATAATAAAATCTAATAACCCAATTTTTAAAAGGGCAGATGAACCAAATAAACAGTTTTTCAAAGAAGGCATACAAATGGCCAACAGGTACGTGAGAAGGTGATATCACTAATCATCAGAGAAATACAAATCAAAACCACAATGAGATACCACCTCACATCAGTCAGAATGGCTAATATCAAAAAGACAAGAAATAACAAGTGTTGGTGAGGATGTAGAGAAAAAGGAACCCTTGTGCACTGTTGGTGGGAATAAGAATTGGTGTAGCCAATGTAGAAAACAGTATGTAGAGGTTCCTCAAAAAATTAAAAATAGAACTGCAATACAATCTAGCAATTCCACTTCTGGGTATATATCCAAAGGAGCTGAAATCAGGAACTCTTAGAGATGTCTGCATTCCCATGTTCATTGCAAAATTACTCACAATAACCAAGATATGGAAAACACCTAAGTGTCCATCAACAGATGCACTGATAAAGAAGATGTGACTATATATATAAAATATATATATATATATTTGATGTATATATATAATGAATATTATTCAGCCACAAGAAGAAAGGAAATCCTGACATTTCCACTAACTTGGATGAACCTTGAGGGCATTATGCCAAGTGAAGTAAGTCAGACAGAGGAAGACACGAAAACACTGTATGATAACACTTAAATATGGACTCTATAAAAGACTCAGAAACAAAGAGCAGAGCGGTGGTTACCAGGTGCTAGGGAGTGGTGGAAACTGGTCGAAGGGTACAAACTTTACAAGTTTAACAAGTCTGAGGATTTCATGTACAGCATGGTGATTTTAGCTAACAATATTCCATCATATACTTGAATGTTGCCAAGAGAGTAGATCTTAAGTGTTAAACCATAAAAAGAAATGGTAACAGAATGACAGGATGGAGGTGTTAGCTAATGCTATGGTGGCGATCATTTTACAATATATAAATATCAAATCAACACACTGTGCACCTTAAACTTAACACACTGTTATATGTGAGTTTTGTCTCATTAAAGCTGGAAAATAAAGACAAAGATGGAAATAAGGAGACCAGATCGGAGGCCACTGTATGAAGGCAAGTAAGAGACGAGGTCAGTAGACATAATGACTGGTTGTACCAAGGATGTGGAAGATTGAAACTGCCATCTACTCAGGAGAGAAGAATGAAATTCAAATGAAGAGACTGCAGAAAGAGGAGGTTTGGGGGACCTGAGGCGGGAAGAGTTAGGAGTTTAGTTTCTGAGATGCTGAATTTGAAATGCTTATTAGACATCCAAGTGGAAGACTGACAAGTCGATTGGAAACAAAATCTGGATTTCAGGGAAGAAATGTGGCTGGATACACAAATGCGGGCATCATCAATATCAGATGGTATTAACGCCATCAGACTAGATAAAATTATCTAAGGAGGAGTGTAGGTAGAAAAGAGATGCCCAAGGACTGAGCCTGAGCACTGGGCTGTTCCAATTTTCAGGGATTGAGAAGTGAAAAAGAAACCACAAAGATGACCCACTGAGAAAGAGCAAGGAATGAAGCAGATGAGGGTGGGGAGGAGAGGTTTTCTAGAAACCAAGTGAAGAAAAGGCTTTGAGAAGAAAGCCAAGATCAACTGTGTTAAATGAGGCCTGAATATGGACAGCTGGATTTAGAAACATGATTGGCAACCCTGAGGCTCCCCAGGAGTGATTTTGCCAGAATGGCAGAGGGGACAGCCTGGCTGGAGAGAGTTCAAGAAGAAGAGAAGGGAAATTTCAGACAGTGAGCATAGGTGGTTCTGTCAGAGTTTTGCTAGGATGAGAAAAGAAAAACGAGGTGGCATCTGGAGGGTACGGGGAGGCAAGGAAAATGCTTCTTAAGGTGGGATGCCATCAAGAATCTTTATACGCAGATGGCAGAGATCCAGTAGAGATGGAGACCTGATCATGCCGGAGAAAGCATGAGGGGAGGTTTTCTGGCATGGGGCACTTGAGGAAGCAAGAGGCTTCTTTAAATTAAGAAATGGAGGAAGAAATTGAGGCCTAGGGAAGTAAAGCAACTTGGCTGAGGTCACAGAACTGTACAGGGTGGCCCAGGCCTCCCTCCATTTCCTTCAAGACTCTTCCCACCGGATCACAGCAGCAGGTCCCATAACTAAAGGCAGAAGAAAGTGGTAGGTAAAAACCCCCTGACCTGAGAAATTCCATTAAATAAACGCCATTTATTACATTAAATAAATGCCATTTTATTACAATCAAATCCCATTTCTAACTGAAGTGGGTTTTTTTCTTAAGCAGAGGTGCTGGTAGGTCTTTCATATATAAAGTTCATTCATAATTGTTATAAAAGTTTTATATAGTTGACAGTTCATGTCCCAAATGCTAAAAACATGATTTGTGAATCACAAGCAGGCAAATACCTATCAATCTCACCTCAAAAAAGTACTTGCTCTTTTTCACCAGGAAGCATTATGTACAACACAGTCACAATGCTGACTAATGTGTTATTGCAGAACCTGGATGAGGGTAAGCTTTGCAGAGCTTTATTCTGGTTTCATTTTTTCTTAATATGATGCCACTGTGAACTTCAGGAAGGTACACATTTGAGGGAGAATATTTCATTCAGGGCATTTTCAATAAAGACCTCCCACGAAGTGAGGTTTAACCGGGAATTAAGGGCATACTGTGCTGGGATTGTTGGGTTCCTTCTTGGCCAGTTCAATTGCAGTAACTTGGTTTATCTAGTAGTTGTTATTAGATATTGTTATTGATCAAATCATCTAATCTCTTTAAGCTTTGTTTACACATCTGATGAATGAGGATAACGCATTGGTGGCAAAGTTGATGTGGAGATCAAATAAAATTATTTACATACAAGAGTGTGTAGCCAGTGCCCAGAACAGAGTAAGCACTCTAGCGTGGCCTGACCCCACTTCCCTCCTCCTTCAGTTCTGGGTCAGGCAATGGGGCTGGGGGGAGGAAAGCCAGAATTCTGGCCCTGCTTCTTGTCACTATCAATAGCTAAGCAATGATGTGCGAAGCGCTCTCCAGTGACAGAAAGCCACACAAGCGGACGCCTTCACAGACTTCACAACACATTAAGGGTGATAGGCTGGAGAGCGGCCCCACCCCTGACCGAATCCTTTCAGGGGCTTCTCACTGCTCTCGGACTCAAGTTCAACCTTCTGGCCAGGGATTCCAGAATGGCCCCTGCTCTGGGTTCTGGCCACATCTCTTGCCACTCCTCCAAACCACCCGCCCCCCAATCCCATCTCCAGTACCATTTCAGGCTCTCATCAGACTGAAGTTTTTATTTTTTAAGATTTTATTTATTTATTTATTTGGGAGAGAGAGAGAAAGCACAAGCAGGGAGGAGGGGCAGAAGGAGAGGGAGAAGCAGACTCCCCACTGAGCAGGGAGCCCGATGTGGGACTCGATCCCAGGACCCTGAGATCTGTGACCTGAGTCAAAGGCAGACGCTTAACTGACTGAGCCACCCAGGCTCTCCAGACTGAACTATTTTTAGTTCCCCCACTGCAGCACCTCTTCACGGGAGGGAACATACCCCAACCCCTCCAATCCAGGTGAGAGACCCTTCCCCCAGGGCCCTGTCTCCCCTCTCACACCACTTATCAGCCTACAACGGCTTGCTTAGCTCCTCAGGGGCAGGGACTTGGGTCTCTCTGGGCCCTGGTTTTACTCCCCCCACCTGATCTAGTGGCTGGCAAGTAAAAGGAATTCAAATGATATTGAACAGTCCCCTGAAATAAAATATGAAAGCATATTAACCCAAGGCTGCATAAGGTCCAGGCACAATGCAGGCAGCTGTTAGAAGATGTGCAGTCTAAAGGAGGGAGCCACCACCAGAGACTAAAGCAGCCTGGAAACACACAAGGGTTTTTGTGAGTAGCAAGGAAGGGGAGAAACTCAAGAGCAAGTCCTTGGACTTGAGGGGGGTGGAGGGAAGACAAAATATGAAATGAAATAATAGCCAGAATCTATAAGATAATCCAGAGATGTGGTCTACTCAGTTCGTCAAAATATATTTTGGGGGTGTAGACTGTTCAGGGCAGTTTGGAAGATAAAATGTACAAAAGAACTGCCCCCCCATATGAGGATGATGATGGGGAGTGTGGATGGGTCACCGTGCAAAGAATGCAACAAAAGGGTGAAATAAGTAGGTGCCGAATACAGGATCAAACAGGCCTCAGAGTTATTCAAAGGAAGGAGAGGGCACTGGGAGGAAGTGTTCCCAGGGAAGGCTGGGCAAACCAGGGGAGATCTGAGCTGGGCTTCGAAGGACAGGGATGTTTGGGTAGGTGAATGGGCAGAAAAATACTGCCAGATTAGCCCTCTATTTTAGGACGCTCCTCCACAAACTATATTATGTGGTCATCCTTCTCCTCTGGACAGTATTCTTTTATAATTACCAAAAGGAAAAGGACTTGAGCCACTAGGGTTAAGTAGACAAAATTTTAGGTTGAATAAACCGGAGTTTGATTCCCAGCCATGTGCTTTTAGGCACAATTTCCTCATCTCTATTAAATGGTAATAGCATCTCTCTCTCTCTCTCTCTCTCGCTCTCTCTCACAAAGGTGGCCCTGAGGTCCCATGGGCTATGCCTGGCAATGTGTCCCACATGGTGCCCGGCATAAAAATCAAGCTGGCCCTTCCAGACAATTCATAGAGGCCGCAGGAGTATGCATTTGTACTTACCACCTTAAAAATCCCTCTCTGAGACAAGAGGAAGTAGAACAGAAAATGGACATCCCGGAGAAAGATGCCTTTTAAAGAGAGTTAGATCAGCAGATGAAATAAGCAAAGGCCACCATCACAGAACCCCAGAGACTATAGGACTTTAAAAGCAACAGAGACATGAAGTGCTGAACTACTAGAGGGAGCTGATGGCACTAGGAAGGTCCCCCTCAAAGCAGGGGGGCTTGAAATATAAGAATTAAGGAAAGGGACTAAGAGATAAAGAGCATGTACTTTCTCCCCAAACTGGGGAAGTGAAAACTCTAAACCAAGAGTTACATGCTGGCTAAATCTGTAAAATCAGCAGATAGCAATCTTTAAAAAAAAGTCAAAGGTAAAGGGAGAATGGACAGTTAGGGTGTATACTGCTTCACAGAATGACAGGTCCTGGTGACACAGGATGTACAGTAGGAGTGCAGCCCTTCCTGGTGTCAAGTGGATGACTCTGTCTTTGCACACGGATAGCCTCTACAAACGAATGCAAAAGCAACAAAGTGAGCCTGGAGTATGGAAGGCTATGAAAATGGAGACACTCAAATGTTGGCCCAAGGAAGATCTAACAAGAAGAAACTGGCATCATTGTGAATGGTGTGTTAAGAACAGCTGGGAAGTAAACACAGTAAATCCCGGGCTGGGAGAGTTTGCCTCTGGGGACAAGTTCCACAGAAACAGTTCACTTGAGAGAAATCCAGTTCTCAACGGGGGCTGATTCAAGCCAAGGTCACCACCTCTTACACAGAAATTGAGAACAGCTGGTATGGAGTTGACCTCTAGCTGGGTCTGTGATCCACAACTATTGGGACCCAAAGAAACAAGACATGGCTGGAGACAGTCCTTCCTGACATTATCCCGAGGCCCAAATCTGTACTGCACAGGCTGGAGGCCAGCTCCATTCTTCTTCTCCTGGGCTCAGGTCCCTGAGTCAGCCTTGGGGAACAGAAGAAAAAGGACCCAAGGGTCAACATATATACCATTCAGGACAACGAAGAGTCCTAGGAAACTATCCTATCACACAGAGCAGATGACTAAAAGCCAGCCATCTCCAAATTAGGACCAGCCCACTCTTCCACCTAGTTTTACCTAAATGTATATTCATTTAAAGCGGGGTCTTAAAGGAGTCTTATATGGGCAGGCAAATCAGAGTAGCAGTTAATAAAAGCATGAGCATCGTTGACTGCCAGGCCAGAGTTCAGATGAGGGCTTCATCAATTACAAGCCTGTTATTTACTGGCAAGCTAGTTAACTTCTTTATGCTTAAGTTTCTTAATCAAGACAGAATGATGCCTACACATCAGAAAACCTGTCAAGAGGGTTAATTAAGTAAGATCATTCATGATTCCAGTTCTCAGCATAGTGTCTGTTACTCTGTACTCAAGAAATGGTGGCTATTGAAGGCTATTGTTCTATAAATCTGAGATTTCACCTGACACTGATTTCAAACTAAATGTTTGAACTAAATGTTTCTAAAGTTTCAAAAGGTAACAGAGTTCAACTACAACTTCATTCAACAACATGGATAAATCTCACGAAATGTTGAACAAAAATAGGCCAAACACGAAAGAGTACAGATTATACTATTAGATCTATGGGAAGTTCAAAAATAGGCAAAACAAATCCTTTGGGGTTAGGAAAATCAGGGTAGTTTTTACCCTTTAGAGAGAAGATAGGACCTGGTGGTGGGTATTGACTAAAGGAGGGCATGTTGTTTCTGTATCTGGGAGCTGGTTACCCAAATGTGTTCATGTGAAAACTCATTGATCTATATACTTAACATAGGTGCCCTTTTCTGTATGTACGTTATACTTCATTATAAAGTTCACTAAACAAAGTTTTGAAAAGATAAAGTCCTCATTTTTCCTCTCATTTGCTATAGAAAACTGGCTCCTCCCATCCATTCATTCATTCCACAAATATTTACTGAACACTTGCTAAATGCCAGGCACCATTCTAGATGCATAGGATACACCAGTAAATAAGACAGAGATCTCGCTTTCAACTACAAAGGAACCTTCCATATTCGGGGGCGGGGGGGTGGGGTGGAGGGCAGCTTAGTAAAGTAGGCAGAAAAATTCTGGCTAAAACTCCTATTAATGTTTAGTTTCTTCATGAGGCAAATGGGCATGATAAATTTCTTGCCTACTTTTCAGGGAATATTTATGTATTTTACAACCTATCAGGAAAAAGAAAAACTTCTCCCCTGGGATCTCATAAAGAACACACACTAATCATGTGAGTAATGCCCTCAATCATGTCCTCATAGCAGAGGTTAGAAAGGCTTTCTTTCCACTCCATACATGGCTTCCCATATCCTCTTTACTTTGCCTTCTCATAAGAGTTTCTACTTAAACTCATGTTTTCAAAATCCAGAAATCTGGAATAGTGCCTGAGTAACTTTAGTGAGTTCCTCTTTCTCCACATCCTCACCAACATCTGTTGTTTCCTGAGTTGTTAATTTTAGGCATTCTGACCAGTGTGAGGTAGTATCTCATTGTGGTTTTGATTTGTATTTTCCTGATGTTGAGTGATGTTGAGTATTTTTTCGTGTGTCTGTTAGCCATTTGTATGTCTTCTTTAGAGAAATGTCTCTTCATGTCTTCTGCCCATTTCTTGACTGGATTTTTTTGTTTTTTGGGTGTAATGTTTGATAAGTTCTTTATAGATTTTGGATACTAGCCCTTTATCTAATAAGACATTTGCAAATATCTTCTCCCATTCCGTAGGGTGCCTTTTAGTTTTGTTGACTATTTCCTTTGTTGTGCAAAAGATTTTATCTTGATGAAGTCCTAATAGTTCATTTTTGCTTTTGTTTCCCTTGCCTTTGGAGATGTGTCTAGCAAAAAATTGCTGCAGCCAAGGTCAAAGAGGTTGCTGCCTGTGTTCTCCTCAAGTTCTCCTCCTTGTCTTGATCATTGCAGCTTTGTAATACAGCTTAAAGTCTGGAATTGTGATGTCTCCAGCTTTGGTTGTCTTTTTCAACATTACTTTGGCTATTCAGGGTCTTTTCTGGTTCCATACATATTTTAGGATTGTTTGTTCCAGCTCTATGAAAAATGATGATGGTATTTTGAAAGGGATTGCATTGAATGTGTAGGTTGCTTCAGGTAGCATAGACATTTTAACAACATTTATTCTTCCAATCCATGTGCCTGGAATGGAAGTTCCTCAAAAAGTTAAAAAGTAGAGCTACCCTACGACCCAGAAATTGCACTACTAGGTATTATCCAAAGGATACAAACATAGTGATTTGAAGGGGCACATTCACCCCAATGTTTATAGCAGCAATGTCCAAAATAGACAAAATATGGAAAGAGCTCAGATGCCCACTGACAGATGAATGGGTAAAAAAAGATGTGGCGTGTGTGTGTGTGTGTGTGTGTGTGTAGGAGTTATATATTACATTATATATAATGGAATTTATATATATATATATATATAATGGAATATTAGCCATCAAAAAGAATGAAATCTTGCCATTTGCAATGTTGTGGATGGAACTAGAGGGTATTATGCTAAGTGAAATAAGTCAGTCAAAGAAAGACAAATACTATATGATTTCACTCATGTGTGGAATCTAAGAAACAAAACAGAGGAACATAGGGGAAGAGAAAGAAAAATAAAATAAGATGAAAATTAAAAGGGAGGCAAGCCATAACAGATGCTGAACTCTAGGAAACAAACTGAGGGTTGCTGGAGGGGTGGTGGGTGGGGGAAAGGGATGATTGAGTGATGGGCATTAAGGAGAGCACTTGATGTAAGGAGCACTGGATGTTATATGCCACTGATGAATCACTAAATTCTACCCCTGAAACTAATTTAAAAAATTTAAAAATTTAAAAAATAGGAGTAACTTCAGTGGGGAGGTCTCTCAAGAAATATCAATTTCCATCAATACTCCCCCAAAGCTACTCTAAAAGAAGTTATAAAACCTAAGTTGAAGAAGGATATCATCATAGTGGTGGACCAGGGGTCTCTAAGCCCCATGAAAACATTAAATACACACACACACACACAGATTGGCTAAAATAACCTTATAGGAGCACTGGAAAAAGTCAAAGTCAAAAGTCTACCAGCAACCAAGGAAACATCCAATCAAGAAAATGTCATATTCAAAATGGTAGGAATTTTGTGGTGTTTCTATTTACCCTTGCCCATCACCTCCTGGGTGAGGCACAGTCTTGGTCTAGAAAAGGCAACATGCTAGCTTTCAATTCCCTCCTATGAACCAGAGGGTCAGGGCAGATCTTATATGCAACATTCTGATCTGTCTCAGGTCTGCCTAAACATCTATCTGGTCTCCATTTTGCTTAACTTGGAGTTCAGGTGGGGAAAAAGAGTGGGAGCTCCTCAGGAACACTGCCTGAAGAGTAAGACCAGTACACGCATGGGGCAAGAGATTACTACTCTAGCACAGAGCCAGTCTACACAGACTGGGAGAGATCGCTGTTTTCCCCAAATGCCCAGTTTTCAACAACAACAACAAAATCACAAGGTAGACAAAGAAACAGGAAAACATGCCCATTCTAAAGAAGAAAATAAACTGGCATAAAGCATCCCTTAAAAAGCACAGACAGCACATTTGCTAGACAAAGAATTTAAAACAACTATCTTACTCTACAACAAAACAACACACAAACCAATTAAAAAATGGGTAAATGACCTGAATAGATATTTCTCCAAAGAAAGTATACAAATGACCCATAAGTACATGAAAACATGCTCAACACCACTAATTGTTACAGAAATGCAAATCAAACCACAACTAGATACCACTTCACACCTAGTGGGATAGTAGTACCAAGTGTTAGTGAGGATGTGAAGAAATTGGAACTCTTGAACATTGCTGGTGGGAATGTCAAATGGTGCTATCACTAAGGAAAACAGTATGGAGGTTCCTCAAAAAAAAAAAAAAATCAAACATTGAGAAGGTGGAAGGAATCCAATGTCCATTGACAGAGGACCAGTAATATACATTGAATATTTGTGCCCCCCCAACTAAATTCATATGTTGAAATCCCAACCCAGAAGCAATGGTATTAGGTGAGACACTTGGAAAGTAATCAGATCATGAGGATAAAGCCCTCATGAATGAGATTAGCGTCTTTACAGGAAGAGACATGAGAGCTTGCTCCTGCTCTCTACTCACCACCATGGGGGGATACAAGGAGAAGACAGCCATCTGCACACCAGGATGTGGACCCTCCCCAGGCCCAGGATCTGCTGGCACCTTTATCTATGACTCCCCAGATTCAAAAAGTATGAGAGAAAGGTTTATTTTTTAACCCCCCAGTCTATGGTAACTTGTTACAGCAGCCCAAAGTGACTAAGACAAATGGATAAAGAAAATGTGGGAGAGATAGATGATAGATAGATAGGTAGAGAGATCAGTAAATCGTAGTATTATTCCGCCACAAAAAGAAATGAAATTCTGATGCATGCTATAACATAAATAAACCTTAAGGGCATTGTGCTAAGCGAAGTAAGGCAGACACAAAAGGAAAAATGTTGCATGATTTCACTTATTTGAGGTGCCCAGCATAGTCCTCTTCATAGACACAGAAAACAGAGTAGTTGTTGCCAGAGTTGGGAGTAGGAGGGAATGCAGAGCTAATGTTTAATGGGTACAGAATTTCAGTTTTTAAAGTTGACAAATTCCTGGAGGTGGAAGGTAGACATCTCTACAATGATGTGAAAGTACTTAATGCCACTAGATCATGTACCTAAAAATGTTTAAAATAGTAAATTTCATCTTCTGCATATTTTATCACAAAAAAAGAATTAAAGGGGTGCCTGGGTGGCTCAGTTGGTTAAGCGACTGCCTTCGGCTCAGGTCATGATCCCAGGGTCCTGGGATCGAGTCCCACATTGGGCTCCCAGCTCAGCGGGGAGCCTGCTTCTCCCTCTGACCCTCTCCTCTCTCATGCTGTTTCTCTCTCGCTCGCTCTCCAATAAATAAATAAATAAAATCTTTAAAAAAAAAAAGAATTAAAAATAAAACCTAAGTTGAAAAAGTGGTATCTCTACAAGCACAGACTTTAAGTCAGCCCCTTTGTGCCCCCTTCTAAACACATTACCTCCCAAGGCTCTTTCAATGTTTTTCATTTAGTTATACCTTCAACAAATATTTATTCATGGACCATGAGCCAAGCACTGTTGTAGAGAGTGGAAATGCCGTACTTAAAACAAATCTCTGTGTTCTTTGGGACACTTACATCATAGTAGTTGGGAATTCTAGAGTTCGCAGTACATGAAACCAGCCTCCTCTCTGCCATGGAGCAGCCAGCTCTGCCAGAGCAAGAGCCGCATTTTCATGGTAAAGGCTCAGGGGAAGAGCCCTCAATGCCAATTCAACTGAGCATCTACATCACACCAGCCTATATGGAAGAGTCACAAAAAGGGCTGGAAATAAGGATAAATCTGACTTGGTCCCAGCCCCTACATGCTTCCTTTTAACGTAACCACAGGCAGAGAGCATCATATTCATGGAGTAGCAGGTATTTATGGATCAGGAGGATTCTGACAGCTAGTCAGGGTGCTTTCTAGCTGAGGCACAGAACCTTCCAAAGACTATGCTTTAATCTCCCAGGTAGGCTATGGTATTACTTATAGGTTTGTAGCTTAAGAAGTTCCCAAACTAGAGGCTTAATAAGGATAATAATAATTACTATCACTTAGAGAATTTTACTATGGGCCAAACTTTGATCCAAGTACCTTACATGGATTAACTCTCCCAATCCTCGCTAACCACTGTTTAAGGGAAGTAATGTTATAATCTGCATTTTAGAGTTGACAAAACTGAGATACAGAATTGAAGTCGTTTTCTCAATGTCGTAGAGCTACTTATTAAGTGGCTCCGGAGCCTGGCAGCAAGTAAGGCAGAAGTGAGAAATTCTGTTTTATCTGGGCAGTAGACCTTTGGCTGACCAATCAGAACAGTCAGAGACCCAGTAGGTTAGCCTTTGGCCCAGCTGTCCAATTTTTAATAGAATTCCAAGGTGACCACATATATATTAACCTCATCTAGGACTGTCAGTGGAGTCCTGTGGATTGTGTCTGGGCTCCATTAATGAACTAAGATGCACTGCCCATTGTTTTTGTTCCCTGGCAAAGGAGTCTGGGTGGTCAGTGGAAAAAGGTGAGTGAGAGGGACAAAAATGGCCTCAGATCCAATGACACAGCTTAAGATGGTGAGTACGCATCACCTACACGTTACAAGTCTGCCCCCCTCCCCCCTCTCCCCTCCCAGCTGGGTCTTGCACCTGACTCTCTGAAAAGAGTCAGTGGAAAACATTATATGGTGGTGTTACGCTACTGGGATCCTGCCCTATTCAGCACTTCCAGCTCTAAATGACAAAAGCGAAATAGCGTAGGTGTGGGTGGGCATGTATCTGGTTCCAAGGACACGCCAGCAGCTGATGTCACAGCCCCTCGCCTACCTCTTGATATATTAAACAGTGGTGAGTCACTCACTCTCATGATAACCACTCATAACCAGAATGTTTGAAGAGGGAAAACCCCCAAGGCTGCGCAGAATGACAACGGAAGGACAGATAGACACCCAGAAGCCACTGACTGAATCTAACCATGAGATCGTTCAGAGGAGAGAGGGCTGTTCAGCTTTTCTGAGTCACTATTAATGTGAGCCATCCAGAAACAGAAAGAATGACGCAAGAGAGCACTACCTGTTCTGGAAATGGGGTCAAAGAGTGGAAGGTGGAACAAGGGCTGAGGGTGAGTGTGAAGGAGGGGACATGAGAAGCACATTTCCTCAAAGTCCGTGCTCTTCTCAAATATTTCATGATGACACCAGCACTTTCAAAAGGTCGGAGACTCAAAAGTGGCAGATTGCCATCTACCTCAGAGTTTCAGAGAGACAGCCCAGAAAGGGAAGAACTTGCCTTCATAATCCAGTGTGTACAGCATCTACATTTGAACACCAGAGAAAGGAAAATTAACTGGGCAAAGAAAAACCCTCCCCCTATTTTCTCTCCCATCTCATAGACATGGACTCTGTACCAATGTGGCTACCAGGATTATTGGGAGAACTAAGGAGGGCAGAATAGCAAGCATCCTTTCCCCACTAGAAAGCCAGGAAATTAAACACTTCCTACTGGGGAAAAAGCTATTCCTAATTCCTCCTTCTCTCTCTTATACTTGCTATCCTCTCAGCAAAATCTCATACTTGTTACTCTGTTAGAAAATGGTTCTAAGTCTAACTTGGCTGGAAAAAGTTGGAGATACCACCTCTTTGGGCACTGATTAGAACCCCTGGAAAAGGTATCACTTACAGTCTTCTCGAGACCCAGGAGAGAGAATAGTCTGCTGCCTGAGGACAAGAACCTTGTCTCCAAAGAAAGACCATAGCTTTTAAGTCAAACAGACATGGATTCAAAGGCTGATTTTGTTATGTCTTTACCTTGAACAGGTTATTTAATTTTTCTGAGCCATACTGTCCTCGGTCCAAAAAATAAGAATAATTGATGGCTATCTTGCAGATTGGTTAACAGAATTAAACAAGATGATGTGAAGTTCACTACATATTAAAGTAGTTCTTATTTTAGAATTTTCCTTTCCCAAGCCAAACAAAGCCTCCTTCATATTCCTTCCCTGGCTCTCCATTCCAAAGAAAAATCAGAACCAAATAAAAAGCTTAGTCTAGACTAAACACATTCACATTTTGTGTGTGTGTGTGTGCGTGTGTGTGTTTCTGGTTTGTTTATATCTTCCCCTCTAGGAAAAAATAAAAAGTAATAAAGGGAAAAAAAGACATGTGGGTGTGAACACACATCTGTTCCATTGTGTGGGTTCAATCCTCCTGGGATGTTCTGCATCAGGCACTGATGGTGCCACGAGTTCTCTTCTCAGTAAGGGGCCTGGACAGACTTGACCGAGGAAGGGGCAGTCATTTACAGTTTAGAGTAACCCCTTCTCATTTTAACTGGGCTTTTCCCCAGATGGCCCTGGGCATGTTTATGCTCACCATCAAGGTGAGGGAAATCACACTCCTGGTTCTCTGAAAAAGGTAGAATGGAGTCAAGGGCCTGGAAGGTACAAAGCCATATAAACCCAACAATTTGTGTCATTTTCTGATAAGTTGATTACATCCAGGGCCAGCTCCATGGGCATGCAACCAGGGCCCCATGAGCCAAAGTTCCCATATTTAGGGTTGAATGCTCTTGCTGTTACTTTCTTGAAATTCTTTAAAAGTTTCTTCTTTTCTTTTTCTTTTTGTAAATGAAGCCTGGTGGGACAATGGAAAATGTGCTGGAAACTTGGAGCCTGGCTCATGCCTCCTCCCAAGAATGGCTCTGGTGTTATAAAGTGTGTAGCACAACCAATCCAAGTACATTTCAGCTCCATAAGTTTCTTAATTCAGTATAAAAACATTTATTACCTCATGTCTGTGCTTCACCAAAATCTGTATTATCACAAATAATTTCTTAGTCAAAGTTGAACTTCTCTTTAAACTAAATTTGCAATAACAGTCACAGTGACAATCAAATAAGCTTCCAAAAGGCTTACTTTGGTTCCATGTATAATATTTTTTAGGAAAAGGACCGTTATCAGAAATAATGGATTTTCTAATTGAAGCATCTGATAATATTGATACATAACCAGCATCAATGATTGAGAATTTCTCTTTTTCTAATGGAGCCAATGGTTGTCCTTCACCTTTCATAGATGCACTAGGAGACTTGGAATTGAATATGAACAGAGCAGTCATTTGATCTGCTGAAAAGTCATATTCATAGAGTGATAAGAAAACATACTTTCTACAACTGTACATACTAAATTGTTGTAGTCACACATAGCTTTCTTATAAATACTAAATTCTGTAACAGATTGGCTTTCGGTGATTTCTGTCTTTTGCTTTTCATATGGTAAGTGATGCTATTTTGTTTAATCATTTTGTTGGTCAATCAACATCAACTGTCTCAAGAAACTATAACTCAGCACTAATTTTTCACTGAATATGTGCTTTTGATTTTTTTGAACTCATAGCTGGTGAAAGCTTTTATTGCTAAATAAAAGGCTATCAAATAATAAAACCAAGCAAATAGTTGTGGATGTATAACATACGATAAATAACAAAACTACTGTAGTAGGACTTCTCTATGTGCTACAACAAGACCACCCAATTTGTTTTCTGCCCATTGTTTCATGTACATTTAACCTTTATTGTCCCTCATTTTCTGCTGAGCATTATAGTTTCCCGCATCTCACAGGTTGGCACAACTGGCTGGTACAGAAGTAGGAAAGCAGTGTTATATACTACTCCCACCACTAGTCAAGACCTAAAGGACTTAGAATCTAGTTATCCATTGGCTTTTTTATCATGACTGCTTTGCATGCTGTCCTTGAAAGAGAGGTGCCTTTTAGACTTAACCACATGTTAAGGTGAGAATTCTGTTCACTGACATACATTTCGAATACTAGAAGAGCCCATGGCAGAAGCTAGAAGTATAAAGAGGAGTTCCTAATTTGTTTTTAAAAAATGAAAAATCTAAGACAAATGTTAAAATGGACAGGACACTACAACAGGTAGACCATACTGTTTGGTTATCCAACTTACAATCTTTTTCCACTAAAGCCAGAGTGATGTTCCTGAAATGTAAATTCGACCTTGTCTCTCCCTTTATGTCCTTCTCTTCAATGGCTCTTTATAGGATAATTCCAAACCCCTTGTGATAGTCCAGTGTCCTTCAGGATATGCATCTCCCTCATCACTCACCATCCTCATCTCACAGAGTCCACCCGCTTAAAATAAGGAGAAAGGAAGAGGGATAAGGAACATTAACTCCATTTATTAGTTCAATAAAGGACCCTGCCATGATTTCCTTGCAGGAGCTAAGATCTTGCACCTGTACACCTCTCTGACTCTTCCACTTCCTTCAGGTAACAGCCTAAATGTCACTTCTACAGGGAAGACTTCTCCTTCAGAACCCTGAGTCTGGGTAAGGAGTTCTTCCTGCCTGTTCTCATTGTGCACTGAGCTCCCCCCTCATAACACTTTCTGCATCCTGTTAGAACCACCTATTTTCTTCTCTGATTCCCCTATTGAACTACAATGGCCAAGGAGATAGGCACATATCTTGTTTCCCATTCTATCTCTAATATCAGGTATAATACACATAGTTAGCCCTTAAAAATATCTAAATACATAAACACAATAAAAGACGGTATATAATCAATGCCAAATTAGCAGTACAGAGTAACAATAAATGCCTAGGGTACAAAGGAGTAAGAGTGATCTTCAGATACGTTAGACATCACTAAAGATATATTTGCTCTAGGTCCCAAAGAACTCCAATAGGAAGAGTCAAGGTCAGGATTAGAGTTAAGGTTAGGGTTAGATTAACAACAGGATGGGGCTCAGGAATTTATATTATGTTTGGAGCTGTTTTTCTGCAGGGTGTACATAAAGATTTGGGACGGAATTGAAAAGACCAAGGGGGACCACATTATAAAGGTCTTCAGTTCTAGTCTAGGGCATATTTACTTTATCCTGTAGGCATTAGGAAGCCATTAAAAGTTGTTAGCCAGAGTATATGATAATACAGATAAGCAAATTAGTTTTGCTAAAGAACGAACTTTTGGAATCCTGAAACTCAACATTTCCAACTTCCTTAATTTAGACTCAAAACTGGACCTGCCTTCCAAAACCACAATCACAAACCCACAGAATAAAAATAAAAGAGACAACAAATTTCTTGGGCTATCCCAGAGATTCCTTCAGAATAAACCATACCATCTAGGTCTCAAAAAATAGAATGTGCCCAGTATTAGAATTTCAGTAATTGGGAAGGAAATTACAATCCTTCCAGTAATGAAGTTTAATCCACCTCATTTTTTCAGTGTCATTCAGGCTAGTTTTCCAAATATGAGTTTGAAAACTCTTGTAACTCTTGTTAGGGGCACCTGTGTGGTTCAGTTGGTTAAGTGTCTGACTCTTGGTTTCAGCTCGGGTCATGATCTCAGGGTCATGGGATCAAGCCCTGCTTCAGACTTCCCAGTCAGCAAGGGTCTGCTTCTCTCTCTCTCTCCCTCTCCCTCTGTCCCTTCCCTACTTGTGCTCACTCTCCCTAAATAAACTAAATCTTAAAAAAATAAGTCTTATTATATAACTTGTTATATAGGTGTACACAAGATATTCTCATCTCTTTGCTCCTTACTCTTAAGGTTACCTTGCTCTGTCAGAAATACCTCTTGCAAGTTGAATGGAAGCCAGTTTAGAAATATAGTCAGTCTCAGTCTCCCCGTCTCCCTCCCTGCCTCCTTCCCTGCCTCCCTCTCTCTTCACCCCCCAGCACACACACCCAGAACCAACTGTGACTGCTGTGACTCAGAAAAGAATTATTGACTTAGTACAAACCTGTCACCAGCCATGTTATTAAATATAGTGCTCTCGTAATGACTGCCCCTCTCCCTGTGCCTTTGTCCCACCTCCCACTGACCTAGCTGCCTTTCATTTTGAATTGAAGTACCCATTAAAGGAATCCAGAATGGCTCTTTCTCCATTCATACAGGCAACATTTTATCATATACTCCCTGGTTGGTTGCCCATACATAACTATCTTTCCAGCCATAGCACAAAAGTACATGTGGCACATCTGTCCTTGCTAAGTACCGATGCACATGATAATTTGGGTGGAGTTCACTTCGTCAATTCAAATGCCAAAGGGGATAAAAATGGTAAATTTCACAGTTCAGCAGTAAAATAATAGTAACCTGTCATTTAACTGATATGGCCAACAATTCTGTCTTGAAAATATGCATCTGGCAATTTTCTCTTACTCCCCAGAACTTTCACCTTCCAGAGACGCAACCAATAATTTTGCTCATCCAGACATAGCTGACAATGTTTTCTTCCACAGTTTAGATTGACAATTTGTTCTTTAGAAAACAAAGCTGACAGAGCTGTACCCATCAGTCACCACCAAAACTCAACACAGCTAAGATAATGTAGCTTAAATATTTTCCTACTTTTAAGATAGCAAAAAATGACATTTGGGGAAAGGCTGCTATCTTTCAATAAAAGAAAAATGAGTCTAGAAAGGTTTGCTTTTGACAACAGAGACAAATAATTCCTCATAGCTGACTTGTCATACCACCTGTTTTTATCAACTGTTCTCTATTCCCACTGTTAGGAACTTGGATGGTGGTTTATTTTGATGCAAAAGGAATGATTTCCACACAGACTCACTAAGAAAGCCTAACCTATTTCCTTCGAGTAGGATAAAAATATTCAGTACTTAGTCACTGAGGATATGCTCTCCCATCATGAAAATTCAAAAGATTAGCTACAACTAGAAAAATTTAATAAAAATCCATTCATAGGCACTACTAGATTTTCCTATCAAATTCCCAAAGGAACAGACCTACCAGTCCACTACAGTTTAGGAGATTGAACCTCTGAGCAGCCCATCTTTGACTCTGAGTCTTCTACCATCCCCACCCAAGCCCAGCTCCTTGACATTATTGCCTATTGTTCTCTTGCTAGGTTTCATTCCAGACTAAGGGAGATGATTGGGAAACAAGAGAAAACTAAATATTTTCTTGAAAGACAAAATAACATGGTTCCCTTTTATCAGATACTCATGGTACTCCTACTTCATTAACTATACATGGAGCCAAAAATTTTTTTTCAAAATAAGTCAATATATGGTAGGTAAGACATATCAGAAACTGCCCAAACAGCTCTGATATTTTTTTTTTTTTTGGCAGATGGCTTCAATTCTAACAGCCATAATTCCTATGTCCTATATTCTCTTTAAGTAACTTATTTGATTCAAAGCCCTTTATTAACCATTTTCAATTATAGCATGCACAAGGAAGGCAGATGACCTTAAGAATATAGCCCTCATAAGAGGGCTTCTGACAAACTCCTCCTTTACACTCCTCCATCCTCTCTGGCTCACTCTTCTACCCATGTCTTCTTGCTCTCCTCCTTACTAGGGGAAAGTTTTATTTTCAATAAACAAGTCTGCTTATCATCAACACAGGTAATTAAGGGTTTCTAGCCCTTGCTTTTCTTTCTCAGAGCATTTTCAGACAAGGACAGCTGCTCAGCATCTGTGGGAAATGGTTTTTTTTAAAGGGATGGGGGAGTATTGGTTTGATCTAGTGGACAGGGGAAGTCAAAATTACAGAGTCATATTAATTCTCTTGCTGCCCCAGACTGGAAAAGAATCATGAGGCTCCTCACTCAGAGGCCGCATGAGGAAACCACAATTACTTCCCCGAAGATCCCCTTGCCAGGGCTGTAACTGGGCACCATGGTACTCAGTTTTAGCCACAATGATGAATAACCAGCCTCTGCCATTGCATGCACAGAATGCATCCTGGAGCTAAAGTTCTAGGTGACTTTTGAATTGATTTCTCATAGTGTAATCAATAAGATGCTTCATTGTGACCCACCAAATCCTGCAGACATTACTAGGAGATATGAATGATGTTTTGCATTAGGCTCTCAGATCTTTACAAAAGAGCAAATGGAATTCTATGATTTCACCACTAATCAAAATCTATGGACAAGAAAAAGAAAAAAATCCACCCTACCCCCAATCTTCCCACTATAGCCCAATTTTATTTAATCTCTCAAATTGACTTTTATTTTTGGAGGAGTGTTGGGCTGCCACATCAAATATATATTTCTTTAAAAACCTACCCTGATTTTGTTTTAAATTTAGGCCATGCAAAAGAATCAAGAACATAGATAAAATTGTACCCCATTGTAACTATTGCCATTTACAGCCTAAGGAGACAAAGCCCCACATTTCCCATGATTTTAACTTTTTCTCATCTTTCCTGATGAGATCTCAAATCTTAATTGTAAACTTCCCAAGTGCTCCTTAAGAAAACCTGAATCCCAGGCCAAAACACCACTGAAAAATGCTTAATGAGTTGAAGAACAAATAAATCACACTTTTCAAAACCATGGGCCTGAAAAAAAATAATTTAGATCACAGGACCAAGCACATGGACTTTCTCTAAAAACAGGAAACCATATTCCCTTGCTGAAGAAAGGGGCTTTCATCATTCCTTCCTTCCTCTTTAGCCAAAGCTGAGTTGACCAACAGTGGACACTTTTCAAAAGGAAACCAAGATGTAAGCTGAGCACAATGAACCAGATTCTCTCCCAAGAATTTGAGCTATGAGCAGACACATCTTGCCCAACCCATTTGCCCCAGGGGGTGCCTCTTCAAAGCAGTTCTCATCCTGTCATACCCAGCAGGAAGCCTCAGCTAGGACCAGCACTCCCACCACAAAGCTGGCACACAGAGGGCTAGGCTAGCCCATCCACCAGCATTCCTGTAGTAGTCATGGCCCAGCCACAACAGGAGAGTTCATACAACCCACACAGGAGACACCTATGGAGTGCCTAGTTCTGGTGATGGGGGCGGGTGAGAATGGGCTTTTCTACATAAGGCAATTCCTTCTACATAGGGCCACTACTACAAGACCAGGAGATATAGCTGATCTACTTAATACATAGAAAAAAACACAGAGAATCTGGCAAATAAGAAGACAGAGGAATATATTCTAAACCTAAGACAAAATATAAGAAAAAAAATGAAATGAAATGGAGATAAGCAATCTACCTGTTCAGAATTCAAAGTAATTGTCACAAAGATGCCCACCAAACTTGGCAGAAGAATGGATAAACACAGTGAAATTTCACCAAACAGATAGAAAATATTTTTAAAAACCACTTAGAATGGGAGAATTCAATAACTGAAATAAAAAGTACATTAGAGGGAATTAATAGAAGATTAGATGATGCAAAAGAACAGATCAGCAATCTGAAGGGGTAGTGGAAATCACCTAAGCTGAATAGCAAAAAGAAAAAGAAATTTAAAAAAAATGAGAATAGTTTAAGGGACCTCTGGGACAACATCAAGCATACCAGTATTCACATCATAAGGAGTCCCAGAAGGAGGAGGGAGAGAGAGAGAAAGTGGAAAAAAACTTATTTGAAGAAATAATAGCTATAAACTTTCCTAACCTGGGAAAGAAAACAGAAATCAGGTCCAAGTCCATAGAGAACCCCAAACAAGATGAACTCAAAGAAGTCCACACCAAGACATGTAATAATTAAAGTGCCAAAATTTAAAGATAATGAGAGAATCTTAAAAGCAGCAAGAGAAAAGCAACTGGTTATATATAAGGGACTACCCATAAGGCTATCAGCTGTTTTTTCAGCAAAAGCTTTACAGGCCAAAAGGGAGTGGCACAATATATTCAAAGTGCTGAAAGGAAACAAGAATACTCTACCCAGCAAGGGTATCATTCAGAATTGAAGAAGAGGTAAAGTCCTGTAGCACTACAGGCCTACCTTAAAAAATAAGAAAAATCTCAAATAAACAATCTAACCTTATACCTAAAGGAACTAAAAAACTAATAAACAAAGCCCAAAATTAGTAAAGAAGGAAATAATAAAAATCAATGTGGATATAAAAACTAAAAAAAAAAAAAAAAAAATAGAAGACATTAATAAAACCAAAAGCTGGTTCTTTGAAAAGATAAACAAAATTGATGAACCTTTAGCTAGACTCATCAAGAAGAGAGATAAGCAAAATAAAAAAATTAAAAATGAAACAGAAGTCACAACTGACACCACAGAAATATAAAGGATTATAAAACATTACTATAAACAATTATACACCAACAAATGGCATAACCTAGAAGAAATAGATAATTTCCTAGAAACATATAATCTTCCAAGACTAAATCAGGAAATAATGGGAACTCTGAATAGACTGATTACAGGTCATGAAAGTGAATCTATAATCAAAAAAATTCCAACAAACAAAAGTCCAGGACAAGATGGCTTCACTGAATTCTACCAGACATTTAAAAAAGGATTAATACCTATCCTTTTCAAACTATTTTAAAAAACTGAAGAGGAAGAAATGGTTCCAAATTCATTCTAGGAAGCCAGCATTATCCTGAACCAAAGTTAAGCAAAGACACTACAAAAATAAAATTAGTCTAAGATCTGGGATGAACACAGATATAAAAATCCTCAACAAAATATTAACAACCAAATTAAAAAACACATTAAAAGGATCGTACACCATGGCCAAGTGGGATTTATTCAGGGATGCAAGAATCGTTCAACATTTACTAATCAATAATTTGATATACCTGGAATTAACAAAAATCAAGGATAAAAATTATATGATCATCTCAATAGATACAGAAAAAACATTTGACAAAAACAACATCCATATTGTGCAAACTTTCAACAAAGTAGGTACAGGGTGAACAAGAGTACGAAGTGAACATACCTTAATATAATAAAGGCCAAAAATGACAAACGCACAGCTAATATCATATTTAATGGCGAAAGGCTTTCGACTTTTCCTCTAAGATCAGGAACAAGACAAGGATGCCACTCTTGCCACTTTCATTCAACATAGTACTGGAAGTCCTAGCCACAGCAATCAGACAAGAAAAATAAATCAAAAGCATCCAAACTGTTAAGAAAGAAGTAAAACTGTCACTGTTTGCAGATGACATGATGCTTTATATAGAAAACCCTAAAGACTCCACCAAAAAAAACTATTAAAACTATTAAATGAATTCAGTGATGTTGCAGAATACAAAATATAGAAACCAACTGCATTTCTACATACTAATAATGAACTATCTGAAAAAGAAATTTACAGTCCTATTTACAATTGCATTAAAAAAAAAATACCTAGAAATACATTTAACCAAGGAAGCGAAAGAGCTGTACTCTAAAAAATATAAGAAACTGATGA
Source organism: Mirounga leonina (assembly GCF_011800145.1). Classification (NCBI taxonomy): domain Eukaryota; kingdom Metazoa; phylum Chordata; class Mammalia; order Carnivora; family Phocidae; genus Mirounga; species Mirounga leonina. The sequence goes on from NW_023270702.1 coordinate 4,838,898, forward strand.
AAGAAATTGAGGGTAACACAAATAAAAGATATATTGTGCTCATGAATTGGAAGAAATAACATTGTTAAAAATGGCCATACTAGGTGCACCTGGGTGGCTCAGTTGGTTAAGCAACTGCCTTCAGCTCAGGTCATGATCCCAGAGTCCTGGGATCAAACCCCACATCGGCCTCCCTGCACGGCGGGAAGCCTACTTCTCCCTCTCTCACTCCCTGTTTGTGTTCCCTCTCTCACTGTCTCTGTCAATTAAATAATAAAATCTTTTTTAAAAAATGGCCATACTACCTAAAGCAATATACAGATTCAGTGCAATCCCTATCAAAATACCAATGGCATTTTTCACAGAACTACAACATATAATCCTAAAATTTGTATAGAACCACAAAAGACCCCAAATAGCCAGGTGCCTGGGTGGCTCAGTCGTTAAGCGTCTGTCTTCGGCTCAGGTCATGATCCCAGGGTCCTGGGATCAAGTCCCACATCGGGCTCTCTGCTCGGTGGGAAGCCTGCTTCTCCTTCTCCCACTCCTGCTTGTGGTCCTGCTCTCGCTATCTCTCTCTCTGTCAAATAAATAAATAAAATCTTAAAAAAAAAAAAAAGACCCCAAATAGCCAATAGCCTTGGGAAAGAACAAAGCTGAAGGTATCATGCTCCCAGATTTCAAACTATACTACTGATCTACAGTAATCAAAACAGTATGGCACTGGGATGAAAACAGACACAGATTAAAATAACAGAATACAGAGCCCAGAAACAAACCTATGTTTATATGATCAGTTAATCTACAAGGAGGCAATTAATCAAGAGGAGACAAGAATATATAATGGGGAAAAGACATTTTCTTCAATAAATAGTGTCTGGAAAACTGGACAAGCTGCAAAAGAATGAAAATGGACCACTTTCTTGCACTATACACAAAAAAGAAACTCAAAATGGTTTAAAGACCTAAATGTTAAGACCTGAAACCACAGAAATTCTAGAAGAAAACATAGGCAGTATTTTTTTGGATATCAGTCCTAGCAATATTTTTATGGATCGGTCTCCTCAGGCAAGGGAAATAAAAGCAAAACCAAACAACTGGGACTACATCAAATTAAAAAGTTTTTACACAGTGAAGAAAACCATCAACAAAATGAAAAAGCAACCTACTAAATGGGAAAAAATATTTGCAAATGATACATCCAATAAGGAGTTAATATCCAAAATATATAAAGAAATTATACAACTCAATACTAAAAAAAACAAAATAAAAAACAAAAAACAAACAATAATCCAATTTTTAAAAATGGGTGGAGGACCTGAATAGACATTTTTTCAAAAGAATGGTATAACAGATACATGAAAAGATGCTCAAAATCACTAATCATCAGGGAAATGCAAATCAAACCCTCAAATAAGGTTTTGCAATATCACAATGAGATACCACCTCACAGAATAGCTAGAATCAAAAAGACAATAACAAGTGTTGGTGAGGATGTGAGAAGAGGGAACCCTCATGCGCTGTTGATGGGAATATAAGCTGGTGCAGTCACTATGGAAAACAGTATAGATGTTCTTCAAAGAAATTAAAAATAGAAATACCATAGAATTCAGAAATTCCACATCTGGGTATTTATCTAAGGAAAACAAAAACACTTGTTTGAAAAGATATATGCTCCCCTATGTTCAATGCAGAACTATCTATAAGCCAAAATATAGAAGCAACTTGTGTCCATCAATAGATAAATGGTTAAAGAAATGTAGTATGTACATCATGAAATATTACACAGCCATTAAAAAGGAATGAAATCCGGCGCCTGGGTGGCTCAGTTGGTTAAGCAACTGCCTTTGGCTCAGGTCATGATCCTGGAGTCCCGGGATCGAGTCCCACGTCGGGCTCCCTGCTCAGCAGGGAGTCTGCTTCTCTCTCTGACCCTCCCCCCTCTCATGCTCTCTATCTCATTCTCTCTCTCAAATAAATAAATAAAATCTTAAAAAAAAAAAAAAGGAATGAAATCTTGTCATTTGTGACAACATGGATGGACCCTGAGGTATTATACTGAGTGAAATGAGTCAGACAAAAAGACAAATACCATATGATTTTACTTGTATGTGGAATCTAAAAAATGAACAAAACAAAACAGAAACAGACTCAAATATAAAAAACAAACTGGTGGTGGGAAGGTAGGGGGATGGGTGAAATAGGTGAAGGGGATTAAGAGGTACAAACTTCTAGTTGTAAAATAAGTCACAGGGATGCAAAGTACAGCATAGGGAATATAGTCAATATTATAATAATTTTATATGCTGACAGATGGTAACTAGATTTATTGTGGTGAGCATTTCATAATGTAAATAATGTCAAGTCACTCTGTTGTACACTTGTAGCTAATATTGTAGGTCAACTATACCTCAATAAAAGATAAATTTGAGCTATGAAACACAAGTAATGCAGCAATATGATCATAGATATAAGAATTATAAGAATGATCATGCAGAATTGGGCCAGGGAAGCTACATTGGGCCAGGTGTTGATAAAAAACCATTTAGTTTGCAAAGAGACGTTCAGAAGCAGGAATAAAAAGAATATGCAGACTGAAATGGCAGAGGAAGCACCTCACTTGTTAAATTCCCAGTTCTAGTTCCTGCATGGCCTTGCTCTGCTTGGTTTTCCATTCTTAAATGTTTATGTTCTACTCTAAGTAGGTGTTTAGTCTTATAAACAGTAAACTTTAAAAAAATAGGGTTCTAACTGGCCCAGTTTACCAATTACATGCAAGGTCAAATTGTGTGCTGATTGAGAATGAACATACTGTACAACAGAGAGGTCAAGGAAAAGCATTCTTGAGCATCATGGGTGCTTCCCTTTTTATTGTACTTGGGAACAAACCAAGTCTTCAGCAGTATTTCCATCCTCTCCCTATCACCACTTCCAAGTAGTCTGGTGTTGTGTAGCTTCTGGACCATAGAAATCATGTATCTGTGTCTGTATCTAAGGTTCTTTGGTTAACACTGTCACATTTAATTTTACTATTTGGAACTATTTGGTCTACTCCAGTGATACCAAGGAATCTTTTAAGAGAAGAGAGTTTCTTTTCCTTTTTTAAACATTCAGTTTGGGGTACCTAGGTGGTTCAGTCAGTTGAGTGTCTGCCTTAGGCTCAGGTCATGATCCCAGGGTCCTGAGATTGAGCCCCAGATAGGGCTCCCTGCTCAGCAGGGAGTCTTTTCCCCCCCTCTGCCACTCCCCCTGCTTGTGCTAGCTCTCTATCTCCCAAGTAATTAAAACCTTTAAAAAGAAATTATTCAGTTTATTTTCCCAACCCTGTGAGAATCCCACAAAGATGGCCCAATTTTTCAAAAATTTATCAACTCCTACTCTGATAGCCCACATAAAAAAAAGTGACATCAGAGGAAATTTTGGGTACCATCAGACAGTCTGAATAAATGATATGAAACATTAGCCAAGCTTCAGGAAGCACTGGTTTTACATTTCTCTCTTTTCCCACCTACTAATGCATACACCTAAGTTCATTCCCTTTTCAACACACCTCACTTTGCTGGTGAACCACTCCTACTTGATGAACCCAGTGCTGCCTTGTGGCTTGGCATATCCTCTCTCACTTTTTCTCATCATGAGACCCAGCTTGTTTTACTCTTTTTTCCCTGTGTACTTCTTAACATTTTTCCCCTTGGTGTTTCCCCAACACATCTCACCTATATCCTCACTTGGTCAAAATCCCCGATAATACAAGTTGTCTAGGAAAAAGAACCAGACCAAGAAACAGAAGACATAGCTACCAGTCCCAGCTCTGTCATCAACAAGTTCTGCAATCTATTCCCTAGTTTTCTAATCTGTATGAAGATAAAGAGTTCAAATAGGTGACCACCAAGCACCTTCCTAGTTGTAACATTCTATAACTTTATATTTTTTTCAAATGAAAAAAGTTTTAAAAGGTATTTTTCTCATTACTATGTCTTTGTATCCCCAGGACTTAGCATAGTATCCAGTCCTTGGAGGTTGCCTAATAAATACTTGTTTGCTGAATGAGAGTATCACCCCAGCCACTGATTTGTGCATAAGTGTCAGCAGCATTACATTTTCAGGTCATCACTGTGGTGGATTAGAAAATGAAATATAATGAAATAGGAAAGTGTATTTTCCATAATTCCAGGTATCAGAGGCAGGCAGAATAAACTTGAAGAGAATGTTCCCCATTAAAGAAGGAGTAAAACTGATAGGAATAAGTTATATTTTTCAGAGGTCTGCAGATCATGAGAAAGGTCTTTTGTCAGAGGCATGGGCATTTAGAAGGAGGCAGAGCCTGACAAGTGAGGCAAGGAAACTGATCAAAGATTGTGTGATGTGATCTCTCCTAACAGTCCTTCAAGTTTTCAATAATGCTACTTAATTCACAAAATCATAACTGATTCGATTTTTTTGTGGAAAATGAAATGATGAAGGTCTTCATATTGGCTGGTGTAGGCTAGATTATAATGGAAAAATATGCTAGGATGGATGATAAATAGGAGTGACCATTAGAAATAAGTATGGGAAGGGGTACCTGCGTGGCACAGTCAGCTGAGAGTCCTACTCTTTCTTGATTTTGGCTCAGGTTGTGATCTCAGGGTCATGAGATGAAGCCCAGCACTGGGCTCCACACTTAGCATGGAGTCTGTTTGAGACTCTTTCTCCCTCTCCTTCTGCCCCTCCCACCCACCCAGCACACACTCTCTCTCTGAAATAACTCTTAGGAAGGAAGGAAAGAAAGAAAAAGAAAAAGAAAGAAGTATAGGAAGTCACAGAAATTTTGTGGTGAGTTCTGTATACGTAATAACTGAGATATTGAGGGTTTGAACCAAATTTACCTAAGTCTTCAGGAACCAGAAGCCCCAACTAATATCTGGGTTATACATTAATTTCATTTTCAATAATGGGCACAAATGCATCCCTTGTCTGCTATTTTTAAAATGTGATTAATTATAAGGAGCTAATATATCAAAATTATACACAAAAGGCAGGATATTATAATTAGACTAACACCAATTATAATGGAAATAGTTCCATCAAATAAGGCAGAATGCCTAATAACACAACTAATGAAAACAAGCCTCTTCTATATACTGACTAAAAAAGAAGTTGCCTTTATCAACAATAGCCAAACTATGGAAAGAGGCAAAGTGTCCACCAACTTGAATGGATAAAGATGTGGTGTGTACACACACACACACACACACACACAAAACCACACACACACACAATGGAATATTACTCAGCCATCAAAAGAGTGAAACCTTGCCATTTGCAACAACATGGATGGACCTAGAGGGTATTATGCTAAGCAAAATAAGTCAGTCAGAGAAAGAAATACCACATGATTTCATTCATATGTGGAATTTAAGAAGAAAAAAAACAGATGAACATAGGGGAAGGGAAGGAAAATAAAATAAGATAAAAACAGAGAAGCAAACCATAAGAGACTCTTAACTATGGAGAAGAAACTGAGGGTTGCTGGAGGGGAGGTGGCAGGGAGGATGGGCTAAAATGGGTGATAGGCATTAAGGAAGGCACTTGTGATGAGCACTGGGTGTTATATGTAAGTAATGAATCACTAAATTCTACTCCTGAAATGAATACTACACTATAGGTTAACTAACTTGAATTTAAATAAAAACTTGGAAACAAACAAAGAAATTGCCTTAACTTTATTAAAAAAAAAAAAAGGAAATACAGTCTCACCTAAAATTTTATTTGAGAGAGAGAGAGAGAGAATGAGAGAGCATGAGAGGGCTGAGGGTCAGAGGGAGAAGCAGACTCCCTGCTGACAACCAGGAAATTAAACAATTAAAAAAATTCATGGAAACTAATGAAAATGAAAACACAACTGTTCAAAATCTTTGGGATGCAGCAAAGGCAGTCCTAAGAGGAAAGTAGATAGCAATACAAGCCTTTCTCAAGAAACAAGAAAGGTCTCAAATACATAACCTAACCCTACACCTAAAGAGCTGGAGAAAGAACAGCAAATAAAGCCTAAACCCAGCAGGAGAAGAGATTAATAAAGATAAGAGTAGAAAGCAATGAAATAGAAACCAAAAGAACAGTAGAACAGATCAACGAAACTAGGAGCTGGTTCTTTGAAAAAATTAGTAAGATTGATAAACCCCTGGCCAGACTTATCAAAAAGAAAAGAGAAATGACCCAAATAAATAAAATCATGAATGAAAGAAGAGGATCACAACCAACACCAATGAAATACAAACAATTAAAAGAACGTATTATGAGCAACTCTATGCCAGCAAATTAGATAATCTGGAAGAAATGGATGCATTCCTAGAGATGTATAAACTACCAAAACTGAACCAGGAAGAAACAGAAAACCTGAACAGACCCATAACCACTAAGGTAACTGAGACAGTAATCAAAAACAAGAGCCCAGGGCCAGATGGCTTTCCAGGGGAATTCTACCAAACACTTAAAGTAGAATTAATTCCTATTCTTCTGAAACTGTTCCAAAAAATAGAAATGGAAGGAAAACTTCCAAACTCATTTTATGAGGTCACCATTACCTTGATCCCAAAACCAGACAAAGACCCCATCAAAAAGGAGAACTACAAACCAATATTCCTGATGAACATGGATGCAAAAATTCTCACCGAGATACTAGCCAATAGGATCCAACAGTACATTAAAAGGATTATTCACCATGACAAAGTGGGATTTATTCCCGGGCTACAAGTTTGGTTCAACATCTACAAATCAAGCAATGTGATACAATACATTAATAAAAGAACAAGAACCATATGATCCTCTCAATAGATGCAGAAAAATTATTTGACAAAGTACAGCATCCTTTCTTGATTAATATTCTTCACAGTGTAGGGATAGAGGGTACATACCTCAATCTCATAAAAGCCATCTATAAGAAACCCAAAACAAATATCATCCTCAATGGGGAAAAACTGAGAGCTTTTCCCCTAAGGTCAGGAACACAGCAGGGATGTCCACTATCACCACTGCTATTCAACATAGTACTGGAAGTCCTAGCCTCAGCAATCAGACAACAAAAAGAAATAAAAGGCACCCAAATCAGCAAAGAATAAGTGAAACTCACTTTTTGCAAATGATATGATACTTTATGTGGAAAATCCAAAGACTCCACCCCAAAACTGCTAGAACTCAGTTCTTGGGGAATTCAGGGAAGTGGCAGGATATAAAAATCAATGCACAGAAATCAGTTGCATTTCTATACAAAAACAACAAGACAGAAGAAAGAGAAATTAAGGAGTCGATCCCATTTACAATTTTACCCAAAACCATAAGATACCTAGGAGTAAATCTAACCAAAGAGGCAAAGAATCTGTACGCAGAAAACTATAGATCACTCACGAAAGAAATTAAGGAAGTCACAAAGAAATGGAAAAACATTCCATGCTCATGGATTGGAAGAACAAATATTGTTAAAATGTCTATGCTACCTAGAGCAATCTACACATTCAATGCAATTCCTATCAAGATACCATCAACTTTTTTCACAGAAATGGAACAAATAATCCTAAAATTTGTATGGAACCAGAAAAGACCCCAAATAGCCAGAGGAATGTTGAACAAGAAAAGCAAAGCTGGCGGCATCACAATTCCGATTTCAACCTCTATTACAAAGCTGTAATCATCAAGACAGTATGGTACTGGCACAAAAACAGACACATAGATCAATGGAACAGAATAGAGAGCCCAGAAATAGACCCTCAACTGTATGGTCAACTAATCTTTGACAAAGTAGGAAAGAATGTCCAATGGAAAAAAGACAGTCTCTTCAACAAATGGTATAGGGAAAATTGGACAGCCACATGCAGAAGAATGAAACTGGACCATTTCCTTATACTGCACACAAAAATAGACTCATAATGGATGAAAGACCTCGGTGTGAGACAGGAGTCCATCAAAATCCTTGAGAACACAGGCAGCAACCTCTTCGACCTCAGCCGCAGCAACTTCTGCCTAGAAACATCGCCAAAGGCAAGGGAAGTAAGGGCAGAAATGAACTATTGGGACTTCATCAAGATAAAAAGCTTTTGCACAGAGAAGGAAACAGTGAACAAACCAAAAAGACAACTGACAGAATGGGAGAAGATATGTACAAATGACATATCAGATAAAGGGCTAGTATCCAAAATCTATAAAGAACTTATCAAACTCAACACCCAAAGAACAAAGAATCCAATCAAGAAATGGACAGAAGACCTGAACAGACATTTCTGCAAAGAAGACATCCAAATGGGAATACAAGCTGGTGCAGCCACTCTGTAAAACAGTTTGGAGGTTCCTCAAAAAATTGAAAATAGAGCTACCCTACGATCCAGCAATTGCACTACTGGGTGTTTACCCCAAAGATATAAATGTAGTGATCCAAAGAGGCATGTGCACCCCAATGTTTATAGCAGCAATATCCACAGTAGCCAAACTATGGAAAGAGCCTAGGTGTCCATCAACAATGACTGGATAAGGAAGATGTGGTGTGTATATATATATATATATATATATATATATATATATATATATACACACACACACACAATGGAATATTATGCAGCTATCAAAAAAATGAAATCTTGCCATTTGCAAGGACATGAATGGAACTAGAGGGTATTATGCTAAGCAAAATAAGTCAATCAGGGAAAGATAAGTATCATATGATCTCACTGATATGGAGAATTTGAGAAACAAGACAGAGGATCATAGGGGAAAGGAGGGGAACAAATGAAACAAGATGAAACCAGAGAGGGAGACAAACCATAAGAGACTCTTAATCTCAAAAAAAAACAAACAAAACAAAACAAAAACAAAACTGAGGGTTGCTGGAGTGGAGGGGGGTGGGGATGGGCTGGCTGGTGATGGATGTTGGGGAGGGTATCTACTATGGTGAGCACTGTAAATTGTGTAAGACTGATGAATCACAGACCTGTATCCCTGAAACAAATAATACATTATATGTTAATACAAAATTAAAAAAAAATGTGAAACTAAGAGCTGTCTTTTAAAAGTTAGACTCACAAAAAAAAAAAGAGGACTCAAATACATATATTCAGAAATTAAAGAGGAGACATTATAACTGATAACACAATACAAGGGATTGTAAGAGACTACTATAAACAATTTTATGCCAAAAATTGGAGAACCTAGAAGTCGATAAATTTCTAGAAACATACACCTACAAAAACTGAATCATGAAGAAATAGAAAATCTGAACAGACCAATTACTAGTAAATCGATTGAATCAGTAATGAAAAATCGCCCAACAAATAAAAGTCCAGAACCAGATGCCCTCACAGGTGAATTCTACTAACATTTGAAGAATTAACACCACTGTTCTCAAAAATCTTTAAAAAAATAGAAACTCATTTTACAAGGCCATTATTATTCTGATTCCAAAACCAAACAAGGACACAGAAAAGAAAATCTCAGGCCAAAATACTTGATGAACACAGAGGCAAAAACCCTCAACAAAGTATTAGCAAACTGAATTCAATAATATATTAAAAAGATCATACACCACGACCACGTGGGATTTCTTCCAGGGATGCAAATTAATCAAGGTGTAGCACAATGTGTTTTCACAAATGAAAGATGGTCTCTTCAACAAATGGTGCTGGGAAAACTGGGAGGCTACATACAAAAGAATCAAACTGGTCCACTTTCTTACACCATACACCAAAATAAACTCAAAATGGATTAAAAATATAAATGTGAGACCTGAAATCATAAAACTCCTAGGAGAAAACAGGCAGTAATTTGGCATTGGCTGTAGAAACATTTTTCTAGGTGTCTCCTCAAGCAGGGGAAACAAAAGCAAAATTAAACTATTGGGACTACACCAAAATGAAAATCTTTGCATAGTGAAGGAATCTATCAACCAAATAAAAAGGCACCCCACCAAATAGGAGAGGATATTTGCAAATGATATATCTGATAAAGACTTAATGTCCAAAGTGTGTAAGGAACTTGTACAATTCAACACCACAAAAATAAAATAATCTAGTTAAAAATGGGCAGAATACCTTAATAGACATTTTTCCAAAGACATATGATGGCAAACAGACACATGAAAAGATGCTCAACATCATTAATCATCAAGGAAATATAAATCAAAATCACAAGGAGATGGCATCTCACACCTGTCAGAATGGCTAAAATCAAAAAGACAAGAAATAACAAGTGTTGGCGAGGATGTGTAAAAAAAAAAAAAAAAAAAAGGAATGCTCATGCACTGTTGGTGGGAATGCAAATTGGTGCAGCCACTGGAAAATATTATGGAGGTTCCTCAAAAAATTGAAAATGGAAATACCATGTGAAGTAGTAATTCTACTACTGGATATTCACCCAAAGAAAATGAAAACACTAATTTGAAAAGATATATGCACCCCTTTATTACAGCATTACTTACCTTAGCCAAGATATGGAAGCAACCCAGTGTCCACTCATAGATGGATGGTTAAAGACATGGTAAGTATATACAATCGAATATTACTCAGCCATAAAAAGAGTGAGATTTTGCCATTTGTAGTAACATGGATGGACCTGGGCGGGGGGGAGGGCAATAATGTTAAGTGAAATAAGTCAGACAAAGAAAAGCAAATAGCATATGATTTCACTTATATGTGGAACTTAAGAAAGAAATCAAACAAACAAAAAAAGAAACAGAAAAATAGATTCTTAAATACAGAGAACAAACTGGTGGTTGCCAAAGGGAAGGTAGATGGGGGATGGATGAAACAGATAAAGGGGATTAAGAGTACACTCATTGTGAGGAGCACTGAGTAATATATAGAATTGCTAAATCATTAAATTATACACCTGAAACTAATACTGTTTGTTCATTATACTTTGATTAAAAAATAAAACAAAGGATGAAAATTATATGATCATTTCAACAGATGCAGAAAACGTACTTGACAAATTTCAACATCCATGATAAAAACTCTCAACAAACCAAGTATAGAAGGAACATACTCCAACACAATAAAGGCCATATATGACAAGTTCACAGCTAATATCATACTCTAACAGTGAAAAGTTCAAAGCTTTTCTTGTAAGATCATGAACAAGATGAGGATGTCCACTCACTACTTTTCTTCAACATAGTATTAGAAGTCCTAGCCAGAGCAATTAGGCAAAAAAAAAAAAAAAAAAAAAAAAGCAAAAAAAGGAAAAGGAGAGGAGAGGGAGGGGGAGGGGGAGGAGGAGAAAGACTAAAAAGTAAAAGGTACCCAAATTGGGAAGGAGAAATAAAACTGTGTCCAGAGGACATGTTATATATAGAAAACCCTAAAGATGCCCCAAAACTCTTTTGGAACTAATAAAGAAATTCAGTAAAGTTGCAGGATTAAAAAAAAAAATCAATATGAAAAAATCAGTTGTATTTCTATACACTAATAATAAACTATCAGAAAGAGAAATTAAGAAAACAATGCTATTTATAATTGCATAAAATGAATAAAATGCCTGGGAATAAATTTAACCAAGGAGATGAAAGACCTGTACACTGAAAACTATAACACATGGATGAAATAAATTAAAGAAGATACAAATGATCTCATTTATATGTGGAATCCAAAAAACACCAAATGCATAGATACAAAGAAAAGATTGGTGGTTGCCAGAGGTGAGAGTTGGAGGGTGGGGAGTGGAAGAAATGGGTGAAGGTGGTCAAAAGGTATACACTTGCAGTTATAAGATTAAAAAGTACTAGGGACATAACATGTAGCGTGGTAGCTATAATTAACAATATGGTTTTGATTATTTGTAAGTTGCCAAGAGAAAAGATCTTAAAAGTTCTCATCACAAGACAAAAATTGTAACTATGTGTGCTATGGATGTTAATCAAACTTATTATGGTAATATAATATATGCCTATATCAAATCATGTTGTCCACTTAAAACTAATGCACTGTAATATGTCCATTATATCTTAATTTAACAAATAAGGTTAAAAAGTACTATTATCGGTTATGTCTTCCAACTAATTACAGTTAGTGTATGCAAAAGCCATTGACTTTTATATATTTTATAGCCAGTCATTTAGCTTATCTTCTATTGATACTAATAGTTTTTCAGTTGATTAGTTGAAAATTATAGTCATATATTTTTAGTCTTATATAGCTGCATTTAGGGTAGCCCGACAAAATAAAGGACCAAAAACTATTTGTTCAGTTAAACAATAGATAAGTCCTAAGTATTTCCCATCCAATATTTTAGAAATATCAATACTAAAAAATTATTTTGTTTTTCTGAAAGTCACATTTAACTGGCTGCCCTCTATTTTTATTTGCTCAATCTGGCAAATCTGGTTGCATTGCTAGCACAAGTCATGCCAAGTAACACTGATTAAAGCATTGATGTACTGTGTCTGATTTAATAGGAATACTCTACAGTGTTTCTCTAAGTACTTTAATGACACTGATTTTATAAATTCAACAGGGGTAGGGACCACTCACAAATCTGTAAACTCAATCCCAGCAGAGAACCTGCCATACAGTTGTTGTTCAATAGATTCTGGCTCGGGGACTGATATGCTTTCTTATGTTAGCAAAGTTTGATAAAGATAAAATTATATAGCCTAAGCTTTATTATTTTGTAAAACTATGTAGGAATGTTTAACTTGAATGGTAAGCAAGACATGAAGGCATCATCAGCTGTGAAAAAAAAAAAAACATAAGAAATCAATAGCAATGAAGAGTTTAGGTTCTAGAATCAGACCTCCTACGTTTATATAATCACCTCCATTTTTCTCCGACTGCCTGATTCTGGGCAAGTTTCCTCTGAACCTCAGTTTGCACGTCTATAAAATGAGAATGATTGCGTCTACCTCACAGAGTTAATATGAGGATAAATCAGGCAAATTCATAGTAAATAATTAGCACAATGCCTGGCAGAGAGCATTTTAGGAAATGCTATCTACTCATGTCAGTTATTATAACTACTCGTTATTGAACACTCAGCAAGGGCTAAGCACTCTTCTAAACATTTTACATGTTATTTCATTTTCAAGATTTTATTTATTTATTTATTTATTACTTGACAGAGAGAGAGAGACGATGAGAGAAGGAACACAAGCAGGGGGAGTGGGAGAGGGAGAAGCAGGCTTCCCGCTGAGCAGGGAGCCCGATGCAGGGCTCGATCCCAGGACCCCGGGATCATGACCTGAGCCCAAGGCAGACGCTTAACGACTGAGCCACCCAGGTTCCCGTTATTTCATTTTAAATAATAAAAATAGAACCTTCATCTTAGCGTTCACTCTCTGAAGAAAAACAAAGAAAATGCTGAAACTTTTCCAGAAGTCTGTAAGTTGGTAATAAGACTTCCGAAAGAGAAGCCAGTTATTCTCCAGTTGTGTTCCTGGGACCAGCAGCATTAGTATTACCATGTGTGTGAATTTGCTATTGCCGCTGTAACATTATCACAAATTTAATGATGAAAATAACAGAAATTTATTATCTCACAGTTTCTGTAGATCAGATGTCTGGGCATAGCACGGCTCAGCTGGTTCTCTGTTTAGAGTCTCACAAGGCCAAAAGCGAGGTGTCCTCAGGGTTGCACTTCTTTCTAGGAGTTCTGGGAATGAATCCACTTTCCAGCTCATTCAGACTGTCGTCAGAATTCAGTTCCATGTAGGACTGAGGTCTCTTTTTCCTTAAGGTGTTTGAAGCTCTATCTCAGTTTCCAGAAGCCAACCACATCCTTGGCTTGCAGCCCCCTTCCTCCATCTTCAAAGCTAGCAAGGACGGAGTGAATGTTTCTCATGCTTGAACCCTCTCTGACCTCCCCTTTCACTTTTAAGGGCTCCCGTGATTACATTGGGTCCACCCAGATAAACCTAGATAATCTCCTATTTTACAGTCAGTTGATTAACAACCTGAATCCCATCTGCAAAGACCCTTCACAGCAGTTCCCAGATTGGTATTTGATTGTATAACCAGAGGGTGGGATTCCTGGTGGGACATCTTTAGAGTTTTGCCATCACACCTGGGAACTTTCAGGAATTCAAATTCTCTGGCCCTAACCCAGCCTTATTGAATCAGGACTCTCAGAATGGGGTCCACCAATCTGGGTTTAACAAGACCTTCAGCTGCTTCTGATTCGTGCACACCAACAATTGAGAACAATTGAGATAAGTGGAAGGGTTAAAGCATCTGGTTTGATTTCAAAACTTAAAGCCAAGAAAATCTGTTCTCAATTTTAAAGTGAATCTCTGGAACTTACTTTAATAAATTATTTTATAATACATGGCTATATTAATTTTATCAACTATTACTGATTTCAGTTTTATTCAATAGTGATGGATCTCAATTGAAGTATTAATGGATTCAAATGAAATTTTCATTTCCCCAGACAAAGAAGTTTTCTGTGTGTGTACCTTCTTGAAAGAGTCTGGTTTATGGAGGGAAGTCCTTAAGCATGAGGATGATATATAATTAAGAACACATGAGGAACTTCATACAGGAGCCTAGAAACCCCTTTAACTCTGGTTAGTTAGGGGGGTCTGAACAGGACTTTCCAGGCACGACTCACTGTTTATTTATTATTTACCTCCTTGATTTGCAATTTTTTCTTATTTCTTCTTAACTTCTGAAATCTCAATTCTAACTATCAAATGAAATGAGACTGATGCAGAAGAAATGGGGCCCAAGGGTAAACAGGAGGAAAACAAAAGTGGGACACCTGGGTGGCTCAGTCGGTTAAACGTCCCACTCTTGATTTCAGCTCAGGTCATGATCTCAGGGTCGTGAGATCGAGCCCCGCATTGGGCTCTGTACTGGGTGTGGAACCTGCTTGGGATTCTCTCTCTCCTTCTCCCTCTGCCCCACTCCTCCCTCTAAAACAAAACAAAACAAAAAACAAGGAAGACAAAAGCTGTCTCTAGAAAATGAGTCTTCTGGGGCACCTGGGTGGCTAAGTTGGTTAAGTGTCTGCCTTCGGCTCAGGTTGTGATCCCGGAGTCCCAGGATTGAGCCCTGGGTTGGGCTCCCTGCTCAGTGGGGATTCTGCTTCTCCCTCTCTCTCTCTCTCTCTCTCCCTTTGCCTCTCCCCACTGCTTATTCTCTTCCTCTCTCAAATAAAGAAAATAGAAAGAAAGAGAAAGAAAGAAAGAAAGAAAGAAAGAAAGAAAGAAAGAAAGAAAGA
>NW_023270702.1:4854063-4959150 GCF_011800145.1 Mirounga leonina
AGAAAGAAAGAAAGAAAGAAAGAAAGAAAGAAAGAAAGAAAGAAAGAAAGAAAGAAAGAAGGAAAGAAAGAAAGAAGGAAAGAAAAAAGAAAAAGAAAATGAGTCTTCAAGTTGGTTTCCCAATTGGCCGGATTGTGTGTACAGACAGTTTGCAAATGTAGACCAGAGGGTAATTATTTCCTGACTAAAATATGCTAAACAGACCCTTTTATCTTATATTTTATCTATACTAAAGTTATATTAAATGCTCTAAAGACATTTTTAAATGAAAGAAGAATAATGTGGCATGAAACATCTTTGCAAATGAAATGGCAAAAGAGAGCATTGCTGCTCTCACCTATAATAGAATACATGTCTGTAAACTCTAATGACTCATCTCCACTTAAATTTGCCCATTGTCTATAAAATTTGGGGGTGTGCAATCATAGTATGTATTAAACCTGACATATAAATCATTATAGAACACTTCCTTGAACTTCTTTCCATACACCTTGGGAAACCTACCAAAACCTCAGTGGATTTTGGACATACAATTGGTTTCCAGGATCCACATTCTGGATCAAGCTCAAGAGCCACCACATTAGCCTTCTAAGTCCACAGTTGTAGTTGAGCTGGTCTATCAGAATTGTTGGAGACTGAAGGTTTAGGTACCCCCAACATCCATATATTAATTCCTAATGCCCATTGTCATGGTATTAGGAGGTGGAGCCTTTGGGAAGTGATTAGCTCACAAGGATAGAGCCCTCATGAATGGGATTCGTACCCTATAAAATAGACCCTAGATGTGAGGGCACTGAGAAGACAGTCATCTATGAACCAGGACTCTGGCCCTTGTCAGACACTGACCTTGCCAGTGCCTTGATCTTGGACTTGCCAGCCTCCAGGACTCTGAAATAAATCTCTTTTGTTTGGAGGCACCCAGTCTGCAGGGTTCTGTTACAGCAGCCTGAGTGGACTAAGACAATAATGTTTTGTTCTGTTGTTGTTGAAGTTTCTTGAATACCTAAGACAATTCTCCACCACCAGCCCCCAAATCTCCAGAAAGGGTTCGTGTGAAACCCCCTGCAGAATCAAACTCTGACTCAGGGCATACATAGTGAGGATTTGGGGAACGAGGGGTCAGATATATTGTGCAAATTGTTTAAACACACGATGGAGGAGTGGGCGCCCTTCCATTTGTTTTTAAGAAGATCCCCACTAAAGCAATCTCACAGCTAAACCTGTCACTTGAAGGGGCAGATTAGCTTAACATTATCTAAAACGGTCTTTTTCCTCTCCTTTGTGTGTTTCTGAGGCAGAAACAGTTACAATTCTATTTCAAGCTTAAAAAAATAAGAAGGCTCCACCTCCTACTCCTGGCGGTGGACCCGGTTTATCACATCCCCCCGCAGGCATTTACGCGGGAGGATTGCAGTTAATGTGGCATGTCAGTAAATTGAGACTCTCAGAGTTAAGGGTTAATCAAAATAATTGAGGTGATAGCAGTTAACTCTCGGGAGAATTGGAGTCCTCATCAGAAGCTGGCTGCACATGAGAGGGGAAGAAGAAGAAAAAAATATTCAAGCCACGGCTCTTTGAGTAGAAACCTCTAGGTCCCAGCTGGCGCACGGGCTCAATTATCGGCTTTTAGCTTTAGTGGAAAGTCAAGCCTCCCCAAGCCCACTGGTGCTCCAGGCATTTTATTGGCTCATTAAATATAGGATTTTGCTTTGCAGCCCCAGCCAAATGTGATGTGCTCTCCAAACAGAACGTCTGATGAGAACGGCAATAGGGGCCATGTGCGCTTCCTTTTCCCCTTCTCGGGGCTTCTCTTTTTCCACCCACCTCCTATACACTGTATTCCCATCCCGGGATTCGTATACACATACACAGCTGGAGGCTCTGCTGCAGATTTTGCAGCGTCAGAAGGATGCGAACCTCAATCAGTACGTTTTCAGTGCGTGTGTGAGATTGTCACTCAGACATACATCCTACCCCAAATGGTTCACGAAGTAGAAGACGATGATGAGGAAGAGAGACCCAGTGGACTTACATATTACTAAATAAACGTCGCTTCAGCAAACGAAACTGTCTAAAAGTCAGAAATCATCCACGAACATGAGAAAACTCTGGGAAGCTGCCTAATGAGAGCTGGGAAAGTCGAAAAAGAGGTTTTGCCTCAATTACTCATCCTAATAAAGAATAATTTGTTCTCTTGATTAATCTCCTCTATAACAAAAGTTCCACGCATTTTGGAATAGTGACCTGTTCGATGCATGCCTCGGGTTGGACTTTTAAACACTTAAAATAAGCCAATGTAATGGAAGTGGGTGAGCACTGCAGAGAAATGTGCTGAAATTCCTGGATGCAATCCCAGCACACCCTGGAGGTCCCTCCTCCTCTGCACACTTCCAGATCCTTCCTTTTCTTTTTGAAGTAAGCAGCTTAGAAAAACTGAAAGAAATCTATCTAAAAAACAATCTGCCACGCCATTTGCCATGCACATAAATAATCCTACTAGATTATTTTTAAAAATAATAAATATTAAAACCATCCAACGGATATAGATGAAGTTGTGGTAACACTGAACACATTCATATGGTACTGCTCATGTTCCAAAGTAATGAAACACTTAACTGGTGACACCCTGAGAGCAATCTGGTCATATGTATTAAGAACCAAAAATATGTTTATACCTTTTGGCCAAGGGATCCCACCTCGAAGAATGTATCTGAAAATGAATAAATACATAGAAGAAAAACTCATATACTGAAATTCATGTAAAAACAAACAAACAAACCATAAAACTACTGGGCTCTGGTTCTGTGCTAAATACCTACTCCACAAAGATGAATGGAAATTGGCTTCAGTTACAAACTTCAACCCCTTCATTCTCCTAGTGGGAGAAGACAGGGACCTAAAAACTTGCAATATGATGGAAAAAAATTACGTTGCCTGAGGTGTGTTCTAGGTGTAGTAGTTTACACAGAGGAGGTCGGAGAAGAAATAAAGGAGCATTTATTCCACACATATTGTAAGTGCCGTGCTAGGTTCTGAGAATAAGAAGTAAGCAAAACAGATGATACATGAGTTCAAGATGCCCAGTGTTTCCAGATGAAAAGAGTGGCAGATGCAATGGCCCCTGAGGAATAAGGTAGCCTAGTATATTTTGGGGAACTGAATGCAACACGTATTTCTGGAGCCTAGAGTCAAGGGTTAGGGGAAAGGGAGTGAAGAGTGAAGAGAGGCCAGGCTGTGGGGAACTCGCATGCCAAGAAAGGTGCTGAGACCATTCACCCGGTCCTTGATGTAGCATCCCTGAAGGATTTGTAGGGAATGACAAAGAGCTGCATTTTTCAAGGCGGTTCTGTCGCTAGTGTGGACAATGAGTTGGGTCGGGGTAGGGGTGGGCAGTGAAACCAAATGGGCGTCTCCTGTAATCGCCCAGATGAGAATCACAAAAACTTGAACTAGATTAGTGTCAGAGGGGACAGAGAGAAGACCAGTTCAAAAGATCTGGTAAAGCAGGCCTTTGACATTCACAAAGGATTGTTCCTTGTAAATGTCCCATCTGATGACCGTGGCAGTGTCTACAGAAGTGCCTGGCTTTCTCCCAAATAACTTTCCATTTCCACTTAGAGTTTCCTGTCTAAATACCATAAATTAAATAATTTTTACTTTTTCATTAAATCTTGCTCTTCCGCTTGAGCAGTCTTGCACTTAAACAGGAAGGCCCACTGAATGTCCTTCATAATGATGAAGTTGGTTATGGTGCTGACCTGAGCCGCTGCCAAATACCACACGCCACTGATTCATCCACCCAAAGGATTTTCTTTAGACTGTCTTCTCTTTCTCTTCACTTTGGTCATTAGCAATAAGTAGTTAAGTATTAAGTTCTTTTTTTTTTTTTAAGATTTTATTTATTTATTCATGAGAGACAGAGAGATAGAAAGAGAGGCAGAGGCAGAGGGAGAAGCAGGCTCCCCGCTGAGCAGGGAGCCCGAAGCGGGCCTCGATCCCAGAACCGTGGGATCATGACCTGAGCCGAAGGCAGATGCTTAACGACTGAGCCACCCAGGTGCCCAACTATTAAGTTCTATATAGAATCATATTTCATAAGAAGTAAAGTTTTGCTTTTGTCACCGTAAATGCTAGGACAAATAAGGAAACACAAGTTGAAGGCAGGATGATCTTGGCGGATAGCTCAGAGCAGTGATTTGCTTCTGCATATTAGCCTGACAAGATCCTACATTAAATTTTGCCTCAGAATGTAATGCAATAATGCTTGTAAAGCAGTTGGCTTAGTACCTGGTATAGAGGAAGCACTCAGAAAGTGTTAGTGATACAATGTAATTCAGAGTCTACAACTAATTAATTTTTTTCAATTAATGAATATGAACCCTCCACCTCAGGCCAAAAAGATTTTAACTACAATTTCAAAATACATACAAATATGCAAAAAAAAAAAAAAAAAGGTTGCTCAAGTATCAAAAAGCTATGCTAAAAACTATACATACTTGTACACAAGGGTGCTCAAGATCATCAGTAAGTGAAAAAAGTGCAAGCTGATGATGCACATACAGCAGGATCTTCTCTGTGTAAAAAAATATATAAAAATTTTGTCTCAGGGAAATATCAAGTTTTACAACTCTTAAAGTATCTCCTTGTGGTGCCTGGGTGGTTCAGTCAGTTAAGCGTCTGCCTTCGGCTTAGGTCATGATCCCGGGGTCCTGGGATCGAGTCCAACATCGGGCTCCCTGCTGAGCAGGGAGCCTGCTTCTCCCTCTGCCTCCACCTGCCGCCCCCCACCCCACCCTGCTCATGCTCTCTCTCAAATAAATAAATAAAATCTTTAATAAAAAAAAAAGTATCTCCTTGTATTTTCAAAATAAAGTGATGAAAAACTTCACAATTGTTTTAGGGAAAATACTCATGTGTTATTTCCAGGATAACATGGCTGATATCGCCTGAGGACATTTTTGGAGTCTTTTGCTGGCAATGGAAGCTCTCACGCTGAGAGTGACGGAGGATGATGGAAAGTGACGTCTCAGTCACTGTTGAGAAGCTTTTCGTTCCCAGTGTGCAATTCCCAATACCTGTATTCCCAGAATGGTGGGTTTTTTTTTCTTATTTTTTAATCTTTTAGGAGTTTACATGTCTGTAAAATGTCATGTAATGCCACTGGGATTCATGCAAGCTGAAGCTTTTACCTCTGGTATAAAAATAGAGCTTATTACCTACCATGAAAAAATGTGAATGGGTCCGCTCTCTGAGGACTCCCTTCACCAGAGGGAAAGTATCGGCACAGTATTGCCGATCTGTGAGAGCCAAGTCTGAAAGATGGTGATGATATGGGGCAAGAATTCCTTGAAAGGCGAATGAACATAACTTTGGGTGGAAAGCCTAAGGTCCTGCTACTGTAAGCGGGGTCTTCTAGCCAGCAGCATGAGCACCGCTGTGGAGCTCAGGCTCAGGCCCTATCCCAGACCACCTTGATCAGAATCTACATTTTATCAAGATCTCCAGGGGACTTGTAAGCGCATTAGAGTTTGGGATAGTCAAGCTTGAATCAGTGCTTTGTTGGGGCACTGTCATTAACATGTTTTTTTATGAAAAAAAAACTTGGTACATTCATTCTTCTATAAACTTTCTATTATTCACATTCCTACAATATGGCTATTCTATTTTAACTTACTTGAATATATACACCTCTGATGCTGCCACTTTTCTGACAGAAAATTCATTTTTATGTATTGATTTTTATTTATTTACTTGAAAGAGAGCGCAAGCGAGAGAGAGCACAAGTTGGGGGGAGAAACAGGCAGAGGGAGAGGGAGAAGCAGGCTCCCCGCTGAGCAAGGAGCCCGATGTGGGGCTCCATCCCAGGACCCTGAGATCATGACCTGAGCCAAAGGCAGATGCTTAACTGACTGAGCCACCCAGGTGCCCCCTCATTTGTATTTTTTTAAATGACTCACTTTTAGGAAATGAACCATCCCTTAATTAAGAGAAGAAATTACTCTAGATGATGGACTAAAAAAAGAGCCCAGAATAGTGCAAACCACAAAGTCACAGGTTTACTGGGAGGCAGAACTGACCAGACTGAGTGAAACTAAACATGGAAGCAAATGGAAGAGGAATTGCTGAGAGTAACTCCCGGGTTTCTGGCTTAGGCATGTGGATGGACGCTGAAACCTATAAATTAAATAATTTTAAATTTTTCATTACATCTTGCTCTTCTGCTTGAGAAGTCTTGCACTTAGGCATGTGGATGGACCTGAGCCGTTCTGAGCGCATGAAAGGAGGTGTATAATTTGGAAAGAAAAACCATGAGTTCAATTTTTGGACATGCCGACATCTGTGGATTTTCCAACTGGAGATACCTAAAAGGCAGCTAGACACACAGGTCAGGCTAAGGAAAGTTTAAGTTGACAAGATAGTGGGCCACTGATGCAAGGCCCAGAGCAGCCTCCTCCGGCATCAGGATTAAGGTCTGGTCCCTTCACTCCATTTGTTCTCAATCCTAGCCATTTAATAGCAAGGGCACCTCTGATGTTCTCCACAATGTCCACGCAATCCTGAACGTGTCAGTGAGATGTGATGCACCCACCACGAAACCATATTGTTACTCCCTAGCAGGAGAGGGCCTTCTAAGTCCACTCGATCAAGGCCACTGGGGCAGTTTCAGGAAGTCTGCACCAGAGTGGACTGGGTCCTGGCAGGGCATATATGGGTTCCTGATATTATCCCAAACCAGGCTGAAGACTGGACTTCTCCCCCAATTTCTCCAGCCTAAAACCAGAGGTAGCCATAACCACTTCACTGACACGTGCAAGATGTGTATTTCTTCTCAGACCTTGTGTGTCCTGGTTTTCTAGGAGCTGTCTTCTAAAGCTGCATTGGTACCCTTGCTTCTAAAATAAATATTGGCCTTAGACTAAAGTAGAACTTAGCCCTGAAGGGTAAGGTCTGGAAAGCTGCAAGTGAGAAAAGAAGGAAATGTACTAGGTAATGTCTCCCACTATGAAACCATTAAAAAATCTTTCAGAGAGAAGTTAATTTTTTTGCCCTCATTTATATTTTTTAGTTGTTAAAAGCTGACAGTCCAGCAAGTGAAGGCACTTCTTTCATTTGGTAAATCAAATCATCTCAACAAGAAATGATTTGGTGTGTTTGGGCTTTTGAATTTTTCAAAAAGTTACCTACTCTACAATATCAATTATAGAACACAAGTTTATTGGGATAACCTCTGAAACAAATAATACATTATATGTTTAAAAAAAAGAAGATAGTAGGAAGGGAAAAATGAAGGGGGGGAAATCAGAGGGGGAGGGGAACCACGAGAGACTATGGACTCTGAGAAACAAACGGAGGGTTCTAGGGGGGGGGGGAGGGGGATGGGTTAGCCTGTGATGGGTATTAAAGAGGGCACGTTCTGCATGGAGCACTGGGTGTTATACACAAACAATGGATCATGGAACACTACATCAAAAACTAATGATGTAATGTATGGTGATTAACATAACATAATAAAATTTAAAAAATAATAATAATTTATCTTTTATAGACAGCACCCACCTAGAAAATCCAACTGCTGCAGGTGCGGGAGAAAAAGTGCATTCATACCTATTTCATAATGTCTCTTTAATGAGAGGGGATATTTAAATTCTAAAAATAGACAACCGATTCAAGCAGGAATGAAACAGCACATCTTGGGTAGTTGTTTGTGTTTCAGCTGAGCTTGGCTTTGGGTGGGGAGGGGGGAATGACTGCTTCTTTCTGCTTGAGAAATACTTTTTCACAGCCCAAGAAGAGGAGCTTGTGAAGGGTAAATACTACTTTAATGTTAAAACAAGGAGCTTTCATTTGGATCCCATGTCTTGCTTCTGGTACTCTATACTCATCAAAATCAATGAAGGAAGAGAAGGCTATGTCACAAAAAAAGTTAGTCAACAGCCACATGTCTTTTATATAAACTCAAAGACAATATCCAAATAATTTAGTCATTCTGCTAGCTAGTTTTTCAAATAGCCCTCTACATATAGTAAACATCTATAGGAAGCTCAGACGAGACCGCAGAGATGGAAGGCAGGATGAGAGTGTTGACCAGGTTGGCAGAACTTGATCACAGTAACATCAGCTGCTGGGGTAGCTCCTTTTCATAGTGGCCACTCTGGTTGAGAAAGAAATTTTCAGAGACATCACATGATAATATTTCTGTGAGCTTCCTTCTCTGATGACAAGTGCAGGAAAATACGATTTCAAAGATTAAGTGGATGAGATTTTATGGCCATTGCCTATCAGCAGTATTATTTCACAGGCTCCACATTTATTGAACTATGTGCCAGGCACTGTTCTAGGTATTTCACATACATTATCTCATTTGATCCTTAGCAAGTCAAGTTTCAGTTATAGAGAAGCCTATCCTTTTCTCTTTGCTCCCATACCTTGTTACACTCCAGGAAGGGGTTGACCTTCATATGACAAGATCCTAATCTACCAGGTCACAATTGACTAGACCAGAGGTGGATACCCGACATCAGGTAAACTGTGCCAATCACATTCATACTGGTAAGAATTTGCAGTTGTATATAGGTAACCAGGTTG
Organism: Mirounga leonina; assembly: GCF_011800145.1. NCBI lineage: Eukaryota > Metazoa > Chordata > Mammalia > Carnivora > Phocidae > Mirounga > Mirounga leonina. The sequence continues at coordinate 4,862,650 of NW_023270702.1, forward strand.
GTCTCTATTGAATGTTAGAACCAATAAATGTTCTACTGGAGAGGCCATGTTGGATCCATTTTCAAATCTTCGGGGATAATGAAGAATGATACAAAGACCATTTGGCCTTCATTTACTCAGAAGTCACATTGGTGCCAGACTGTGTTTCAGTTACCAGATTCATTTGCTTATGAGGCCCACTATACTTCCTGCCCTTAGGGATTCATAAGACACCCATATCCTTAGAATTATTTCTTTCTTCTTAAATTACGTTGAGTAGATTTCATTCAATACAACACAGTGGTCTCAAAGAGAGTATTCTTACCTCCACTGTACTGATGAGGAAAGAGACTCAGAGAGTTTAAGCATGTTGCCCAAGATCATGCAGATAGTAACCAGTAGAATTCAAGCCCAAGTCTATATGACTCCTAAGTCTGGGCTTTTCACCACTAGGTTAATTTAGATCTCAAAATTTCAGCATACATTGAGGACTGCTAAAGCCATCTGAATCTACTAAACTAGAGCCTTTGTGATTTTCAGAAGTTACTGCTGTGGCTTCTTGAAGTTTAATATGCAAAACAAATGTTCATTGGAAACAGACAGGCATAGAGCGTCCATATTTTTATCTACATCATTACGTCGAGGGAAGTGAAACTTCCTGCTTTCTAGCTGAGTTGGCCTTCTTTCAAGGACTCCAATTCTAATTGCTTTTGCAGAACATGTATACCTCCAGTAAGTTAGACCCATCTCCTCCCATGAAAAAATTTCATTTTCTTCTGGTCAATTTTCTATGCACAATTTATCATCACTAGACCGTCCTTATTGTTTATCTTCATGGACTGTTTCCCTGAAGAAATTGACATATATATATTTTTTTCTCTTTGTAACTAGCTGCGAACTCAGTTACTCATACAACTTCTGAACAGCCCAGCTTTAGATTTAGCTATTAGCCCTCCTTTATGGAGAAAGAAAGCTCACTTAAGTGATCCTATTACCCCTTCTGAGCTCTCTTGGCTCTCATCCTAGGATGTGAGGCCTCACCAATCTATCACCCCATATAACTGCTTGGCTCACAAGAATCTGGACTTGGGCCACTCTGATTCAGTGATTATGTGCATGGTTTAGGTTAAGATGTTTTTATTGTAGTTCAAGCAAAAAACCATCACTTGCTGTAAATCCATCAACTCTGGTTACTTTAAATTTGTTACACTCATAATACTATAACATCAATGAGAATTTTAAAAAATTATCCAGATTCCCACCACTTTAATAAATCACCTTCCTCAGTGAGTCTACATTCTTTTGTGTCCTGTTTGTGTAAATGTATACTTTTTACCCACTTTTAACCATAACAGATGCTACTTTGTATTTACCTTCCCTTCACCAAACTTGTCAGGAAGAACTTTTCTATAGTGCTAATTTTTGAAATTATCATTTGAGAGACCACATCCACCAATGTTAGATGTGAAACTCTGTGTGTTTCCTGTTACTTCTTTAAACAATTCTAAATCTGGTAACTACTTAGCCTTTTAGCTGACAAGCTCATCGTCGTCCCCCTTACCGTGAGCATCAACCAGCATTGGCCATGTGCAAAGGTCAAACTAGCAACAGGGGAGGTAATCCCAGGATCTTATCAGTTAATCATTTGCCTGGTAGGGGATAAAGCTGGGTCTATCACTTCCTTGGCAGTAATCTTGGCAGAAGATTTTGAGAGTTTTCTTCATAATTAACTTAGGGTCTAGGCCTGGAGAAATGTAAATCTGGGCAAAAAAAACCCAAAACCCTACTATTTATCCTAAAACACACACACACAAACACACAATCAAACCTTATCAAACACAAATACATGGAACCACACAACAAGAAAAGGGGGCATGGGGAGTAGGAAGTATCCTATGTTTCTTCATGTGTATATGAGGACTGTCACTCAGCTTTACTTTTGTGAGGGATTACTTCTACTTGTAAAACTGACCTTTTGTTATTGAGCAGGTATATCTCTTTCAGATAGTTGGATGATTCACACAGGTTTGAGGACACTGGGGGAGAAGAGCAGGGGCTGTGGTGGGGTTTTTTTGATGGTTGTAAGGAAGCGATAACATTTACAGCTGACACCAGAGACCTGATAGGGACCTATTAACGGTATTGAACATGCTTTCCTTTGCTTTTGACCCTATGTATAGTTATGATGTCAGATTAGATTTATAGCAGCTTCAAGTTGTATTAAATGATATTTTGCTTTCTGTAATACTGTTATAAAATAAAGTGTGTTTATTCTCTAAAAAAAAAAGGGTTTTTTTTCCCATTCAATCTCAGTGTTTAAAAAGCTAGACAATTTGCTACTTTGTTACTTGGTTGCTGTGAGCTACAATGTACTCAATTCACCTGTTCAGCCTATCTCTGATCAGTTCCATTCTCCTGGGTCCTACTTAGTTCTGACCAGGGCCACTCCCTTCCCGAAAGGTCTCCATTCTAGTCTTCCGGGAGCAGCCTGAAATACCCCACTTCCCCTGCCTTTTGTAGTGGCCACCATGATGTTCCCCCCAGCTGTTTCTGAGCTGGTTCCTAAGCTCAAGACTAAGTGACTCAGCCCACATCAGTAAACTCGTCATTAAAAGATCAAACTATTTGAGCCATAAGCAATGTAGACTAAATGCAGTCAATCCCTTTACCCAACAATTCTAAATTAAATACAGACACACTGAACATGTATGCTATGAAGACATAAAGGAGGAAACACTGTTTGCCAAGTTCCAAAAAGTCTTAAAAAGAGATTTCATTACAGGTAATCTGCTGAAGATGGTAGGTATCTTTAAAGTTACCAGTGGTAATGCCAAAAAAACTAATTTTAATTAAAAGTTTTAATTAAAACTAAAAAATAAGTTCAGGGGGCTTTCCTTCAACCTCATTCTCACTGGCCACTCCTGCCTTTGGGTGGCTAGCCACCTTGTCCCTCCAGCTTGGCCTCAATTCCCATGCCCCACCCCCACCCCCCGCCACCCAAATTGGCTTAATTTTGCACTCATTCTCATTCTCACTGCACCTTCTCGTTCCCCTTCCTGGTACTTCCTATTCCTTCAGGGAGTTCATTCACTTCAAATACCTGCAATTATCACCTACACGTGGCTTCTTAGTATTAGCTGGAGTCGCAAGTAATAACAACCTAACTTGAACAAGCATAACAATTTAAAAGGTATTTACCTAGGGGATCCTAGACAAGAATGAAGTTGAACCTTAGGAACACCTCGGATCAGGGACTCAAAACATGTAGCCTTCCTTACCTATTCTGTTTTCTTTTTCAGTATGTCCGTTTCATTTACTTTTGTGCAGTCTGAATTTATATCTGTTTTGATACAGAGAACAGGAAGCCTGGACTGTAATGTCTTGGTCTCAATTCCAAATCTTTAAGAAAAGATATTGATTGGCTCAGCTTGGGGGTAGGTCTTAAATAAATCCATTTTGACTGCGGGTACCATCATGGGAAAGGGTCAGGTGCTCACCTTGAATGGAGCAACTATGACTGAGCGGTCATAAGAACACGGTATCTCTAATTGTCACCTCCAGACTGAACACATAAAGAATTGCTGGGTATTGTCACATGCTAACACTTCAAATTTCACAAGCCTGAAACTGACCTCATCATTTCTCACCCAAATCATATGCCACCCTCACCCCCACTTTACTCTGCATCAATGAACAGCCCTGGCCAAAGCCTTGAATCATCCTGTCTCATCTCTTTCTCTTTCCGCTGTGACGCAGACATCTGTTTACATAATAGTAACAGCTAATGTTTAGTGGGCATTTACTGTGTACCACTAAATGGCATAAACATTATTGCACTTAATCAAAAGAAACCCACAAGGTAGATACTATTGATCAAGCCATTTTTTTCCCCAAAGATTTTATTTATTTATTCATGAGAGACAGAGAGAGAGAGAGAGGCAGAGGAGAAGCAGGCTCCCCGCTGAGCAGGGAGCCCGATGCGGGACTCGATCCCAGGACGCTGGGATCATGACCTGAGCTGAAGGCAGACGCTTAACCATCTGAACCACCCAGGAGCCCTGATCAAGCCATTTTACAGTTAAAAGAGAATGAGGCTCAAAAAAATAAACAACTTGCCCAAGATCACACAGCTACAAAGTAACAGTGCTAATAAGCAAATTTAAATTAGTTTGATTTCAGAACCAAAGACTTTAACAATCATGCTATACTATCTTATTGCTCTGACACATGCTTGTTCCTTAATATTTCCGATGTCTCCTATCCTACAAATTCCTCTCCACTCACCTTATGCATCTACCGGAAGAGCCTTGGCACTGTCATTCCCCTACAGCCACTACGAATTCTGAAACTGCCCTGGGAACCTGGAGTTAAGTGTGACACCCAGACCCTCAGCAGTCACGGTGTTGTTTCTTGGCACTTGTGTGTTAAAATCTCTAATAGTTGTTTAAAGTTCGTTTGTTTTTTTTTTTTAAAGCAGTTAAATGTATTAGCTTGTTCTATCTTCCCTTAAAACAATTCATTCCTCTGTATCTTCTGTTGTTCATTACTCACCAGGCACCTTACAAAAATCTCAAAGCGTAAAATTCTTTAGTTGCACATTATTGATTGCTGGCCTATGGTACAGACTTCACCTTTTCCTTGACTGGATGTCCCTCACTTTCAGACTCCTATTACTATTTCTAGGAAAATCTTTTCCCATATGAGCCCTAATTTTATAGAATAATACTTTTTTTTTGGAAATTCAACTCAGGTAAACCTCATGAATTCTCTGCCAGAGTCCATTTTCCCCAGGAACACGGAATATTGGCCTCCTGTCACACACAACGTTCTGCTGGCCAGTGTTGAATTTCTGCTGGTTACAGTTAGTGGTTGTGGTGAGCAGACTTTAAGGGTGCCCAATGATCCTTGCCTCCTAGTATCTACTCCTTTGTTTAGTCCCCTCTCTCACGTGTAGGCTGAACCAGTGACTTGCTTCTAACCAAAAGGATATGGCATGGTGATGTGATGTCACTTACATGATTAGGTTACAAAAGATGGTGATGGCCATCTTGCTGGGGCACTATTTCATTCCTGGCTGGCCCATGGAAGAAGCAAGCTGCCATGTTGGAGAGGCCTCCATGGCAGGTTACTAAGGGTGGCCTCTAGCCAGTAGCCGGCAAGAAACTGAATCCTCCTAACAAACATGTGAGCACAGAAGAAAATCCTTCCACAGTCAAGGCTTAAGATGACCTGAGCTAGAGGACCCAGTTAAGCCTTTCTTGTGTTTCTGACCCAAAGAAACTGTGACCCACAGAAACAGTGAGATGAGTTATAGCCTGTCAAATGCTACGAGAGTTTATTATGCAGAAACAGATTAATAAAGTAACAAAATTCAAAAAATCAGTTTTTTAATAACCGTTTAACTTTTATGTTTGTTAGACAATAGGGCTATTTATGTTCATCCTTTTAGAGTGTTTCCAGTTGATGGCTCTCAGTATACTGTGCTAGAAACAGAGAAGGAGGCCAATGCAAATCTGAGCCTGTGTTTCCCTTGTTATACTCCACTATTTGGGAAATCGGAGCAAGCACACTCCCAACATAATCATGGGACACCTCAGTCTAAAGGTAACCTGATGATTGTTCTCTCATGGAAGTCTTTCAATATGACTTCTACGAATGGTCACTCGGCTAACATTCTTTCTACACCATTTTTTTTTTAAGATTTTATTTATTTATTTATTTATTTGAGAGGGGGGGAAGACATGAGTGGGGAGAGGGAGTGTAGAGGGAAAGGGAGAAGCAGACTCCCCATTGAGCAGGGAGCCCAACATGGGGCTCGATCTCAGGACTCTGAGATCATGACCTGAGCTGAAAGCAGACCCTAAACCGACTGAGCCACCCAGGTGCCCCTTTCTACACCAAATTTTTGATGTAATATTCTTTTGCCTAAATCCTACACAATAGTGATTTAAATTTCAATATGGAAAAATAGACCATATTAGTTCAAAGGTCTTGAATAAATGAGAATAGCAGGGAAAATTCTCTAAGCTCTGAAATGACTCCAACATCAATCCCAGAGTTAGTGCAAATCAGGCTGCCAAATAATTAAATTATCGGTTGTAGTGAAGAAATTAAAATTACCAAACCCTTCTTATAATGTTGTCACAACATTGGTGTTAATGACCATGTTTTCTGTGATAGTAAAGAGCAAAAAGGGCACCCCCCAATCTGACAATAACATTAGTTCCTTATATGTGAAGTTACTGTACTCCTCATGAATTACAGGAAGATAATTGTTTTTGTGAACTATTTTCTTGGGAGCAGAATTTTTACACTGATTCTGTCATCAAAGGTTTATGTCCAGTAATGGGTATTAAAGAGGGCATGTACTGAATGGAGCACTGGGTGTTATATGCAAACAATGAATCATGGAACCCTACATCAAAAACTAATGATGTAATAATGTATGGTGACTAACATTTAACATAATAATAAAAAAATGTAAAAAAAAAGTAATGGCTATTGATAATAAAAATTTTTTTTAGAAAAAGAATCCATATCTCTCCCTTTAGAAATAACCCCAATTAAATTTTTGTTGCATTAAAAAAAAATGTATATCCCACTAAAGCAATAGCCAAATTTCCGTTTGTGGAGAAAATAAACAAGGATTCATTGTTTCTCCCTTTTCTTCCCTCCAAGAGGCACCACCTTACATCATACATATGGGTACACACACCAAGATGGTCAAATATATGTTGTAATAGTATATGTTATAATAATGTTCGCCAGTGGAGGAAAGGGGGATAAGAAGCCAAATGCCATTTGCATGTAAAAAGTATCTCCTTTCTCCAAGAAATTTGTACTAATCTAAATTGAAATTGCATTCTAAGCTGGACACTCTCATGTGCATGTTTGTATCGGCAAGGAATTGTTTGTCACAGTTCTCCCAAGTATCCAACCCTGAGGCCAGCCCTTAACATTCCTCACATAATATGTTTCTGGTAATAAATTGCAAAGAGCTTTCATGGGATGGACAATTGGTTAGAAAGGATGAATCTGTGCCACAGGGTAGTTGGCCAACATCAATTCCAGCTCCCACGCCACCTGTTTCGTCTGAAATTCTGTTTTAAATCTTCCATTCGCTGCACATTGGAAAAAAGCAGTAAGGAGTGGCAAACCTAATTTGTTGCACTTTTTGTTTTACACCATGGGAAAACATCCACCCAAACAGATGTTAGTATAAGGGCAGCATTTTTGATAGCCTGGCTGGTTTATGTCCCTGCCATTTGCTTCAAGTACTGACACATCATGAAGAACTTAAGATTGGCCCATAGCTTCATGGCCCAGTGTAAATGTGAAGGGGGAAGAGCCATAGATTTGCATTTAGCTCTTTCCTGCTCCCAGCATGGGATACTGGGAGCCACAGACTAGACACATGCCACCAAAGATGAGCAAAAAGCTTATTGTCAGACTCACACACAAAGATTAAACATCATTTTGCAGGAAAAAGTGGCTGTAAATCACTCACAAGTACTATTTTCCAATTTTCAATAAAACTTGCGCTGTGCTGAAACTCAAATTAGGGTTTGAGAGCCTACCAGGAAGTTCTTATGACAAAAAAGAAATCTCCATATAAAGATTACTGCAGACATTTCAAATAACTTTTGGTGGGGAAGAAATTTACAGCCCAAAATGGCAAAATGTTGCATATCTTCATTTCCACACTCATGACAACATATTAAAAAAAAAAAGATTTATTTATTTTAGAAAGAGAGAGCGAGAGCGAGCATGAACAGGGAGAGGGGCGGAAGGAGAGGGAGGGAGAGAGAATCCTCAAGCGGATTCCCTACTCAGTGCAGAGCTTGACTCGGGGCTCAATCCCAGGACCCTGAGATCATGACCTGAGCCAAAATCAAGAGTTGGACGCTCAAACGACTGAGCCACCCAGGCGCCCCAACACAATTATTTTTAAACGCATCCTCACAAAGGGGCAAATGATTACCTCTCTACTTTAAAGGTGGCAAAGTCCAACAAAACCAAAACCCAAACCCAAACCCTAGGCTTGGATTCAGAAAATCTACTTTCTGGTCAGTCTCCCCTACTCGCTTGCTAGATAGCTTTCGGCAACCAACCTCTCTGGACTCTACTCGCCTCATCTTACACGCAAGATTCTTTCCAGTTCAAAACATTCTATATTCTAAATCCTCCTTTAGATTCAGAAAAGCAACTTATATAGCCTACAGCCTACAGCGATTGTGCTTTTGGCAGACTGCTGAATTACATAAAATTTATTTGTAAGTGGTTAAGTATATTCCAGAGGCAATACTACTACCAAAGAAAATTACATTTGTAGTACTTGTTTTGAGGGGCAGAAGGATAGAGGCTTGGGATGGGTATTGGTAAAAATCAAATTATGGTTTAAGAGCCTACCAAGAACGGGGGGAAATAGGAGGGGGAGACAAACCATGAGAGACGATGGACTCTGAGAAACAAACTGAGGGTTATAGATGGGAGGGGGTGGGGGGATGGGTTAGCCTGGTGATGGGTATTAAAGAGGGCACGTATTGAATGGAGCACTGGGTGTTATGCACAAACAATGAATCATGGAACACTACATCAAAAACTAATGATGCAATGTATGGTGATTACATAACATAAAAAAAAAAAAAAAAAAAGAACCTACCAAGAACTTCTAAAGTCTTCAAGAATAAATAAGCAATTTTAAATTGCTATAAAAAACTAAAGGAGAAATCAGAGGAACAGCATTTGATATTGTAGAAAGAAATGGGAAAACTAAACTTTCTGTGAGAAAATTATTCTCTGAAATACAGTTTAGAGTAAGTGGAATTTTGAGTGCAATATATGCTCTTTAAAACTATTTTTTCACGAGAGTTCCTCAGCTAAACTATTTATATGAGATCCACATGGATTGCATTTTTCTAATTTCTCACTATATATTTTTCTCATTTGTTCTATCACTCTCTCAAGATTATTTAGCTCTTCTAGCACTGAACTACTCACAGTATTTCTAACTTGAAAACCAAAAATGTGTTATTTCTGCTTTCAAATTTGGGAGATCATGTTTCAAACATGGAAGTTATTATCAATAATTACACTAAAACCCATGTAGGAAGGCACTGTGGAACAAGAAGTTTAGCCTTTGGGACCTGAGCCTATTTTTAAGTGTTTCATGTTTATTTTTGTCCCATACTCCACAAAAAGAGCAGCAGTAAACATGTGATGATCAGCCTTAGTACTTTCACAGTTAAGGTATTGTTTTTGTGTAAGTTAAACTTTTCTTCCTGAGTATTAGAGAAATCTTACGGAAAAATTCTCAAAATGCCTTAAATACTAATAAGAGATAAGATCCTTTTCAAAATTCTCAAAATGCCTTAAATACTAATAAGAGATAAGATCCTTATCTTTCTGGATACCACTTACTCACTTGGGAGGAGAAAAAAAAAACAGGTAACACTAGTCATTGTTTCAGAAAGGACACAATATTCTAGGCTGCATTAAAAAGGTATGTGGAATGCATAAAATAAATGATCAGTTTTTTTCTTTTTTCTTTTTTTACACTGAGCAGATGTCTACTATATATTCATTTGGGGGCTCCCCAGGGGGAAATAAAAGATAAAATAATTTGGAAAGGATTTCAAGAAAATTCTCAACAAAGAGTACAATCTTAGGAACTAAGAATTACACAACTTGGAAAAAAAATTTAATACTTAACTTGATACCTGAGATTTATGAGGAGTTCTCAGAATACAGTGATCAGGTCCATATATATTAAAAATAAAACAAGCTAAATTAAAAGTACTGTTATATTAGATATGTTAAGTTTCCTCTTTTGGAGATCCCTAAAAGGAATAGATTCTTTTTTTTTTTTTTTAGATTTTATTTGTTTGACAGAGACACAGCAAGAGAGGGAACACAAGCAGGGGGAGCGGGAGAGGGAGAAGCAGGCTTTCCACCAAGCAGGGAGCCCGATGTGGGGCTCGATCCCAGGACCCTGGGATTATGACCATGTGGGGCTCGATCCCAGGACCCTGGGATTATGACCATGTGGGGCTCGATCCCAGGACCCTGGGATTATGACTGAGCCGAAGGCAGATGCTTAATGACTGAGCCACCCAGGCTATAGATTAGATTCTTATATTTCAAAGATATTATTACATGGGCTTTTAGAAAACAGCAGAGGTAGCCCTCAAAATGCTTTCGTTGCAGTAATAAACACTGACATTAGATGCTAAAGGCCTGTGATTTCCGGGCATCTACTCAACCTCTAAATTTACTTAGTGTGGTAAGTGTAATGGAAAGAATATCTGTCTTCCTCACAGGATGCTGTATCAATATAGTACAACAAACGTGAATTGTTAATGTGTAAAACAAAAACGCCTAAGTCGTCATTATCCAATCTCTGCTCTGAGTTTATAATCCAGTAATAGAGACCATCCGAACAATTCTAATAGAAGCCAGAATGACCCAAATCCTGGGAAGGAGGAATAAATCAATCGTGCCATCCTCCCCTCAGAGAGGAGAAAATTATTGATTTCAACAGGAGGGCTGGGGAAGGAAGGGTTCACAGAAACGGCAGCGTTTGAGTTTGCGCTGCAAGGATGAGAGCTCCAGGAGCATCGGGATACAGTGGAAAGGACGTCATCACGATGGAGTCAGCAGCCTGAGCTCTAGTCCACTTCTGCCTGCCCCGGCCCCGGAAGCTCCCAGGCGTCTCCAGCACAGAGGGGGCCCTGAGCACGTGCCTTTGCCCGCCTTGCTGGTGGTTTAGGCAGGAAGGAGCAGGGAAGTGTATGTGCTGATTTAACTGTGGACTCAGCTGTTTTTGTCCACTTGTGCACAGAAAGGCTCCCGATGTAGGAGATTCTGGCCGGAATCCTAGTGTGTATGTTCTACTTCCCAATGGGAAGAACACTTGCCGAAGGATGGTAATCCCTGATCTTGCCGACTGCCAAGTTCTCCTAGTTGGAAGACTATAGATGCACTTCTGCCATCCAGTTTTACCTGCTTTGATTGGAGAAGTCTCATTGTTTGCTACTTTTTCATGATTTTTTTTTTAATTGTACTGGTTCTACCAGATTTTGTTCATTTTAGAGTGTGAGTCTTAAAAATTTATCTTACTTTTCATGTTTAACTTTTGACAGACATCAGGAAGCAGTAACATAATATAGTCCTTTGTTAGTCCTGCTTACAACAAGGAAAATTAGCATATTTTGCCCCTGCTTCCCCAGTTAGCTCAGCATAAATATTTTCAGGATCCAGGTTTAGATGTTTTTATTTGAATGTGGGCTTACGTCTTTAAATTTGGATGCAGTTTTCAGGATTCAATTTTTGCACCTGAGACTAAGGATATCATCATATACACTGATAAAAACATTCAGATCCAGTAGATAAATAGGTAAAGAAAACAAACAACATTTATAAGACACTATTACTAGTCAAGATGTAGGAAGAAATTTAAACCTATCACAAATAACAACAACAAAATACCCTATCACAGGAAGGGTGGGAATAAAGAAACTAGAAATCTCATGTTGCTGGTACCAATATAATATGGAACAGCCCTTATGAAGATCTTTTTGGTCCTGAAGTGTTCTTATTCTGTGAGTACATCTTATGGAACTTATACTAAGAAAATGGCCTCAAAGAAAATGTTTTCCAGTGTACTGGATTACTGTAGAAACCTCCTCAGTGAACTTCCTGTTTTTATCCTGGCTCTACACTGCCCCCAACCCCTCACTTCCAGCACAGTCCATTTTCAACACAGCAAGCAGTGACCCACTCTTCTGCTTAGGACCCTTCATGGCTCCTGATTTTATCAGGGTGTGAGGTCAAGTCCTTACATGGGCCTATAAGGCCCTATTTGCTCTCTCTCCGTAACCTGTGGGACCTCATCTCTGCAACTCTGGCTGTTCCTCCTGCCAGTCAGCCATACTCCTGCTTCAGGGCCTTTGTTCTTGGTGTTCCCTCTGCCTCAGTGCTCTTCTTCCCCCAGACACCCACGTGAGCCCACTCCTGCTTCTCAGCAACCCTCTGCCCAGCTGTCGTCTTCGCAGGGAGGCCTGTCCTCACCTACTCCATTTAAAATTTCAATTCACACTCCTACCCCTGGACCCAGGCTGGATTGCCCGTGTTCACCTTACCCTGTTCTTGTTCTTCCATATACAATATAAATTACCTACGATGTTCATGATCTGTCTTCCCCACGCAAATGCAAGGTCCACAAGGGCAGGGACTTTTGTATGTCTTGCACTGACATAGCCGAAGAACTTGGAATAGTACCTGGCACATATATAGGTAGTCAATAAATAATTGCTGAATTTTAAAATAGCAAAAAAGAAGCATTTCTAAAAACAGAGGGTTGGCTAAATAAAATCATTGTAACCAGATGCATTCAGGACTGATGTAATTAAAGCCCTCTAATCTTTCGGCAGGCTTCAACCCTTTGCAACGAGGTACTCAGAAAGGGGAAAGAGTCCTTGATGTGTTGGGTATTCCTACTAGAGAAGGGACGCACTGAAGCTTTCCTCTCGGGGTGCGCCAGGATACCTTGAGTCGTGGCATTCAGGGTGTGACTGATAGATGATGCATTGTTGGTCCTGACACAGCTCAATTTTGACCGAAGCCAAGAGCAGTTTATGCCTTCCCTCCTGGCTGCAGTGGGCTCCTGGCTCCCTTTGAGTTGGGGGATAATATGAGAAGTGGAGTTTGTTCTCAAAGGTCATCCAAATAGGGTAACGTCAGGTCAACGGCAGAAGCCCTGACCTGCAGCCAGCCTCACATATTTTACAAAGCTCTCGTCTTGTCGCCGCGCCGTCTCCGCTCCTGTCAGAGCGCAGCCAGCCGTCTCACTGCTGCGACTTCTCTGCGGCTGTCCCATCAGAAGTAGAAGCTTCTGTCACTGGGCCTTCGGAAGACAGGTGCCGGGTGTGGTGCTGGCGGGGTGGCCGATTCCTGTGGGCTCAGGCACTTTATCCAACCAGTTTGATTGGTAACTTAGAAATCAAGTTATTCCCATCAGGTGTAAATTTTTCTGATTTGAAACCAAAAATACATTTAATATTTAACACTAAACTGAGTATTAACTTTATTCCCTTTAGTTTTTTTTGCTTTTTTGTTTTTTTTCCTCCCAGGAGGCAATGATAACCTTCTGTGCACAGGCCCACTACAAAGGCAGACATCTAGTTTTCTTTCTCCTCTTCTTAGGGGAACAGTCTCAAACAGAACATCAACTGAGAAATCCCCAGTATGATCTATCTCTCGATTATCTAAACCAATGGGTTTAAAATTTGAATATATAAGACTCATGGGGATGAGGGGAAAACATGTTTGGGGCCCCCTCCCCCCAAATTCTGAGTTAACAGATTTTTAGGGAAAGCTGGAAAGATTTTTAAGAAGCATTCTAAGTGATTCTGAAGCTGGTGTTTCAAAGACCCCCCCACAGGCGAACCCTGATACACACCTTGGACAGAATGTACAAGGAGGATGAAAAAAGACACTACCCAGAATTTATAGATGTAATCCACTCTATAATAAGATAGTAATAATAAGTAATAAAGATAAGTGAGCAGTCACAAGACATATCTTTATCTATGACAATATTCCCTCTTCTGGGAATAAATTATCAAATGCTACTCTTAATGAGTATACACACTGCTAAACATACATATAGTCCTTGATGGAGAAATGGGTTTTATGAAATTCAATGCACTCCTTCTGCACAATGGGGTGAAATTAAATGTCCCATGTATGAAATGATTCTGTCTGTATGTGAAAAATAAAACCTCAGAAAAATTTCAGATACTTATAATAACAGCAAGTTTGAGAAAAATGAATCGATAGTCTACCTCTGATTTTTCACATCCCCGGTTACTGCTCTAGTAAGTGTTACCTAAACCCATCCACGGGTCACTTTTGGTTTCCTAATTTGTCGGAGGCAATTTTAACAATGATTACTCCACTTTTTCCAGGAGTTTTCCTTTATAACTATATAGTATAAAACTTACTAATTGTTCCATGGGAAAGGGCTGGCAAAGATCAGATCAGCTAGTCTGGAAGACACTATGAAACAATCATGAAACAGCCATTCAATTAAATGTAACTGTCACCATTATAATGATGGCCATGTAGCAATGTAGAAAGACGCCTATAAGAGAAAAATTAAAATTCAAAATTATATATTTATTAAGATTATAACTACGCAAAATCATATACTGTGAAGAGAATTTTGATTAACCGTACTGAGGTCAGCAAGGCTCACTAACTAAGTAGCATCTAAGTACTACTAACTTCTAGGAGGGGAGGAGTCCAGCAGGTGTGGGTTGCCCCACCAGACATGGCCTCTCTCTTCCAACTCTCGGGAGATTAATACACAACATGCCACAAGCCCATTAATTTGTCTTTTGATAACTCAGCTTACTGTTTACAACTACTGCAATAATAGTTGTTCCTTATTTCCTCTATGCTTTATTTCTACAACATAAAAAAATCAGTGTATCAAGAAACTTAAAAACAACAGATTCTCTCCTCACATTCTTAGATGTCCTCCAAAGAAGTTTACATATTCCCAAAGACATCTCAAGTGAACATTACTATGTCACTTGGGCTAATCACTTTAACCCTCTGTGCCCATCTCCTCATCTGTAAAACAGGCATACTCTGAGCTTTGCCTACATCACAAGGCGGCTGTATGTGGGAAGCAGCATGCACAGCAGGGTGGAAAAACAGCATTTAGAGCCATACTGTCAAGAGTGTTAATTCTGGCTCTGAAACTGACTGTGTGACCTAGGGCAAGTTACAGAACTTCTCGGAGCCTCAAAATGAAGTGGGCAATCCCTACCTTATAGGGCTTATGCATGCATGACACCTAAAACCAATGACACAACAGATGCTCAAGAAATGGTAGCTATTGTTTCAGCGCTTTGTAAATTTCAAAACAGATTATGCAAATAGAACATGCTCATAATGGTAACAGAAAGAGAAAAGGGGAAGAAAAGATCTGAACGGAACTGGCCAAAGCAGCCCAGTAAGGGAGTGTGAGCAGACAAGATATTCTTGGAGAGGAGTGAGTAGCGTGGCGTGGCTGGAGGGTGGGACTCCTGGGGAAATCCGAGGGTCTGATTCTTCTTCTCCACAACATGGAAAGCCATTGAAGGCATTCTGAGAAAATGTGACAAGGCGAGACCTTTGCTTTAGGAACATAACTGGCCATGTGGAGGATGGCATGAAAGGGAGAACAAGCCAGAGGCAGAACAACTGGCTCAGGAGACAGGACGGCATGAACTGGAGCTAGAGCAAAGGGGCTGAGGCAGAGGGCTGGATCCGGGGGCCAGGGAGAAGAGCTGGGAGGCTCCAAGGATCCAAGTGAAATCAGGGGGGAAACCAGCACAGGGCCGGAGGGAGGTGGAAAGGAATGGAGAGGGCCAAGAAACATTTAGATGATCTTCATGAATGAAGACAGGAGGAGGTTGTTCAATATGATTTCAAGGGTTTGAGCGGGGTGGCTAGGAGAATGTGAATTCCACTGCTGAAGAACGAGGGAAGATAAGAGAGTTCAGTTCTGGACCAGAGGGGTTGCAGACGTCCAAGAGACATCCAAGAGACAGACCTCACGTGCGAGACCTGGGCTTCTTATGAAGACTTGAGCTTCGTTGCCAGAGAGGTGAGAATTGAGACTAAGGGGCCTGAACGAGAATCAGAGAGTTTAGGCCCTCTAAAGTAATAAATTCTAGGAAAGAACCTTAATAAATGTAAACACATTACACAGGCCTAATAGAGGACAGAGTTTGGCTAAAGAAAGGTTCCACCAGCAACTTGAAAAAAGATAATGTGGTATGAAAATGAGAGTAATTATCCACAATAATCTAATTAGATTAGATTACAGAAATAAAAGCTGATAAAATTGATGGGTTCCTTCAGCCACAGAAATTAGAACTGGTCAAAAATCAATGCTTCTAAATTTCTGCTATGAAATTAAACAAAATCTTCTTTTCATATCAATAAATATCCAAATAATTTAAAAATATCAGTCTTTATTTACATATTGTATATCTCAAAAAACGCTGGGGGAAAAAAGTTTCAAGAGGAAGTCAGTAAATTCTCATAGATCTGCCTGTTGCTAGCACTTGGGGGAGAGGGAGTCGTGGAATTCTTGGAGATTGGAATCTTGATGGCAGAACTTCAAATGTTCGAATCACTTGCCAAGAAGTGCCACACTTGCTCTGTGTTTGAAATGGGGAAGAGGGTGTCGGGGAAGGGGTAAAGAGGGAGGGAGGGAGGAGGGAAGACAAATTTAAATTCAGACCTTTAGGAAGTATTTAGGCAGAGAAAAACAATCATAAGCTTGGTATGACACATTTCCCTATTTCAAGTTACTCCCCTTTAAACTCTTGTCCTAAGTTCTCTCATTTGGCTCAAGCCTTATATAAAACTGTGCTAAAAATTCCAGAGGCTTCCCATTTTATTCCCTTCATCTTTCTGGATCATTTTAGTCTCTACGGAATAACACAGAAGTTAGTGTCCTAGCTACAGCATGAAAGGTCTAGGAAAACCTTGTACTGTAAAATTTGACTGCCTGTCAAATATCCCAAAATGGGATAGTATTGAAAAGAAACAGTCTGTTAGTTTCCCATATAAGGAATCAGCTTGCTTTCCCATGAAATGTCTACAGATCTGCTCTTTTCTAAACATCATAGAACTTGACACAGTAAATAGTTCTAATTTTTCCTCCAATTTTGTGAGTTGAATGCTCTCCTAATGTTTTATATTAAAACAAAGGATCAAAAATCTTGCAAAGTTTCAAAGATGAATGCTTCGTGCCTATGCTTATATTCTGAAATTCTTACTACACGACATTTTTACTTGTTTCTCAAAACAGCTTCAAATAATGGTTAACAAAAAATAAAGTATTTTCAATCCTACTATAAATTTTGATTTTAAGATATTTATTTAAAATGATTCATTAAAATGATGAGATAATAAAGAAAATCTCCCAAATTCAGGTATCTGGAGTCTCATTAAATTTATCAAAAGTACCTGAAACCTCTCAGTACTTCACCAAAAATGTCACTAACACGAACTATTTTCTAGCCTAGAAGTAATATATGTGCTCCTTCTCATTTTCTGAAATTAGGAAATAATTGATTTCATCTGAAAATTTTAATGACTATTTTAAAAAGTATTTTACTTGGTTTATATAACTTTTAAATTAACCTATTGTACTTTTTCTGGTTTCCACCATTATAAACGAATTTATATATCTAGCTCCTCAAGAACCCAAAACCGTACCTTCCTCTTTATTTCTTCCCTTATTTGGTGACGATGACACCTGAAAGATAAAAACAAAGAGTCCCTGTTACGAATATCTAGATGTGGAAACTACATCCACAATGTTTTTTTTTTCGTGAAACTATAAAACAAACTTTATGCGCAATGGTTCTCTAACCTGAGAAAAGTAAGTACTCCTCTCTGCCTCATTGCTTCTTCTTTGGGATAAACAAACCACAGACAGAGTCAAATAAAAAAAGCATGCTTGAAAATATTTTTCTCATTAACCCATGGGAACTACTGAGAATGCAGAGAGAGAGAGGTTTTCTTTCAGTTGTTTCCCTGGCTGAGGACTAGAGGACAAAAATCTAACACACACATTCATAGACACATCATGCACATGCATGTACACACACACACACAATTATATAATTTATTTAGCTGTCTTCTAGAGCATTTAATTTTTCTGTTTATTTCCATGACTGGGCCAAGATTTATAAAACAAATGTAGTATAATCTGTGATAGACAAGTCTGAAAGAAAGGCTTTTCTGAGATATCAGATTTTTTTTCCTAATTAAGAACAATACATTTTTTAGTTTTAGTTTTGTTTTGTTTTGTTTTTTAACATTTTATTGAGAGATCCCTCATCCATGGAGAGGAATGCACAAAGCCCAAGAATAAACATCTATGTAATCACCACCCAAGTTGAGAAATGGAACAGGCCAGGCCCTTCCCCAATCGTAACTTTTTCTCCCCTCGGGATAACCACTACCCTGATTTTATAACACATTTGAGATTTCAAATTTAATAACCAACTTCTAATTCTCTGATTTTGCTCACCCTCAATAGGAAAGATCTGTTTCTAACCTTTGAGGTCTGGGACAAAGGTACAAAGGGAAGACTGCATACCATACATGTGAATACTTAAAAGTTATAAATCAAGCTAACAAAGTGATGAATGGAGTATAAAGTATGCTCCATCCTCCTATCTTGAGAAATATACTTTTTTTTTTTTTAAAGATTTTATTTATTTATTTGAGACAGAGAGAATGAGAGAGACAGAGAGCACATGAGAGGGGGGAGGGTCAGAGGGAGAAGCAGGCTCCCTGCCGAGCAGGGAGCCCAATGCGGGACTCGATCCAGGGACTCCAGGATCATGACCTGAGCCGAAGGCAGTCGCTTAACCAACTGAGCCACCCAGGCACCCGAGAAATATACTTTTGTAACGACTTGGAAGCCCTCGTTTGGCATTCTAGACACCCCAGAGACTGCCTGAATACAGCAGAGTAAGGAAAAGAGGCACGTGGCCCTCATCCTGCCCCACTTCTCTTCCGTTCGCAGGCTCCAGGCTGTAGTGAGGAGCCTCCCTTGCACAAGGGCAGAAATTCCAGCCCACACATTTATGTACTCCCTGCCTCCGAACAGCCACCCAATGGCCCCTGCAGAAGTAACAGTGAGCACACTGTTCACAAAAGAATGAGAATGGACTTGGGGAGATGCCCATGAAGACCCTGGAAACAGGCTTGCAGCTATGTGGGCAAAGGATTTTGAGTAGCTAGAGTGTGGTATGGAATGCGGGGGCTTGGCTCCTGGTGAATGCACAACTTTGGTCCCTTGGTCTTGTCTTATGGGGAGGGACATAACTGATGAAGGCCAAAGCAAAGTAGGGCCCTCCTTGCTTAGGTCTAAGGGCAGTACTGAATAAGAACAAGTCAGTAGGAAGAAAAACTTAAATTTCAGCAACAGTAAATAGCCTCTGGATAATTAATGCATCAACTTGGAAGGTGTTTGTAGCTGAGGTTAACATTTAAATAGGTAAACTCTCAGTAAAACAGACTACCCTCCTTAATGTGGGTGGGCCTCAACCAATCAGTTGAAGGCGTGACTAGAACAAAAAGACCAGCCTCCCCAAGCAAGAGGAAATTTTCCGGCAAACTGCCTTTGGACTTCATCTGCATCCCTGGCTCCCGTCTGTCTCCAGCTTGCTGGCCTACTCAGCAGATTCTGGGCTCACTAAGCCTCCACAATCACTTTTTACATATATCTATACATCCTATTGTTTCTTTGGAGAACCCTAATACATTCCTCTGAACCATAAATAGTGTAAAGTTATTTTTCCTTTCACTCTTTAAGAAAAAGGCTAATCAAATGTACTTTATGTTCTGTCACAGAAAAATGATGTAACAAAAAAACCTCTGTATAAATTCTATACAGAACATCCTTGAGATTTCCAAGTACTTCAAAAAAAACCAAGAAAAAATTCTATTCAGCTTCCTAGCACAAGAAAATGCTTAACGATGGTTGGTTTGGAGGATAACAGAACTTACGTAAACCTGGGTGTGAAAGTACCACCATGGTATAAAAATTATACTCATTGAGAGTAGGCCTCTGGGATTTGATGGCTGTTTTACTACACAGACAGCAAGAGTAACTTCTTTATTCTTTGCTATTGGTATGCTCTTTCAATTGTGCAGGATATCTATTACAAAGTTTGTTGGAAAGTTAGCTGTTTAGCTTTCCTGTTCAAAATGAGCAGTTGTTTCTCGCTGGAGCTGCCAAACATTTCAGAGGAAGGAAACATGTGGTATATAAGCATACATCAGAGATATTGCAAGTTTGGTTCTGCCACTGCCATAATGCAAGTATTGCAATAAAATGAGCCAAATGAATTTCTGATTTCCTAGTAAAGGTTATGTATACACTCCATTAAGTGCACATAGCATTATATCTAAAATAACAATGTAAATACCTTAATTTAAAAATTACTGCTAAAAAATGCTAACCATCACCTGAGCTTTCAGTGAGTTATAATCTTTTTGCCGATGGAGGGTCTTGCCTTGATGTTGATGGCTGCTGACTGATCAGGGTGATGGTTCCGTACGTTTGGGTGGCTTAGCAGTTTCTTAAACAAATAAGACAACAGCGAAGTTCGCCACATCGATTGACTTCTCCTTTCATGAATAACTTCTCTGCAGCATGCGATGCTGTTTGATAGCATTCTACCTACAGTAGAACTTGTTTCAAAACTGTAGAGTTAATACTCTCAAACCCTGCCGCTACTTTATCAACTGAATTTATGTAATATTCTTTGTTATTTCTACAATCTTTATAGCATCTTCACCAGGAACAAATTTCATCTCAAGAAAACACTTTGTCCATCCATAATAAACAACTCCTCATCCATTCCACTTCTACCATGAGATTGCAGCAATTCAGTCCCATCTTCAAACTCCACTTCTCATTCTAGTTCTCTTCCTATTTCCATCACATCTGCAGCTACCTCCTCCACTGAAGTCTTGAACCCCTCGAAGTCATCCATGAAGGTTGGAATCAACTTCTTCCAAACTCCTGTTCATGTTGATATTTTGACCTCTTCCTTTGAAATACAAATGGTCTCAATGAGGTCTAGAATGGTGAAGTCTTTGTAGCAGGTTTTCAATTTACTTTGCCCAGATCTACAGAGGAGTCACTTATCTGTGGCAGCTATAGCCTTATGAAAGGTATTAAGTAGTAAGACTTGAAAGTCCAAATTACTCCTTTGATCCATGGGCTGCAGAATGCATGTTGTGTTAGCAGGCATGAAAACAACATGAATCTCACTGTACATCACCATCAACTGTCTTGGGTGACCAGATGCATTGTCAATGAGTAATAATATTGTGAAAGGATACTAGGTCTCAACAGTGGGCTTAAATAGTCACTAAACCATGTTGTAAACAGATGTGCTGTCATGCAGGCTTTGTTGTTTCATTTACAGAGCACAAACAGAGTAAAGTTAGTAGAATTCTTCAGGGTCTGAGGATTTGTGGGATGGCAATGAAGTCACCAGCTTATGAGCCCCTGACAAGTCGGCCTGTCCTCTGAAGCTTTGGAAACCAAGCACTGACTTCTCCTCTCTAGCTGTGAAAGTTATAGGTGGCATCTTCTTCCAATAGAAGGCTGTTTCATCTACACTGAAAATCAATTGCTTAGCATCTCCACACTCATTAATCATCTTAGCTAGACTTTCTGTTGACTTGCTGCAGCTTCTTTTCCATCAGCACTTGCTGCTTCACCTTGAACTTCTGTGTTATGGAGATGGCTTCTTCCCTGAAACCAAATGAACCAACCTCTGCCAGCTTCCAACTTCTCTTCTGCAGCTTCCTCACCTCTCTCAGCCTTCACAGAATTGAGAAAAGTTAGGGCCTCGCTCTGGATTAGGCTTTGGCTTAGGGAATGTTGTAGCTGGTTTGATCTTCTGTCCAGACCGCTCAAACATTCTCCATAACAGCAATAAGGCTGTTTTGCTTTCTTATCACTTGGGTGTTCACTGGAGTAGTCAAGAACTTTTCCTTTGCGTTCACAATTTGGCTTATTGTATGAAGCAAGAAGCCTAGTTTTGGGCCCGTCTTGGCTTTCAAAATGTGCCTTCTCCATTAAGGTTAGTCATTTTTTGCTTTCAATTTAAAAGGAAAGACGTGGGACTCTTCCCTTCACTTGAACACTCAGAGGCCATTGTAGGGTTATTAACTGGCCTAATTTCAATATTGTTTTGTCTCAGGTGATAGGAAAGCCTCTCTTTGGGCCACATGGGGAACAGCCAGACAGTGGAACAGTCTGAACACACACATTTGTCCATTGTGTTCACTGCCTTTTAGGAGTGTGGTTTGTGGCGCCCCAAAACAATTACGATAGTTAGTATCAAAGCTCCCTGATCACAGATCACCATAACAAATATGGTAATAAAAAAGCCTGAAATATTGTGAGAATTACCAAAACATGACAGAGACACAAAGTGAGCAAATGCTTTTAGAAAAGTGGCACAGAGCCAACAGACTTGCTTGACAGTTACCACAAACCTCAATACGTACACAATGCAGCATCTGTGAAGCACAGTAAAGTGAACGGCAATAAAATGAGGCGGGCCTGTACAAAACAGGGGAACTGAGCAACTTCTCATTAACCTACGAAGTATTACAGGACAGAAACGAACAAACTACTCTAGCTGAAACATTTATCATTACATTTTATTTTAAAAATAATTTCCAGGGGCGCCTGGGTGGCTCAGTCGGTTAAGTGTCTGCCTTCGGCTCACATCAAGATTCCAGGGTCCTGGGATCGAGCCCTGCATCAGGCTCCCTGCTCGGTGGGGAGCCTGCTTCTCCCTCTCCCTCTGCCCCTCCTCACCTCCCGACTTGTGCTCTCTTTCTCTCTCCGCACTCTCCCTCTCAAATAAACAAAATCTTAAAAAAAATAATTTTCAGAATGTTATTTCTTTTTTTTTAAAGATTATTTTTAAGTAATCTCCACACAGAATGTGGGGCTCGAACTCACAACCCCAAGATCAAGAGTCACGTGCTCTACCAACTGACCCAGCCCAGCACCCCCTTATTTCTTCAACCTTAAAATATATTTCTTGGTTAGAATATATTCAGTATGTACAAAAACTTATAAAAAAAGAAAACAAACATCACCAATAAGTTGAATGCTCAGAGATAAGAACTCTTATAGTTTGGGGGTCATTTTTTTTTTTTTTACATTTTTCCATATTAACATATGCCAAAAGAGAGACCAACATTTAAATCTGAGAACAACAAGGGGTTCATGAGACACATCTGCTCTTCAACTTTTGACCTAGAGTCAATGGCTTCCTGATTCTTTTTTTTTTTTTTTTAAAGATTTTATTTATTTATTTGAGAGAGAGAGAATGAGAGACAGAGAGCACGAGAGGGAAGAGGGCAGAAGGGGAAGCAGACCCCCCGCTGAGCAGGGAGCCCGACGCGGGACTCGATCCCGGGACTCCAGGGTCATGACCTGAGCCAAAGGCAGTCGCTCAACCAACTGAGCCACCCAGGCGCCCATAGCTTCCTGATTCTTAAATGTAACAACAAACCACACCTGCTTACAAAAAATGGAAGAACTAAGAGCAGCACAGAGGAGGAGCACCTAAAAGTGACCCAATCCCAACTCTGTCAGAAGTCACCACCACGACGTTTTCATGGTAAGAAATGAAGAAAGCATTTTCAGTTACTTACAGGAAAAATGTGGGCACCCTCTAATCATCTAATATAAATTCTCCACAAAACAGTATTATTTTATACCCTTATTCTAAAAATGCCATCTCTCCTTTTCCCACTCCAAAAATACTTTCATAAATGAATCCGGAGTTTGCAGTACCGAAGTATTCCTCTTTTACCCACCAAAGAAAGCTTACTCTAGCCTCTGTCCCAATTCATGCTTAAACTGTATTTTAAGTTGATATGAACCATTAATACAACTGCTTTGTACTTAGTGCCTTTACTTCATATAACCCCACCAGGTCCCTACAAGCATCTTCCATTGCAGGTTACATTTGTTCAACTTAATTAACTAACATGATACACTGACTGAAACACTATAAAACTGTGCTTTCCTATATAAGAATTGATATTATTTCACTTTATTATAAGGGTTCAAAATTAAAGGGAAAAAAAGTTCCCAGTTTTTCATTTAGGTACAGCAGAGTTGTAGTTGATTAATTAATTAATTAAATTGATTTAATTAAATTTAATTAAATTATCTTTAATATTCTCTTCCTGCATATTTCCACAGTTCATAAGGCAATTGCTGTGTATTAGTTTTACTTTTACATTTCTTTTCTGATTTTTGCTTTAGAAACCCAGCAAAATATGACCAATTCTTAGTTATCCATAGACAAAATGTAGAGTATTTTAGGTTATGTAAGTTTAATCTACTTCCTCTTCCTTCCAATAATGTATATAATTGGCTAGAATCAAACAAAATGACCTTATTTTCATTTGTTTCACCTTTGAGTGGTGATGCAGAGTGAGCTTTTAAGAAGTCAAAAAGGAACATTTTTTATGATAATTCATTATTAAAATTTTTTAAAATATCTTTTCTTGATAAATCAGGATCTGATTCTAGTGCACTGTCCTTTAACATTCAGCTGAGGAGTCCTGACATCAAATACAAAATCACCGTCCCAAATTGCACACAACACTGCAGATATCACTGCTTCACTAAAGAAATAAAGCCTACCAAGTGTAGTCAGTACATTTTTAATTAAAGTAGAAATTTCCCCCTTACTCTTCTCCTTCAACGCGCTACTCATGAACCCGTGAACCATCATCACGGCCATCTCTGAGCTTTGTGTGCTCCAGGTTTGCCTGAGACTGCTTTTAGGGGAAACCTGGCCAAGGGAAGGCAAAAACAAAGTGAGACTGCTACTGCTGAGCCTTCTCTGGGAGGTACTCTCTTCTCCCAGTTCCAGAAGTTTCTAGTGCTTTCCACCACTCCTGTGAGCTAACTGGTTCACAGTATCATGAGACTGGGCCCTGCAACTGAGTGGGAGTGTGCTACTTATTCTCTTTGCCCTGAATCCTAAATTCTAGGAATTTTAATCCCTGAGGCTACCAGGCTGTGTAGGGCCTGAGACAGGTCTGGGAATTTCTTTATCAACGAGTGTGGTTCTTTCTCAGTCCTACATGCACTGAGTTTGTGTGTGTAACCTCACAAACATCAATTCTTTTTTTTTCCCCAGCAAAATGACTACAGTCACCAAATAGTAAAAAACCTTACAAATTACCTAATTCAAACTTTGCCCAACTTCTCATGATGCCTAGAGGTTTTCCATTTCCTCAGAGAGCAGAATACAAGGAAAGTGCTTAAATAGAAGCATGTGGGAAAATTCTGGAAAAAAAATTCCCAGATGGGAAAAGTGGTTAAGTATTAGAATAAGTTATGTTGTAGAAACTAACTTCTCTTTCCTCTTCCCTTTCTTCCTGTTCAAGTCTCTGAATATAGGACTGATTCTCACTGAATAATTTAAATTAGTCACAATGACTTTTCCAATATCCAACAATGGGATGGGCTATCTCATGAAGGAGTGACATCCTCATCACTGCAAGTATTCAAGAAGCTGGAATAGAAGGGATTTTTCTCTCTGTGGTCCATTGAATTCAACAACATTAATGCCAATAGTGATAATAAAACTCAACGTGTATTGAATACTTTCTAGCTGCTTCACATTTTACCTGAATTATCTCATCCAATTCTCTTATAAGGAAGATATTATTCTTAGCTCCATTTTATAAATAAAGAAACCAGGCATAAATAAGTTAAATAATTTGTCTTAAGTTATGAATGAAACACCTGATATTTGGACCTAGATGGTCGGACTCTGGAACTTTTTTTCTTCCCCACAAAGAAACTCACTGGACTAACACCAACATAAAATAAATGGTGCACACTGTATTTATATTATCGTTTAGTAAGTTTTGACATATATACACAAAGTCATCATCGCAGTCAAGATAATAAACATATTACCCACTACCCCCAATTTCTTCCTGTCCCTGTAAAAGAAACTGCAAAATCTTTCCTCCCTGGCTCTCTCCCAAACTCTCCAACCAATGATGTTTTGTGTCACTATACACGAGCATCTGCATTTCCTAAAATTTTATATAAGTGGTATGATATAATATGTATATGTCTGCTTTTATATACTCAATTTTCTAAATTTTTAAAAATTGTCAGCCATGTTATAAGCATGTATCAAATATTCATTTCTTTTTATTGCTGAGTACTCCCACTGCTGAACATACGGTCTGAATATACCACAATTTATCTATCCATTCATCTGCTGATGGACATTTGGGTTGTTTTCACTTTTTGTCTATTACAAAGAAAGCTGATATAAACATTTGTGTACAAGTCTTTGTATGGACATATACTTCCATTTCTCTTGGGTAAATATATAAAAGTGGAATGGCTAGATCACATGGTAGGTCTATGCTTAACTTCTCAAGAAAATGCCAGATTGTTTTTTCCATAGTGGTTGTATCATTTTTCATTCCGATCAACAGGCTATGGAATGACCAGTTCCTCCACATTCTTGCTCACAATTGGAATGGCCAATCTTTTATATTTTTAGCTATTCTAAGAAGTGTGCATCAGTACGTCATTGTGGTTTTTAATTTATATTTCCTTAATGACTAGTCAAGTTGAGCATCATCTCACATGTTTTCAGTATGTCTTCTTTGGCTAAGTGACCATTCAAATATTTTGCACATTTCCTTTGGGGGTGAGGGGATGTTTTATTTTCTTATTAATGAATTGTGAGAATTCTTTATATATTCTAGTACAAGTCCCTTTCTCAGGTGTATGATTTTCAAATATGTTCTTACTGTATGTGGCTTTTTTTTTTTTTTTAAGATTTTATTTATTTATTTGACAGAGAGACACAGTGAGAGAGGGAACACAAGCAGGGGGAGTGGGAGAGAGAGAAGCAGGCCTCCCGCCGAGCAGGGAGCCCAGTGTGGGGCTCGATCCCAGGACCCTGGGATCATGACCTGAGCCGAAGGCAGACGCTCAACGACTGAGCCACCCAGGTGCCCCTGTATGTGGCTTTTTATTCTCTTATTTTTTTACAGAAGAGAAATTTTTAATTTT
The DNA here is from genome assembly GCF_011800145.1 of Mirounga leonina. NCBI lineage: Eukaryota > Metazoa > Chordata > Mammalia > Carnivora > Phocidae > Mirounga > Mirounga leonina. Next base: position 4,889,321 of record NW_023270702.1, read on the forward strand.
GATAAAATTCAATTTATCATTTTTGAAAATAGGTTATGCTTCTAGTGCCATATCTAAAAAACTCTGCCTAACTAACCCAAGATCAAAACAGGTTTATAGTTTTATGTTTTAAATTTTGGTCTAGGATGCATTTAGGCAATTATCATATATACAGTGCAAGGTATGGATTGAAGTGAGGTTTCTTTGGTACCATATGGAATAACCAACTGTTCAAGTACTACTTGTTGAAAAGAGTATCATTTTGAAAATCAGTTGTCCACATATATGTAGGTCTATTTCTGGATTTGGTTTCATTAATTTGTCTAGTTTTACACCATTACTAAAGTCTCTTGATTACTGTAGTTTTATAGAATGTCCTGAGATCAGAAGTTACTATTCCAACTTTCTTCTTTATAAAGTTGTTTAATTTATTCTAGGTCTCTGGTACTTATGAGTTTGTTACATGAGTTTGTTAATTTCTATAAAAAAGTGTATTAGAATTTGATTGACATTGCTCTGAAATCTATATAGATCAATTTGAGAAGAACATCATAATTTGAGTCTTCCAGCCTATAAACATAATGTATTTATCATGTTTATAAATATATCTATTAATATAGTTCTCTGATTTCTGTCGGCAATGCTTTAACAGGTTCTTCACATATTTTTTTCCAGATTTATCCCTAGGTGTTTCATATTTTTGATGCCATTATAAATATCATATTTACTTTTAGTTTCCAACTGTTATTTCTAGCATATAAAAATATAATTGTTTTTTGTATATTGATCTTGTATCCTGCAACAAACTTGTTAAAATCACTTATTCTGGTTGTTTCAGGTAGATTTTATTGAATATTCTACACAGACATTCATGTCATCTTCCTTTATAAGCTGGATGCCCTTTCCTTCTTTTTATTGCACTGGCTAGAACCTACAATGCGAATAAAAATAGTGGAAGTCAGCTAGGCCAAGTATTGTGTTTATGGAAAGATTTTAAGTACACATTTAATTTGTTTATGCCTATTTCTTCTTCAGTGAACTTTGGTAATTTACATATCTCAAGGAATCTGTCCATTTCATCCAAGTTGTCAAATTTACTGGTATAAAGTTTTTCATATATTTTCCTATTTTTCTCCTAATAACTGTAGAATCAGCAGGGATGTCACTTTTCTCATTCCTGATGCTGAAAATTTGTCTTCTTTCTTTTCTTTCCTGATTATTCCGGCTAAAGAGGTAGCAATTTTATTGATCATTTCACGAACTAGCTTTTGGTTTTACTAATTCTCTCTGTTGTTTTCCAAGGTGTTCAAATTTTTTAATTATGAATACTTCAAACATGCAGAAAATGCAGAGACAATTATAACACATACCTACTCCCTACACTTTTAAAAGAGTTAACGTTATTTAGAAACTTCACAGAAGTCTCTTTTTCTCCCTACTCATCAGAAATTAAAATCGTATTTATTTCCCTTCTCAGAAGTAACCTGTAACCACCATGCTGACGCTGGTGCTTACTGTTCTTATTTATGTTTCTAAAATGTGAACACCATTATCAGTTTGTATCCATAAAAATATATGGTACTGCTTTGGGTGTTTTGCATACTATGCACAATGTCTTGCTGCAAAAGCTTTTTCTGCCCAACACTGCACTTTCAGGTTTTACCCATGTAGAGTCACACAGTTCCAATTTCCGTATTTTGCCTGTGGCACAGCATTCCACCACATAAATTTACCAGCTTATTTACCCAGCTCTTATCCATAGACTTTAGTCAGTTTCCAATTTTGCCATGTCTGATCTCATAAACACACATGTGTACTTAGAAGAGCAATTTCTGAGTAGTGGATTCTAAGTATCTTCAACTTTACTTACAATTATTTAATTGCTCTTTAAAGTAGTTGTGTTAATTTATACTCCCATCAAACATACCAACAAGTATGAGAGGCCTCCTTTCCCCACTTGCTTAAAAACACCTGGAAAATCAGACTTCTACACGTTTGCCAACATGGTAACTGTGAAATTATATTGTGTCTTAGTTTTTTGTTTTGTTTTGTTTTTTAAGATTTTATTTATTTGACAGAGAGAGAGACACAGCGAGAGAAGGAACGCAAGCAGGGGGAGCGGGAGTGGGAGAAGCAGGTTTCCCGCTGAGCAGGGAGCCCGATGCTGGCTTGATCCCAGGACCCTGGGACCATGACCTGAGCTGAAGGCAGATGCTTAACAACTGAGCCACCCAGGTGCCCCTATTGTGTCTTAGTTTGATCTCACTGATTATTGGTGAGATACAGCAAATTTTCACGTTTACTGGCCATTTAAGTATCCTCTTTTGTGAACTGTCCATTTATATTGTTTGCCCATTTTTTTTTTCCTATGAGGTTATCTTTTTCTTGTTGATCTGAATAAGTTGTTAAATCTTCTGTCATTTCTATGCAAATATCTTCTCCCAATCAATGGCTTATGTTTTACCTCATTTTATGGTATCTTGTAACTGTTCACAGTTTTGTTTTTTTTTAAACTTTATTTAAATTTATCAATTCTTTTTAGGTTATTCCCGGCCTTTACTACGCCATATAAATTTTAGGATCATCCTGTCAAGTTCAATCAAAAACCTTAGTAGGATCCTGATTAAAAATCAAATGATTTCATTAATTAATATGAGAGAAAAGGCCATTTTCATGATTATGTATATTCATCTTCTATTTTTTTAAAAATTCATTATGCTGTACTTCCCTATTCGTACTTTTCCATTTATTCTTGATTTAATATTGGTAATTTATATTTTAAACAAAATTGTCAATTCATCTGTGTTCTTGCCAAAAGCATCTCACAGTATTCCCTTCTAATTATTTAAATATCTATGTCCATAATTATGTCTTTAATTCTTGACATTTTCACTTGTGCTTTCTCTTTCATCCTTCCTATAATAGTTTTGTTTATTCTATTATTCTTAAAAAAATAAACCCAGCTTTTGTTTTAATTGATCCTTGCCATTATCTGTTTTCTTTCATTAAACATTTGCTGTAGGGGCGCATGGGTGGCTCAGTCAGTTAAGCGTCTGACTCTTGATTTCCGCTCAGGTCATGATCTCAGGGTCGTGAAATTGAACCCTGTGTGAGGCTCCGTGCTGGGTGTGGAGCCTGCTTAAGATTCTCTCTCTCCCTCCCCCTCTGTCCCTCCCTCCACTAAAAAAAATAAAATAAATTGCTCTACTCTTTGTAATTTTCTTTCTTATGTTAAAAGATAAGAAAAAGAACAGAGTAACTGTTGAGTTCAGAATCTGGCCTCTCAGTTTTCATTTCTGCTATATCATTTTACTGCTCTCAAAAACTGTTTTTGCTGCATTGTGGAAGTTTTGACATATAGCAACCCAGTTGTCACTCAATTTTAAGGCTTTTATGATTCCTTACAATTTGTTTTGTTGTGGTATAACTTATTCAGAAGTGTTTTTAGTTTCCAAACATATGGGTTTGGGGTTTTTTCTTTTAATATTTTCCTAAGTGATAAGTAAACTTTATTATACTATAGACAAGAGAATGTTGTCTCCATGACATCAACTCTTAGGCTTTTTTTTTTTTTTTGCAACTCTTTGTGGACCAATACTCAATTTTTGGAAGTGTCCACATGTACTAGAAAAAACGATGCATTCTCTAATTACATATGTCTATAAGATTAAGCTTATAAACTTTGTTTCAATCGACTCAACATATTTTCAAAAAATATTTACATACAGTAAAGGATCCTAAAAGTAGCATCTTAAATCCCAGTAGTCAAATAAATTGTCATCAATAGCAATTAATATTATATCTGGAAGGCAAATCACATAATGCGTGCACATACCTACACAAACACACATTTTTTGTTCCCTATAAATGCTCTGAATCTTGCTCCTGGAAATAAAGCTCCAATTCCTAGTCACACCATCCTCAAGAATTGCAAAGTCCCATTATTTTCTGGCTCTAAAGCTACATAAAAGTTAAAAAAAAAAAAAAAAAGACACAATATCCCCAGACATGTAATTAGGTGGTCCTCTGGTTGAACTATTACAGACTGTTACTCTTGTTGCCAGAGACCCAAGCTGTGGCCCGACTCCCAGAGTAACAGGGCAGTGCTCTCTGCCTTTGTGGATCCCCAGTGTGTTGACATCTGCACAAGTCTTGCTTTTGACACAGCCTTGCCTTTCATGATTGTAAATAATTCAAACATCTACATCCAAAACAAAATCCCATAATTCTTTTGATCATTTCAATCCTCCTTATCCTCTTCAGATCCACTATCCTTCTTAAGACCTGACCTATGCATGACAAATTACTTCTATAGCTATTTTGTCTTGTTTCTCAGATGCTTCCAAATAATACTCATCAGGCTGTCGGCTTTTATTTTATTTTTCTTGGTTATAATGACAATATTCTTCCTATGACCTGTACATATTGTCAGCTAACTACTTAATGATTTTTTTCTTAATATCTCAATGCTACTTACACTTAATTGTGCTTTCATCAATACATATTCACAAGTATATGCTTCCTGTAACAGTTCTATTCATCACTCAAAAGTTTAATCCATGTCTTTTCTTTTTGTATTTTAAAAGTATCCATTTGCCAAAGCAGTTAATTTATCCTAAAATCTCACCTAATCAACTCATCCTGAGTATTCTATCAATATAGATCTTGTTGATTAAACTTGTTAGAATGCATTCACTCACTCTAATAAAGCCCACTAATAAACTCTGGGGTTATAATTTGATTCTACATAATCCCAGGATTGATGTGGTCAGAATGTGAACAAATTTGATGGATAACTTCAATGTCTTAAGTTATTTTGAGCAACCAAAGGGCAAACAAAAACTAATAGTACTTTGACATTAATGCAATGCTCAGTATATAGCAAAACAGAGAGATCTGGGAATATATACCTGAATAATTTTGATTCAAACATCTCAGTGTAGTTCTGAAGAGATGAAATGCCAAGTCAAAATACTCTGACTACAAAGAACTTCGTTATTTTAAGTTAGTAAAATTTTCACAAGAAAGTATTATCTAATCTGGGTTCCTGAATCACTAGATGCTGCAAATAGAGCAATTCTTCAACTTACACATTTTAAATGGTGAAATCCCATATATGATATGCTCCATTAGAAGTAGTGAAGAAGGACTGATTTCTCTGCATCTGGATTTTCTGAATAATCAGTTTAGCACTTTCTTCATGATCATGAACCACAACAAAGTTACCACACCAAGTAATTAAAGCTGGATATTAATGTTTCTGAATTCTAATCTTACCTCAGATCTAACTATCTAAATCACATCCATGTCCTCCAATTATTCTTTTTTCCAAGAGGATTATTTTCCTACTAGTATAATAGGAGACAAATAAAAAACAGGATATAAGACAGAAACTTTAATCCTGTAGCTAATTTTAAGACAAGAATCTATTATACCTATTATTTATAAATCCCAAACTAAAATGGAATAGTCTTAATCTGAGATTAGCAAAAGACTACTTGGGCAAAGATAAACAGTTTTTTGTTTTCCTTTTTCTCCTTAAAGAATAATAAATATGGATGAGAACTAAGTTCAGAATATAACCTACATATATACAAAACTGAAAACTTGGGGAAAATAAACTGATATTGTACCCTGCATTACGAATAATGGCTTCCCTGATCTTCCCTACCTCCCTATAATCTGTTTTCATCACTGCAGCCAGAGTAATCTTGTCAAAATCTAAGTCAATTACTCCTCTGCTTAAAACTAGCTCGTGGTTCCATATCTCATTCAGAATAAGAAACAAATTTCTTAAGACAGTCTTTACAGACTATTTTACAGGGTCTTTCATAATAATTTGCCACCGCTTCCACCCCTCAGATCCAAACATTTCTGATCTCACCTCCTCCTGTCTCCCCTAGACTCTCTCTACTCCACCAGTCACTGTGTTTCCTTGGCTATTTCTTGAACATGTCAGGCATCCTCTTGTCTCATGGCCTTTGGGACTGTGGCCTGGGATGCTTTTCCTTCACTTGGCTAATACTCTTACCTTCTACAAATCTTGACTCATGTCAGTCTTCTCCTAGTGAGGCTGCCCCTGACTCCCTTTTTAGTAACTACAACTCTAATCCCACTCCTGGCACTTCATCCCCTCTGCCCTGCCCATTTTTCATAATGGCATTTATTACGTTCAGACACACTACAGTTGATCCTTGAACAATAGGGGTTTGAACTGTGCAAGTCCACTTATAAGTGGATTTTTTTCAATAAATACAGTACAATACCAAATGTATTTATTTTCCTTATGATTTTCTTAGTAACATTTTCTTTTCTCTAGTTTACTTTATTGTAATAACACAATATATAATTCATATAACGTACAAAGCATGTGTTAACTAACTATGTTATCAGTAGTAGTTAAGTTTTGGGGGAGTCAAAAGTTATACATGGATTTTCGACTATGCAGGGGGGTCAGCACCCCTAACCCTCTGCATTGTTCAGGGTCAGCTGTATATATTTTCCTTGATTTCTTTTTTTTTTTAAAGATTTTATTTATTTAACAGAGAGAGACATAGCGAGAGCAGGAACACAAGCAGGAGGAGTGGGAGAGGGAGAAGCAGACTTCCCGCAGAGCGGGAAGCCCAAATGTGGGACTCGATCCCAGGACCCTGGGATCATGACCTGAGCCGAAGGCAGACGCCTAACGACTGAGCCACCCAGGTGCCCTATTTTCCTTGTATTTATTTATCCATTTTCCCAACTAGAATGTTAGCTACATGAGGGCAGAGGTTTTTCTTGTCTTTTCTTTAATACTGCATGCCCAGTACCTAGAATCTTACCACACACAGCAGGTACTAATTCAACAGCTGATGAATTAGTGGGGAAAAAAATTCAAAGCAGCCACAGTGAGTAAACATTTTCACTGTTCCTGAAGTAAAGATCTAAATTCACTAGTTTCAATTTCATAATTAGTTTAAGATTAAAAAGAAAAAGCTTAATTTATAAATGGGATTTCTAGGCTACGACCAATCCTGAACACACTTTATATAGCAACATTACCTGATTATCTGAATATGAATTTTCTTATTTAGTGGTCTCCAAATCAAGCATTAATTTCCTAATAAATTCAGTTGCCTCTAGACAGCCTTATCACTAAGATATGTAAAAATCCAAGGATATCTATCATCTTAGCTAGAAGGAAAGCTTGCAAGACAGCCTATAAATGGGGAAAAAAAGGAGAAATAGTCTTCCATTTTTCTTGAGCTAAAATGCACATGCACCAGCAGCCAAACATAATTTTGACAATGGATGGTGGGTCACTCATGGGAACAGGACAGTACAAGGAGAGTAAATGCATATAAACAATAAATTGGTGATTTTAACAAAAGTAGCTTCATATGAAATTAGTTAAGTGGTTAATATACCTTAAGGGTATTTTTTAAATTGTTTTTGAGAGAGAGAGAGAGAGAGAGAGAACATGAGTGGGGGGGGAGGGGCGGAGGGAGAGAGAGAATCCTCAAACAGACTCCCTGCTGAGCACAGAGCCATGACCAGGAGATCATGACCTGAGCTGAAGGCAACAGTTGGACACTTAAACCAACTGAGCCACCTAGGTGCCCCAATGTCGTTAATGTACTTTAGAAAACAGAATTTAAAAATTCAACGAAAAGATTTTCAATTTTCCAGATTAAAAAAAAAATAGATTCTAATGTTATTTTTTAACTATGCTTCCCAAAAGACTTGATACATTTCATTGCTAGATTTTTCAGAATTTCTGCTAGATTTCCCTGTGACATTTGTAAGATTAAAGGATGCTTTGAATATTTGCCCCTTACCAGTTCAACTATTGATCTTGCTTCCTCTTGAGTGCAATGGAAAGGGCTGTCACATACCTGCACGTTTGTGCTGGAGAGGAAAAGACAGTATTATTAATTGGGATAAAAAAGAAGCAATTACCAAAAAAGGAAACCAACTCCAAATACTCCACGTTGAATGTAGAATTCCAGTAATTTATTTCCATCCAGTGAAAAAGACCTGAATGAATATAAACTGAGATATTTGTACATTCTTTCAGGCAAAGTTATAAATACAGTGCTCCACAGCACTGCACATTCTAGAATTTTTTTTAAATTTAAATAATAGTATACAAATCTAAATAATCTCCTGGTATATAAAAGACTGTACACCACAACTACACTTAGCCTTTAGTGAGGAAAAGAAAAACCAAACCTGACCCACAGAATGATGACTCTAAGGAAGAATTTTCATCTAAATGATGTGATGAGCACTGTAGCTGGCCAGGGAAAGATGCTATGGTAGCTCTTTCTCAGACAGGTGTGGAAGGCTAGGCAAACCAAGAGTGGTGAGAGGAAAGCACATGAATATGCAAACTCGGTTTTCTTACAGGAGGGAAGGTCAGGAAGGCGTAGGCAGGAGCCCCTTCTATGGTCAAAGCCTTCCCACACAATGGGGAATGACAGGCTGTCTCCACAAGCATGTCACCCATTGTGTATTTCCTACTTCCTGGATGAAAGCAGAGGCATCATTCCTCCCAAACATATTAAGAAAGATTTTTAAAAATTTCATCAAAGAAATCAGATTAAAATGGATACAGAAAGAGGCAGTAGAGGAGTTAAAGCCAAAGGAAAAAGTAATTAGCAGATCCCTAAAGAAGATGAAACCCACATACACACCCTCCAAGTAGACTTAAGAGATATATATTATTAAATGCATTTTCATAATGGCTTTTGTGAAATATTTTGGGATATATTGATAAAAAGATCTGTCTAGTTAATTATTTATCTTTGTAATTATATCTGTCTGTAATCAGACATTGGGTAATAGCAATTACAGTTAAGTGGCTGTTCTGCTTTCTATCCAGACTCACAGTGTGGGATTTATTTTCATTCTTGGCATGAATAATATTTGATGCAAGTTGGCATTATCTTTAATACTATTTTGTATTCTCTCTTCCACAGTCCATATTTAAGTAGGCTAAAAACTGAAAAAGGTAAGGCCTTATGAGTCAGATGTTTCCCTAAAGAATGTCAAAACTAAATTTTAAAAGAACAAGGCAAAAAATTAGACACTGCGAAGTCTTAAGTGCTAGTCCTCTAAGGAAAGCATGGTGTATGCTAAATATGCCATATACAATGTTTTTAACATTATAACTAAACCAAAGTAAAACATACCTTGGAAATTCTGGGAAAATGATGGTAAGAGAACAGGGGAGTCTTCTCTAAATAGGGCTGCCAGATAAAATACAGAATACCCAATTAAATTTGTATTTCAAATAAGATCAAACTATTTTTTAGTATAAGTATGTCTCAAATATTGCATGAGACATTTATGTTAAAAAGGCATATTGCTCTGAAATTTAGATTTAACTGGGTATCTGGTATTTTATGTTAAACCTGATAACCCATTTCTAAAATAACCCTCTGCCCCTTACGACAAAGCAAACCATCAACAGATATGGGAGAAAAGAGTCAATATTAAAGCCAACAATGTAAATTTTTAAAATTCTGAGTAACTTTTTAAGTATCTCCAGTAAAATATCTCAACAAGTAACCAGTGGAACTGAGGGAAGCCAAGAGGCTCCGCCATTTTCACCTTGGACAAATTATTAGTAATGGCTGTTTCAAGAATGAAATGTAAGGTGTATACAAATAGACTTAAGCAATTCTTGCAAGACACACCAATATAAAGATGAGAGGTCACAAAGCCTCTTGTTTACTTTTTCTCCAATCGGTTCTTCTATTAGCACTTTGTTAGCTAAAAAACAGTGCCAACTTCCTTCTCGACATCCTTTTAGTTAAATAAACTATACAGTCTGGGTTGTAATATATTTCCCTCAGGATTTAATGTACTTTAAATGTTTGAAGGCATGTTCTCAGGAAACATTTTTATTTTCTCTAAATTTGCCCTTACGTAAAATTGGTTAATACTGATTCATATTTATTGATTCAAAAAATTATTCTTATACTAAATGTTAGGGACATGTCTAGATGCTGGGGATACATTATTGAATGATGGAGCCCCTGTGCAGGTTATAATATTTAGGGTTCTTTTTAGTCTTAAACTATGACTATGGCCTGCAAGAGGAGAAGCAGTGTAATCATTTAAAGGAAGGATGACTAAGGTGAAGGTGTCTATTATAAATGAGATTTAAAATAAGGACTAAGGAGAATGTGCTGCTTTCCTTTTTATAATAAGATACTAAATATTTTGTTCTAAAGTTACAAACATTATATAGCCTATACACAATCTTGCTGACCAAAATAAGCAGACATGCCATTAGATGATCAGCAATACCAAAAATGTTGTGGATGACAAACCAAACTGCATTTAAAAATAATAAAAAGGTGTATTAATAGATACATAATAGATGCCAAATAACTGACTAAATAAAAAGATATAGAAATAAAAAATTACCTGCAAATAATAGACAAATACAAGATGAAATTTACAAGGCGAACAATATGGAATGTTTTAGTAAAGAGAAAATTATTTTCTTCAAGACAATCTCAAATCAAAGTCATGAGAATCCTCAAAGACAGTGTCCAGGATATAGATTTGCCAAGGCTTTTCATTCTAAAGCAAAGTAGTCAAGAAAAAAGGAGAGAAAAAATTTAAGGAGATAAGAATGACAATGATTTTGGACCATAGCCTCCAGAGTTTACAGAAGAAAAATAACATTAAAGTAAACCTATAGAAAGCTAAAAGAACTGGAATTCTCCATACATAGATCAAGTACACCTTCCACGAGAAAGGTAAAAAGAAACAATTTTAAGACCTACACAATTTGGAAGACATATTTGTATATATGTAATATATACGGTTATTCAGTAAGCATGTGTAAACTACTATGTGTCAAGTCCTGTCACTAGGTGCTCAGATACAAACTCAATTTAAAGCATAAAAAAATAATAAAACACTCCAAGTTCTACACAGAGGAGTATACAGCAATCATCCGAGAGTACAGGTAATCCTGCTCAAAAGAAATAAAAATTCGTTGCAGAACTGCTTCTTGAAGAATGAGCAGGCATTCACGGAGGAAAGACAATGAGATAGGAGGGGACAGAACATGAAGCTGGAAAAGTAGTTTAACATATAGAAGAGCTGGATTATATTCCAAGATCAAAGGGAGCCACAAGACATTTTTAAGCAAAAATGACAATCACATTTATATTTGTCAAAGATAATTCTGACAGTACTATATAGAGTACATTAAACATGAAAACAGTTGCAATATAAAACAACTTACGAGTAAATGACAAGTAACTGAATTAAATAAAGTAAAACTGAATTAAAACTGAATTAAAAATTAAATTAAAAAACTCAGATGCTCTAGAAGTGCATCTGGGAATCCATCAAAACTTGAAAAGTTTGGAAAACAGATGGGTCTGAATAAATAATGGTTAGTGAAATAAAATAACCTGGCAAAATGAAAAGTACATTTCTGATTTCTTAAAAATAAGGTAGATAAATAAGCCATGGTGGAAGAAAGACCAAAAGGAGCTGGACAGTAAAACTCAAATGGCAAAAACTCTATTTTTCCTAAAACACAGTGGAAAGTTACCTTAGGGAAGAATAGAAATAATCAAATTCTCTCTGTTAAAAGAATATGCAGCTTTCAGAGTAAATACTAAGCAATGGCAAAAAAGAATAAAAATAACAACATAAAGAGACTACTCAAAGTATCAATTACAGAATTTAATACATGCAGGGATCCTGGAAGCAGAAGAGTTGCACTAGATTTGAGAAACAACAAACACCTGTTGGTTTTAAAATATTAGTCAACAATTTACTCCAACGGGTATTTACTGGGTGGCTACTACCTGTCAGGCATAAGGAATATAAAGATGAATAAGGTAGCTTTATTCATCTGCTTTGGAGGAGCTTATGTTCCAGAAGAGGAGACAAATTCATAAACCAAGCAGTTAGTAACTGGTAAATGCAATGACAGAAGTTCACAGGGAGCAAGAAACGCAGTGTCCTGGCATGCCAGCTAGCACGAGGCTAGTCTGGGGGAAAGCTTCCTAGAGAATGCGAAGTCAAAACTAAGTCTCAAAAAGAGGAGTAAGTTATCGAGTTCAAGAAATGAGAAGACAATCATGGCAGAGGAAACAGCATGAATGGCCTGGAAGTTAATCAGAGCATGGTGTTTGTGGGTTGACAAGTGTTTCTAAGTTGTTGGAACTGAAGTAGAGGCAAGAAGTGATGGAAAATGAGGGCAGACAGGTAGCAGGGGCCAAATCCTAGAAGACTTGTTTGCTCTTCTATTAGAAGTTGGGACTTTACAGTTCTTAAAGCAGAGAGGCTTATCAGAAGCACCTATATAGGAAGCTTTAAAACATACAGATGCTTAGACCCTACTCCACAGAGATCCTAATTCACTAGGTTTAAAGAAGAAGACAATGCACTTGAATTTTCCAAGTTTTCCTAGGTAATTAATTACAACACACTATACGTGATTTGAGAGAAATGCTGTGAAAAAAGAAAAAAGAAATGTGGACCTAAACTCAACTGAGTAGGGAAAACAGGCTAAAAAGGAAGGGGGGAGGTTGCTAATCAGTAACAGTGTATATTTTAAGGAATTAAGAGAAAGAAGCAATTTACTAAGACAAAGGAAATAACTTTACTACTATGAATATATTTTTACAAATCAAGTAGTGATAAAAATAAGAAAATGGACAAAACGAGTTAAAACCTGAAGATTCTGACTTTAAAGTATCTAGATGCATAAAATTTATGCCCAGAAACTTATGTCCTGAAAATTTTTAAGCTAAAAAAATTATTTAGTTGTATTTCTTTAAAAAGATAGAGGTAGAATATAGCTGGTAAGAGAATAAGTTTGGAATCTGGCTTAAATCCTGGCTCTACCACTCGGTGTGACCATAGACAGATCACCTAATCTCTATGTGGTCTCAATTTCCTCATGTGTAAAATGGAGACAATGATATGTATCTTACAGGATTCTTGTGAGTATTAATTAGATAACACATATTAAACACTTCAAAGATAGTACAAAGTTCAATAAATCACAATTCTTACTGTTAACATAATCCTTATCATTACCTAGGAGGCTACAGAAAAATGACTCCAGAGAGTACAAATAAAGTTACCCTCAGAGTAAAGATAATTAGACTCAGCATGGAAGGAATGACATCAAGCGATAGAAAAACTAACCAAAGCAATAGTCTCTAGCTGTGTAGCTGAGGAACCTGGAAAACATAAACCCTTCAAGGACTGCAAAAGCTTTTCAGAAAGTACCATAAGGAAGAAGACGAAAGCAAACAGCAAGCAAATACTTCTTTGGACACCGAGAGACCCCTTCTTTTTAGAGGAGCTCACCACATGAATATCTCACTTAGACTATCTTAGAATATCATAAAGAATACCTAGGTCTACTAATTACTAGGATAGTCAGAACTAGAAGGCATTCAGTTATACCCAGTTTTGTTAATAAATTGTATTATTTAAATTAGAAACAACCACCTAAATTTTAAGACTATGATGAAAAAAAGAGTGGTCTGCATAAGAGGTAAGAGGAAAGGAGAAGATCAACGAACTGACAGTATTACTTGAACTTACAAGAGAACAGAATCTGAAGGTATAATGCCCAAGCAAGCATTTGTGTTGTAGGCAAGATGACCCTCTCGATGACATGGATAAAATATTTCTTTAGACTAATTACTTACTCTGCCTGATTACGCTAATCATTTCTTTTTCTTTTTTTTAAGAGAGAGAGCATGTGAGCGGGGGCGGAGGGGGGCGGAGGGAGAGGGAGAGAATCTCAAGCAGGCTCCATGCTCAGCGCAGAGCCTGACATGGGGCTTGATCTCATAACCCTGAGATCACGACCTCAGCTGAAATCAAGAGCTGCTTATCCGACTGAGCCATCCACACACCCCTATTCTAGTGATTTCTTTAATGTCTTTCTTGATTCCCAGACTTCATGCTCCCAAAGGGCAGAGACTCTATTTATTGTAGTCACAGCAATAATCCTAATACCAGCACAGTCCCCAGCAGAAGACCCTCAAATCAGTATTTGTTGGAGAGTGAATAGCTTCCCAATTTCTCCTGATTCAGAGAAGGGGACAATGAAGTTGGGTAGTATGCTATAGAATCTGTGTTTGCTTCCTACAGTCAGGCTTATCAGAGCCCATTGTTTTTGTTTCTAAACCTGTTTATGTGAGTTGCCCTTGTTACTATTTCATAATTTAAGCAGTAATCATGCTCATCAAAGAAGGGAGTGTGGAAAGAGAATAGGTTCTATAAGTAGGCTCTAAAACTACTAAGGCTAAAAAGCCTCAATAAAGGTGACTCACTATAATAACTTGGTGTCAAAGAAAACTGTAAAAAAGGTTTAGAAAAAAGAACCTAAAAATCTATATGAGTTTTTAATTGTAAGCGGTTTAAGGATTAGAGAATCTTATCTTGGTTTTCTATTCTATATTATGTTAGAATATATATAATTTATTTAGAACCTATATAGAAAAGGTCTTAGCACTATATCCAAAGAGGAGTAAATAAACGTATATTTAAATGTTTTAAAATAGGAATACAGGGGTGCCTGGGTGGCTCAGTCAGTTGAGCATCTGCCTTCAGCTCAGGTCATGATCCCAGGGTCCTGGGATGGAGCCCCACATCGGGCTCCCTGCTCAGCAGGAAGCCTGATTCTCCCTCTCCCACCCCTCCTGCTTGTGTTCCCTTTTTCGCTGTGTCTCTGTCAAATAAATAAATAAAATATTTTTTAAAAAATTAAAAAAATAGGAATACAATGTTTGAGTTATGTATGTCACTACCATTTGATTCCCTTTCATCAATCAGCTAGTGATCCAGATCATGTTGGAAAAAAGGCTTATTACTATTTCATCAAGAAATGATGTGCTAGTTACACATAAACAAAATAACCATTTGCATGCTGAAAAATCACTTATTTTTTTTTTACCCCATCTTTGCACATATTACAATGTATTATAATTAAAATGCCTGTTTACTCAACAGTATCCCCCACTAAACTATAAATCCCTTGGGAAAAGGGACCATGTCAATTCCTAGTTTCACAGTGTCCAGCACTTGGTATTGCTTTCCATAAGCACTTTTTAAATGAAAAAAAAAAAAAAAAAAATTGCAACTCTTAAAAAAAAAAAAAATCAGACGTGACTAGCATAATATGGCTGTTTAGTACCATTAATAATAAAATAACATTACACAGAAAGACAAATTCTTACCAATTTATAGCCCCTCCTTCACACTTCTTCATAAGCAATGTTTTCCAACATTCATGAGTAGATTTAATAACTTCAAGAGCAAAAGCCTAGTTCCAAACCAAAAACAGACATAAAGATCACATCATTATACTTGCATGGAACTATTCTCACTATGACAGTTTATTTTTAAGAATATGAGCTCTGGAGTTAGGCAAACCTGAGTATAAATTCTGGCATCCGTTTTTATCAGCTGTGTGACTTTTGAGCAAGTTACTTAATCTCACTAAGTCTTAACTTCTTCATCTTTAAGTAGAAGGTAATGGAGATAATGTAATTTGGGGTTGGCAAACTAGGGCCAACAGGCCAAATCTAGCTCACCACCAGTTTCTGTAGATAATGTTTTATTGAACATAGTCATGCCCATTCATTTGTGCATGGCCTATGACTGCTTTAGCACTACAATGGCAGAGGTGAGTAGTTGTGACAGAGACCATACGGCCTACAAAGTCTAAAATATTTACTCTTTGGTACTTTACAGAAAAAGTTGCCAACACCTGATTTAAAATTATCCAGCTGTTGAAAGGATAAGTAAGTTGTATGCAAAGTGCTTAGTCTAGTCCCTTGCCTGTAAGTACGCTTATACCTATTAATTTCATCATCATCAAAACTGCAGTCTAATTGTATAATCATTCTAGAATACCCACTGTCTAAGTAAACCTCTTACACATTCTCAAATTTTTTCTTAGTATAAATTCATACTGTGTCCCAAAATGCAAAATCAACAATACATGCCTCTTGCCAGATACATATCTAAAGGAACACCTGCTTTGTTATTCCAAAGCAGCAAATTCTTTTGATTCCCCGCCCCCCCCCCCGAAATGTTGTTAGTTTTCCTTAAGGAGAGTCCTTATATATTAACCAATTCATACTACCTCCTTTCTCCTTCAATGACAACTAAACACATATGGTAAGAAATGAAGAAAATAAAGAATCTTGGGAACCAAGATGTAATGAGAAATTCACTTCTGAAAAAAAGAAAGTTCTCTCAGCTCTATTGTTGCCCGAGTATGGTTCAATGAAGTGGTGTTGGGGAGTTCCACTTAAGAAATGGGACAAAAACCACAACAGCCAAACTATGGAAAGAGCCAAGATGTCTGAACAGAAAAAAAAAAAAAAAAAAGAAATGGGACAAAAAAGCCAATTTATTGTCCGGATAATATAAGGAAAGATTTTTAACCAAATCATTCAGATAATTACGAATATTTAGAATCACTTTTCCACTTGCTTAAAGGGGTCAGCAGGAAAAATCTAGATAGCACAGGAGTCATCTTTTCAAACATGGTGAAGAGATAAAACTTAATTTTCCTGAGTTAGGCACTGTGTTTTAAACAGAAGTGGTAAAAAGCAATGCATAAGACGATTATGTTTCGAAACCAGGTTCTACTAATGACTAGTCTTCATTCAGAAAAAAATTAATGTTTATCAAAATCAAGCAAAAGAAAACGAAACAAAACAAAAAAACAACCACCCCCAAACCACCTCACTCTATAAATTCATGATTTAGCAATCTTACCCTCAGGAAATAAGGAGCCACAAAAGTTCAAACATAAAATATAAAATATAACATTTTTTACAGGAAAAAGAAAAAAAATAATTTATCTTATAAATTTTCAATACTTTAAGTAAGAGTATCTATTTGAAAATAATAGTTTTATATCTACATTTAATAAATCTTAGACAAAGCCCTCAAGATCTTAAGGATTCTTTCAATGTGCCTTTTCAAAAATACTAGGTCAAGCAATAAATTCTTATATAGCAAGACATTATAATTTTAAAGTTTCCATTAACATGGCTTACTTTACTTATAAAACATACTTTACTTATTAGTACCCACTTAAGTGTTGGTGTATAATGTGTAATTTATATAGTGGTATTAACTTTAAAAAAATATTCCATGACTTAGACTTGATGTCTTTGGCCCATTTTCTCCATTTTTGTCATATTACAGACACTTCATGGTAACTCTGTGGTATTCTATTAGAAAAATCCTATGACAATAAGATAATTCAAGTGTTTTCTTATTTGTTAAGCAGCTTAAGTCAGTCATGGTAGAATGAACTTTTAAGGGGGAAGCCCCTCTGGATTTACATTAAGTAAAGTAAGTAACTTTTTCCTCTCCAGAATCGGAAACGGAAGCTTCTTCTTCATACACAATTTGCAGAGTTAGACTGATCATGGAAATCCTTCATTTTCTGAGATGAGGGAGATGTCAATAGATAAAGAGATGAATATATATATGTATCAAACTTTTTAATTCACTTAGATCTCCTGAAAAAAAATCCTTTTAAATATGTATGATAAAATAAGGTCCTTAAAGTCAGTATAAAGCACTTTTGTTACCATGTTATATACAAATATTCACATAAGAAACCCCCCACACTAAAAGAAGTATCGTACAAGTATCACAAGGTACGTTTTAAAATAAAGATTATCGGGCGCCTGGGTGGCTCAGTCGTTAAGCGTCTGCCTTCGGCTCAGGTCATGATCCCAGGGTCCTGGGATCGAGTCCCACATCGGGCTCCCTGCTCGGCAGGAAGCCTGCTTCTCATTCTCCCACTCCCCCTGCTTGTGTTCCTGCTCTCACTCTCTCTCTCTCTGTCAAATAAATAAATAAAATCTTTAAAAAATAAATAAATAAATAAAATAAAGATTATCATCTTCACCTTGTTCTTGAATTCTCCATTAAAAGCAAACTGGTTTTCTGGTTTTCCTTCTGGCACCTTATAAAATCTAAACCAATTAAGCGTAGCTTCCAAGTAACCTGGTTTGTATTTCTTAACATCATCGATATCTGCAAGTGAAGTAACAAAATACTTTTTGTTAAAAACTGAAATTCATTCTTTTTTTTTTATTATGTTATGTTAATCACCATACATTACATCATTAGTTTTTGAGGTAGTGTTCCAGGATTCATTGTTTGCGTATAACACCCAGTGCTCCATTCAGTAT
Source organism: Mirounga leonina (assembly GCF_011800145.1). Taxonomy (NCBI): domain Eukaryota; kingdom Metazoa; phylum Chordata; class Mammalia; order Carnivora; family Phocidae; genus Mirounga; species Mirounga leonina. Next base: position 4,907,509 of record NW_023270702.1, read on the forward strand.
GTGCCCTCTTTAATAATCATCACCAGGCTAACCCATACCCCTATCCCCCTCCCCTCTAAAACCCTCAGTTTGTTTCTCAGAGTCCATAGTCTCTCATGGTTCTTCTCCCCCTCCGATTTCCCCCCCTTCATGGTGTGGTAGAGCACTGGACTGAGGGAATCCACCTCTGCAGCTAACGTGCAGCATAATCATCAACATGTATCATACCACCTCTGGACTTGAGATTTTTTTCATATGTAAAATATTACTCCTTCATTCTACAAACATTTCTTTTCTTTTTTTTTTTTTTAAAGATTTATTTATTTATTTGAGAGAGCAAGAATGAGAGAGAGTACATGAGAGGGGGGAGGGTCAGAGGGAGAAGCAGACTCCCCGCTGAGCAGGGAGCCCGATGCGGGACTCGATCCCGGGACTCCAGGATCATGACCTGAGCCGAAGGCAGTTGCTTAACCAACTGAGCCACCCAGGCGCCCTACAAACATTTCTTTTTTTTTTTTTTTTTTAAAGATTTATTTATTTATTTGAGAGAGCGAGAATGAGAGAGAGAGAAAGAGAGTACATGAGAGGGGGGAGGGTTAGATGGAGAAGCAGGCTCCTCGCCGAGCAGGGAGCCCGATGCGGAACTCGATCCCGGGACTCCAAGGATCATGACCTGAGCCGAAGGCAGTCGCTTAACCAACTGAGCCACCCAGGCGCCCCCTACAAACATTTCTTAAGCACCTTCAGATACTATGTTAGGCAGAGGGAATAAGCAGATGAAGACAACAAAGTTCTTTTCCTCAAGGAGCTCAGAGGTCTAATTAAAGGAAAGAGACAAATAGCAATGTAGTAAGATTAAGTGAGATATGCTTAAGGACTGATGTCATTCTGTGAGCAATGGAGGGCTTAGAGTAAGGTAAGTTACATCAGGATCTGTGTTTCAGAAACATTAAGCTAAAGGACCACTAAAGATAAGATGGAGAGGACAGTCCCCAGAAGAGAATATACTAAAGTCAGATGAGAAGGGTTTTACACACTTACACACCAAATACTTAGTTTCTCATTCTGTGTCAGACATTGTTCAAAGCAATGAAGTAGAACAGTAAACAGAAATAAGCCCCTACTTTCATGGTTTATATAGTAAGAAGAGACAGATAACAAATAGAGAAACAAATATAAATGTTAAGTGGTAAAAGTCTGATGAAGAAAAATAAAGCAGAGTACAAAAGAGAATGCAAACAGGGCAATTTTAAACACAGTGATATCTAGATAGTTCAGCTTTTCATTTCAAATTCTTTAATGATTTCCAGGATTTATTTATTTTTAAGTTCTATTACCACAAAAACAGCTCAACCATCACATTTTGAGGAGATTCATTTAAATATAATAGGAAATATTACTATATTAATAACCCCTTCCCCAAGAGGTCTCCAAAGAATGTATCCTTTCCAATATCAATTCAAAAAATGTATAAGGAATAACTTGTTAAAACTAGAAATCTTTACTCTCCATAAGACTGTGACTTATGGGAAATTTAGCATAGTCCTTATGCGCAACATAACAGACTTGACAGCACTTGAAAAATTAGAAACTTGTAACTAAAAATAGATGACACAATGCATTTGTGCTTGCCTAGACTTCAATTTTACCCAGATTTCGGAAATAAATGATGTAGAAGAGGTGAAAACTTGAGCTGATAAGGTTCATTTTACACAGACAGCTCATCAAGAATGAAAAACACCTAAAGTATGAGATCTTTTTAATCTAGAAACATTTTAAGGAATAATGAACATGATGCATTAAATTATGTACTAAAAACAAACAGAACATAAAGAAATTTTAAGCATGAGAAAATGAGGACAACACATTTAAGCAAATACAATAAATCTACAGATCAGCAATAAAAAATTTTAAATAACTCTCTTGCCTACCAAAAAAGAACCACACCCAGTCCTCTCAACTTTTTGTATAGTTAAAAATTGGATATTGAAAACAAAAATATACTTTGTTATTTACTTAATGAAAACCTTTTTTGGTCCAAAAGGAAATAAAACTCTTAAGAATATTCAGAAAATAATGAAAATAAGAACACTCAAAGTTTATAAGAAGAAATAAGGTAAACCAGGAAAAACATCCCATTTGGAATCAGACGGCACTAAGTTCAAACTCCAGTTCCGGCATTCATATAGTGCATCATCTTGGGAAAATACATTAGTCTGTGTGTTTCCTCAAACACAAAATGGAAAAATCATGGTTGTTGTGAGGATTAAATAAGATAACATATTAAAAATCATTTAATAAAAAAATAAGGGATAATTTTAAGAAATATTAATTATCATCCTTCCAATCCCCTAAAGTCTTTCCACGGAATGTAGACACAGTTATAGTCACAGGGAAACCTAGAGCCTCAGATGCTCAAAAATAAATAAATAAATATGAATTAATAATTTAGAAAATTAATGAACATATTTTCATTAATACTGAGTTATTTTATGTTTAATGTGTATGACTCTACTGAGAAATTGAAGAAGCTAGGTATTGATATAAACACTGTAAACAAGCACTAAAAATAACATAAAAGGCATCGGGACATACACACACATACACAAATGCATACTTAATGTAACATTTTTCTATAAATATACTTTTTCTTATGGTAAAGGTCAGACCTCAAATGTATTTGTAATTAATCTCTTATTTAATGATGTACACATTTACCTTTATTTCTAGTATTACTGCAGTTTAGTTCTTATAAAGTTTTTTCATTTCTACCATGTTTAAGTTAAATCTAAACAACCATTTTTTAAAACATTTGGAACAGAGAGGAAATATATAAATAAAATTCCTTTATTTCTAGAGTGAGACTCACTCAGTTCAAGTACATTACCTAAGTTATCAATTAAAAACAATGCCCATCCGAAGCATTTCTTTTTACAGAAAACAGAAACCTCTGACAAAGATGAGGGAGTGAGTTCATGTTTCAACAAACTCCCTCAGGTTTAACTACACCAAGATAGAAAACATAAAAACAGAAAACCAAAAATACTCAAAAACAAGATAAGCACCTTGCAGACTCAATATGGAACAAAAATACCTGTCAGGTAAAAGCAAGATGACCATTTGATTTATTGCACATACTAGAATATTTCTGGGACTCCTAATCAGGAGAAAAAAAGAGCCAACAGAAATCAATCCTGAGATGACCCATGCAAACGAGGATTTTAAAGTACTTATTACAAAAATGGTCAAGGACTTTCAAAAAAATACGGTTATGAAGCATTGAACATGTGGAAATTTCAGGAGGAAAAACTATAAAATTATCAGAAAAAAGAACCATATGAGGGAGTATATGAAATGAAAAATCAGATGGATTTAATAGCAGAACTTGGATACGGCAAAAAAAAAAAAATCACAGAAGTAGAAGACAAAAACAATAGTAATTATCCTGTCTGAAGAAGAGTAAGGAATAAAGACTGTAAAGACATAAAAAAAGCTTTAGTGACCCATGAGACAATAAAAAGTGGTCTAAAATATGTGTATTAGAAGTCTCAGAATGAAGGTGAGAGAATGGGGTAAAAAAATTATGGTAAATAATCTGGGTTTTACCCAAATGTGTTAAAAACATGAACTTGAAGATCTGCAAAGTTCAATATACCCTAAGCAGGATAAATATTAAGGAAAGGACACCTTAGCATATCACAGAAAAACTGCTGAAATCCAAAAACAGGAGAAAGATCTTTAAAATAGTCTGAGAAAAACATTACATTATACTGGGTAACAATACATTAACTGTTGATTTCTCATCAGAAACAGTGGAGACCAAAAGAAAATGGAACATCTTTACAAAAATCCCTTTAACTCAAAATTCTATATCCAGTGAAACTACACTTCCAATACAAAGGCAAGAAAAGACAATATCAGATCAATGAAATAGAGAGAATTCATCACGAGCAGAACTGTACTACAAAAAAATGCTGAAGTCTTCAAGTTGAAGGTAAATGACACCAAATAGAAACTACACATCTTCAGCTTCTTTTTGTTTTCTGTAACAAAATATATGGGTACGGACATGGCAAATACATGGGTAAATGTAAAAAATTACACATGTGTGTGTTTCTTCTAGTTTCTTTAAAAGATATTTTATTATTTAAGACAAAGAATAGAGAGAGGTTCTGGGAGGAACAGGATCTCTCAAAGAACTGCTGGTAGAAGTGCAAAATGATACAGCCACTTTTGTAAACAGTTTAACAATTTCTCACCACGTTAAGCATGTAATTATCATCTGACCCAGTAACCCTATTCCTAGGTATTTCCCTAAGATAAATGAAAACATACGCTCACACAAAGACTTGTATTTAAATGTTCATAGCAACTTTATTTGTATTAGCCCAAAACTAGAACCCAAATTTCCATCAAGGAGATGAATAAACTGGTATATCTGTAAACAGAACACTATTCAGTAATCAAATGGAACAAACTATACTGATTACACACAATAATACACATGAATCTCCAAAGCATTAAGCAAAGACTGCATATGTACATGTATAAAAATGTACACATGACTCTAAAGAAAACTGCAGTTGTTAAAAATGCCAGAATTTTTAAGTATAAATATTTTCTCCCTTCAAAATAAGTGAAAATTCACCTTTTTTGGAGTTTTTTCAGACTTTGCTCAATACACACATCTTTTTATTTATCAATAACTATAAGCATATTCACTTATTCATCAATTTTAAAAAATTATTGAGCACCTATAACATGCCAGGCACTGTACCAAGCTTTGTAATGGAAAAATTAGTATTAAATACCTAGACACAAACCTAACATAAAATGTAACAAGATCTTCACAGTAATCTACAAGTACTTCACTAAAAGAAATATTAGAAAGCCTGAATAAATGGCAAAATATATATATTCATTGATGCAAACATTTAATATTTTAATGATAGCAGAAATCCTTGACAATTTGATCCCCAAATTTGCAAAGAACAAAGCATAAGAAAAACCAAAACAAGTCTGAAAGTTTGTTCCACATAACAAAAGGAGAAAGATTTGTCTTGTAAATGCTTTATTATGAGGCTATAGTAATTAAAATAAAATAATGTGGCACTGGCTCAGGAATAGATCACTGACACTAAACAGAATCCAGAAACAGACTCTGTGTATAAGTAAGAATGCAATATATGATAAAGGAGACATTTCAAAACACTGGGAAGAGAACAGATTTTTCTGTTAAATGGTGATGGGAAAATTGTACATATGGAAAAAATAAAATAAATTCCATACAGATTAAAAATCCAATTGTAAAAAAAATTAAAATACAAAAGAACAAAATGGAAATAAGAAAAACATCTTTCTGACTATGGGGTAAGAAATCCTTAAATAAGAATCAAAATGTTAAAGTCGTGTATAGAAATGATGGATAAAATGGAATACATCAAAATTGAAATATCTAGAAGCCAAAAGGCAACAGTATCTCTGCAGATGCGGAGAAAATATTTGCAACCTAAATTAATAAAGAATTAACTTCCAAAATATCCAAGCAATTTCCATATATCAACTCAATAGAAAAATGGTGAGCAATATGCATAGGCAATTCACATAAAGGAAGATACAAATAGCCAATAAATATATGAAAAAGACACTCTATCTACTTAGCATTAAGTAGAATAATGCAAAATTAAATGAAGATACCATTTTTCATCTATCAGCTTGGCAAAACAAATTTTTTAAATGCTCGGTAATAGTATGTCATTGAAGCTTCAAAATTTGTAAATTAGATATTATTTATTTCCTTCAGCTAAATTAGGAAATTGGGGTTACAAAATTTACTCAGGATCTCAAAGGATACAGAGTAATCTTAATATAATAGCTTTAAATACGGGGTGACACCTGTAGGTATGTGTATGGTGGGGGAGGGATATCCTCAAATTTGATTAGGTGATTACATCTCCCACTTAAATGTATATCAAAACTATTATCAATTATTCTAGATTCAAGACTTGAATATCCAACCAGCAGAGGATAAGCTAATAGAATGATTCTCAACTTGGATAAATCTATCAGAATCACCCAAGGAGCTTTAGCAAACTATACAGACAGATGCACATTTCTTACTTCCTATCCACATCCCCAAACTGAGAACCACCTGTACTTCCATGAAGAACATCTGGAGAAAAAAATTAAAATGCTGTTTTTATCTGGATTATTTCCACCAAACCATAACATGAAGGGAAGGAAGCATATAATCAGCTGAGGATTTTTTTAAATTTTTAGATAAAAATCAGTTACATAAATGTAATACCATATCTCTTCGCTCATATTATTAAAAAAAAAAAAACACTAGGAAATGGTCACATGCTTGAAATTTTGTCCAGAGAGGATTAAAAAAAAAAAGGAAAAAAGAGCTCCCAATTCTATGGGACTTTACCAAAGGAAATGATGCAAATGCACAAAGATCTTGTTCCAATACTAGAACTGCTGCACTCACAGAGCTAAATATGTGCACAACTGGCCTCTAAACAAAATCTGTGGGAAGCAAGAACATATGTTTCTAATGATAGCTTATAAACATTCACAAGAAACAGTTCCAATTCCATAACACGCACTGTATTTTCTGCATCACAAAGAGAGGCTCTAGCTCAGTGACTTAATAGTTTGAATAGTTTGTTTACTCAGATCCCTAAAAGACTTTGTTTTTCACACAGCTCTACACATCTATGCTTAATAGTACACAGACAGAGGGGCAGTAACCCCGATTTTGTTGACCTTTCCTTCTCCATTACCCTTTTCTACCAATTCTGCTCTTATCAAAACCTGTACCAGTATATATTAATAGCATGAAAAACAATGGCAATGAACACACATCAAAGTAGGTTATACCAAACAAGGTAATTCTACACAGAGGCCTATCTGTATTGTATCAGAAAAACCTCTTGGAAAAGAGCTGGTAGACTCTTTTTCCCGAAAATATAAATATTCATTGCCATTTCACAAAAAACTTCATATGACCAGTAAAATAAAAACCATCCAGGTGCCTTGTACATGGCAGAAATACTCCAGTTTGGGGTTGGAAAGACCATCAATGAAGTTACAGCTCCATCATGTAAAAGCTACCCTAGAGTACTTAAAGATGTGCCAGGCGCCCGGGTGGCTCAGTGGGTTAGGGGTCTGCCTTTGGCTCATGCCCTGATCTCAGGATCCTGGGACTGAAGCTCCCTGCTCAGTGGGGAGTCTGTTTCTCCCTTTTCCTCTGCCCCCCACCCCTGCTTGTGCATGCACGCTCTCTCAAATAAATAAAATCTTAAAAACAAAAAAAAAAGATGTGCCAATGTCCCCCAGAAATCTACCTCATAATCCTTTAAACTGTTTCCTTCAGCATTATCTTTGAAGATAATTTATTTAGGTGTTTCTACTTTAAAAGAAGGCTGAAAATAATGAATTAAAAATATTTCCTAGAACAACCAAAATTTAAAGATCGGTAAATGATCCCTAGGGTTTTTCCCATTACAGGATCATTCCTGCACCTTTGGAGATGAAGAAATTAAAGCTTCCAGAGGTTACACGACGTTTCCAAGGTCAGTAACTTACACAAGAGGGATTTTAGAATTTAGGCCTCCCCTACTCTTCACCACATCTTCACAGGAATATGACTAAAACCTAAACAGCACTGAAAGAGGTCAAGGTTTCAAAAAGAAGGAAAAGATTCCCAGTAATTTAATTCTATTCTTAATTATAGTACATTTCACTCAATTCATCCCTGTTCCTCAAACTGCCTCCTCCCACACCCCATCCTTACACACCCAAGCCTATCCCAATTAATGAAATCAAAGGAATGAAGATTAAAAAAAGCCATCTTTTTATTGGGACCTCTAATCTTAAGTGTTCCACTGATGTGAAATGATTTAAGAGCAAATGGTCAGTACTCTCAGAAAGCAACACTGCCCAAGGCCACGATACATTCAACTACCCCAGTACTCTTCAGAGGGGTGGTGGAATGCAGTGAACAGCATGAGCTCTGGAGCCCAGTTGGATTCCAGTGGCTCCCTGTATGACTTTAGACAAATTACTAACCAACCCCCACCCCCATGGCACTGCCTCAGTTTCTCAATCTGGGGGAAAAAAAAAAAAGAGGGGGAAGACATTACCACAGTTTGCTTGAGCTTGTGTAAACATTAAACAGATATTCCAAAAGAAGCACTCAGCATAGTTACTAGACACACAGGAATTGCTGCAGAAATGTTAGAGCTTTGGGGATGACAATGGTGACATGAAAGCCCTTTCTGTCCCAGAGAGTACATGCACAGAAAAGCAAACTGAGCTCCAGGCCATCTGGTTATAAGGTTAACACAAATATCTTCCTTAAGATTTCTATGCTATTCTTTATTTTTCCCCCTAAATAACACTATTAAACTGTCTTTTATAAAGTACGGAAATCAAACACCATGTTAATTTGCTTATTTTTAAAATAATAATTGCAGGGACACCAGATGTTCTTTTAGCAAATGAAAATTTGAGCCAAACAGATTTGGTTTCACATGTATATTACTGTCTTGAAAGACATAAAGGGAACTCTGTAGTTTTACTTGACTTTTAAATTTCTCTAAATGTAAGTTGAAATTCTACGTATATTAAATACATATAAATTATGATAATTCTAAGACAGGTACAATGCCAGCCTTTGAAAAATTCCCAACTGCCTCATTTTAAATAATCCCTTTTCACTCATGCGATTTATTCATCCCAGAATGTATCTACATCAATATAATTGTTCTGATTTCCATTTTTGTTTCCTAATTTTTCATTTTATAAAACAGTATCACTGCACAAGTAACAATTTAAAAAGAGGACAAGAGACAACAGTTGTCATTTATTTAACACTCTGAAAGCTGAAGTGGATTCTGGGCCTAAATAACCTCCTATAATGTTATGTCACCTGACATAAGGTCCTTAGGCATCACTGGCAGGTCTGAAGAGGCTCAAACATCTGTTTGGAGAATATATGAAGCTCTACATTATAGAAGGTGGTTAATTTAGCCAAAGGAGAAATTTACACATGCCCTAGCATTTTAATCTTCTTAAAAAGCTCTGAACTTGGTTATTTCATAACCAAGCGCTATTATCCCTAATGGCCAAGGCATTCCCTAGTAACAATTTAGGAGCCCTGGGAGTCTTATTAACTCTTTCAGGCCATTAAGGTACCATTAAGAGTATGAGAGCCTGGAACCTAATTACAGTGTATTAAATGGTCTTAGTGCTCTTCAGGTGTTAATGAGCCAGCCAAAGTGACCGTTTCTATCAGGGAGTACAAAGAATTTGTTTTTAAATGTTATTTTAGACTATTTTTAGATTTTTCACAGTGGCTACTCCAGTTTCAGAAGGCAAAACTTGAAGATTTAAATAAGATTAAACTTACAGAAATACACCCAGCAACCACAGCTTCTAAGTGAAACATGGTCTTTGATGCAATGGCTAGTTTTAGTTTAGTCATGTCAAAGTTAAAAACTGTAAATATTAAAACAGGATATTGTATCAAACTCTGCACATACATTCATTTGGATCAAAAAAGTTATTTTATAATAAAATAACCCTAAAACGTCCTTGCAGAATCATAATTAAATGAATTAATATAGAAAAAAATTCATTTAAAAAATATATATGAAAATATAGGACATGCTGTCTATAAATTAAAACAGACTTCTCTGCTTTCAAAAAAGAAAAAATAGGTACTGATCATGTCAAAAACCAGCTTCTTTTTCTTAAGGTAGTGGAAATTAACAAAAGGGATTTATTTTTTAAATGTCTAACAATGAAAATGTGTAAAAATAAAAAATTCTCTATGAATTTCTGTATTACACACATCCTCAGAAAACTACAGAATCAAAAAAATTCCAGATAGCTACTCTTTCCTACATGGTTTTAACCTTTCCTTCTGTTGATCCATCTAATAAAAATGCCAAGAAGTATAGATAACAAATGTTTAGTTATAAAATCACTTACTCCTCTGTGATTAAAAATACCAATTCATACACACTGATTTATATTTAAAGTTACTGCATTATATATCAAAGTTAATTATTAAAGAGAAGGTGACCAAAAATAAAAAAAAAAAAAGACATTTCCAACATGTATGGACTCAGAATCAATCTCCCATGCATTTTCTGTAAAAAAAAAAATTTGGGAAATGCATACTGGCCAACAATGAAAATGGAAAACAAAAAAGAGGACATGAAAGAATCTAAGAAAAAACAGAACTCTTAACCCAGGGCAATGAAAAGAAACCCCATGATGATTGCTGTGCAGCAAGCTGTTCTTTTGTGTCCATAACTGGTCTTTCAATAAAAAGTATGATAAAGGAGGTAACTAATATTCACATAAAGACTGTAACTGCTAGTTGTTATTTTTCAATTTTCAGATTCAAGAGACCAAACATAAAAAACAGTTAAAGAACAGAATTTAAACATTATAAATTTAGACATACAGAGCTAACGTATAGTTCAGAGAAGCTGGTCTGTAAAGGACAGAGAAATAACAGAAACCTCAATGCCCTAGTTCTATACTGGGCAACCACAAGTTACTGTTCAAAATTAATGAAGCAATAAATAGAGCTCAAAAGTGTATTACTTAGAGTTATTAAGATAATCAAAGATGAAATATGGTAATAAAATTTAAATGTTTAAGAAGTTAAACTCCTTTGGTTTTCAAAGCAGCAACCTGAGTCAAAAGGGAAAAAAACGTAAATTAAGAAGAGAGGTGTAAAATGCTTCGAGTAGAGAAGCAACCACGCAGGAGAACTAAAAACATAAGGAAGAAGAGATGAGAAGTCAGACAGGGGGTGAGAAGGGGGAAGGAGAATTTTACTTTTTATTTCATATACCTTTTTATTACCCTTCTGAGTTTTTTATTTCCAAGTATATAATTATTTTTATAATTAAAAATGCCATCCACAATCCTGTCATTGTGATTTTAAAAGGGACACATAATAAAATTTTTAAATGTTACCAAATGTAAGATTAAATATTGTTAATTTTCAAAGATGTACAGTAGAGACAGAACAGCAATAAATTTTTAGTATCCTTTAGCTAATATTGTTAGCTAATATTTATTTAATCATACGAATCCAAATATACATTCTTATCTTACTGTAATAAAATCATAGGTTGTTGTAATAGGCATTTCATCTAACCTCAAAATCAAGAAATGATTCCTTTATTTCTAAGGTCCCCTCCCCCTGCCAAGGTCTTAAGCTCCTACTGAATTATAAGTTAGGTACCTTTAGAAGATAGATTATTATAAGAAAACCCTATTAAAGAGTATAATTAAATCATACAAACTGATCTTCTAAAAAATTCCTACACAAATTTAGGAAGCTTTCAACCCCTGTAATTCCTGAACATCTCTCCATTCTCATCCCTAATACCCCCCTTTAGTAGGTGCTAATGAAAACACAGACAACACCAGGCTAAGTAGTGAAGAAAAAAGTTAAGATTAAGAATGATTTCTGTCCATTAATATCTGCTTAAGCAGGAAGACAACAAAAACTCTCTTTTGTCTGAAATAGTTGGGAGAACAGCTGGATGATGTTTGAGAGATACAGTAAATATAAATCAAAACTTGAGTTTAAATTAAAAATAAAGGCTCCTATGTAGGGTCATCTAGTATTCCATGATTCATGATTTAAAAAAAAAATACTTATACTACAATTTTTTCAGCCTTTTACTTTGTACCTATATCTATTTTTTCCTTGGGTCACTGTAAAATAAGAGAAAAGAAAATTCAGTAAAGATATGTAGAATATATTACAATAATGTAAAGGTAAAAGGAATGAGAAGTAATAAAAGAAAATACCTCTAATTCTTAAAACTATAAAACCTACTTTACAAAATCTAGATATTTGAGAGTTATTACCTCAGGTACTATCCAGAGTGAACAACATGCAAATATCTTTAAAGTAAATAATATCCATTTTTCCCTCTGTATACCTTACTCATTCAGGAAATAAATACAAAAGTCAGCATACCATTTCAGAGCAAAATATGTCAATAACACTCATGTAATCTTTTAATTTTAGGATTTTAAAAACATATTTTGAAGAAGCACTGTTGTATTTTTCATGATGAAGGTATGTGTTCCTTCTAGTGGAATGGAAAAAAGTCCCTTTTTTCTTTCAAAACAAGTTCTTGTTGTAATTATTCTAGTCTGATGTCACCTCAACCCAAATAAACTTCAGAATTTCTGCATGTTTTTTTGTACAAGCATACACCAAAAGAATTTAGAAGATGCCAAAGGGCAAAGTCATCTCTATTCAGCAGAATTAAAGTCAAAAGAGAGTTAAAATTTTTCATTCTAACCCTTAGGAAACTCAAGAAGGAGGTAAGGTACTTAGCCTTATGTAATCTGGTTTCAATCCTGCTAGTTACAAAAACCGTATTACTATAATCAAGTATGAATTGCTCAGTACAGTACCGTAGGTGGACAATGGCCTTTATAATCAGATAGAAATGAGTTCAAGTCATGGGTCTACTATTTAATGGATGTGCAAACTTGGGCAAGTTATTTAAATCCTTGGAGCACCTTTTAGATTAAGAATAATAATATGCACTAGAACAGGTACTAGTGCTTTGCATATGGTGAGAGTTTAAAATGTTAAATCACATCTCCAACAGGACTGGGCTAAAGAATAGTGTATTCCACCTAATAAACAGTTTCTTTCAGGCTTGTGGCCTTTCCAGTTTAAAGGGGGAATCCCTTAGCAGAGTTTCATGACTTCAGTGTGCCACATCACGAATCGATTAGTTAGCGGATTTGTTTTGGCTGGCTTTGGCACCATTGTGTTATCAGTTCTCATCTGAGAAGCAGTTAACGCATTAAAAAAATTTTAACTGTGTATTTTACTCTCCTTACATACATATATCCGAGAAATATGGTAATAAAGAAACCCAGGGTAAAATAATAAGACAGACAAGAAATATACATGGATATGGACTCAAGTCTCATATTTTAATTGGAGTTTTTATGCTTTAGTTTTGCCCCTGAGGTTACTTGTACTTCACCTTATCAGACCCTTTCTTTTCTCAATTACATGCAAGAATGGCATAAAATCTCTCTCTGGCTGTTCCATGTGCAAGAAAAGGTTTTAAATGCACATAAATTAAGAGAGGTTAACACGTAAGTGTTAATGAGTTTCAGTCAATTCAGAAATGATAGATCTTCCAAATAAGAATTGAGGTCTAGAGGGAACCAGGAACCTGAAAAAGAATGAAACTGAAAGAAAAAAGGTTAGATAAATAGGGGGGAAAATAGTCAAAGAATAATAATAGTAGTCATATTTTTAACACTCACTATGTGACAGATGCTTTCAGTAAATCATCTCTTATTGTCAACAAGCTCACAAGTAGGTAAAACTCTCTCCCTTTATAGGTGACCAAACTGAAATTGAGAAAGGTTAAATGATCTACCCAAAGTCACTCAGGTAGGAAGTAGTACAGAACTCAAACTGAGGTCTGTCCAATTCCAAGAAAGCCAACTCTTTATCATACGAAGCTATTTCTGGGACATCAAAATTTTGTCCAAGAGCAGTTACCTTTCCCCCGTTTTTGCAACACAGAACAAAAACTAGGTATAGAAACACCTTATGTCCTTGATGAACACTTCTCCCTTAGTCTTCTTCCTGTTACCCAAATGAACAAAAGAGAGATTTAAGGAAAAAAAAAAAAAAGGGAAGGAAGGAAGGGGGAGGGAAGGAATGGAGGGAATAGAGGGAAGGAGAAAGGAAACCCATAGTATGTACTTTTCTTAGTCTGAAGTACCACCTGTCTATATCCTTTTCTCTTTTTTGTTCTTCCCAGCAATATGACACAACTCAGACACAATCAAAACGGACTGCCCTTTATATTCTGTGGATGGAGAGAGCATAACAAAATAAAACACATAAATTTAACTCCAAATATACACATTGTATTTTAGATGAGCCCCTTTTAAATTCTAAGAATTCCAATGCCACACCGATTTACTTCTATTTCTGGAAAGTTAAAGACTTACCCTGAAACTTTGAGGCTTCAGGATCATTCACATTGATAGCAATTATTTTCCAATCTGTTTCCCCCTGATCAATAAGAGCCAAAATTCCAAGGATCTTCACATGAATAACCTCTCCACAAGAAAGAACCTTTAAAGAGAAAAGAAATTCAGCATTTGCAAGGCTTTGGAGAAATTTACTCATATATCATAAAAACCCATGTGAAAGATTAAAAGCACTACAGACTGAAATTTAATAAAGCTTTAATAATTAAAGATAATGTAAAAACAGTCATAAAGCCTTTTATGGTATCCCTTTTAGAATTAAGTTTCTCGGGCGCCTGGGTGGCTCAGATGGTTAAGCGTCTGCCTTCGGCTCAGGTCATGATCCCAGGGTCCTGGGATCGAGTCCCGCATCGGGCTCTCTGCTCCTTGGGAGCCTGTTTCTCCCTCTGCTTCTCTCTCTCTCTGTCTCTCGTGAATAAATAAATAAAATCTTAAAAAAAAAAAAAAAAAGAATTAAGTTTCTGGGTCCCTTTTGGAAACTGAAGTTATTTATAGATCTTGCAATTTAATGTACTAGGCCTAGAAACTCATACTAAACAGAAAATAAACCTATGTATATCATTGCACAGTATAAACCTCGCTTTCGCTGCTTAGGGATAAAAAAAGAGACCTGAGAATCCTTCTAAATTGTTTTACAAACCACATTTATCAGTCACTAGTGAAAAGTAAATTTTTAACATACTAGAATACAGCCTTAAGATAATGAATGACAATGAAAGAATTAACATGTTAAAAATACAGATAAAACAGGTTTCACAAAATGCTTTAAAAAGATTTTAAAGGAAACCAAGAAACTGCATGATGTTGAAGCAGATGTTCCATGTGTTAAAGAAAGTTATTTCAGTGGTTCCCTCAAGTTGCCAATGACAAGTTTATATGCATGCATTCTTTCTATATCCTTTTATTTTTAAAGGTTTGGTTTGCTCTACAGAATTTCACTGCAAGTTAAAATTTGAACACATGCTTCAGAACAAATTCCTTCATGACTCAAAATGCAGCTTTTACATTTGGAAAGCAAGGTATGCAAAAGAAAGTCACTCTTATGTCTTGAAATTTGAGAAGAAAAAAAAACCAGATCTGAAACCATGAAGTCAAATAAATCCTTTCAGAACATTTCCAAAATGAATCTAAAATCTTAATATAATTCTGTGTGAATTTGTAATTAGTTACAACTAATTACACAAAAGATTAGTGTGACTTTATAAAGTAAACCAAAATCTCACTTTTAGGAAAATATGCACAATTATATTAGCCAGACTCACATGTTTAAGCTCTATTAAATACCCACCACTATATTAAACACTATGTATATAAAAAGAAAGAATCTCTGTTCTCAAAGGTTTCCAGTCTTACTGGGGAGACTTACACACCTCATGCCAGGAGAGCCTTTATAAAACAAAAATGTTCAAATTTGAAGTTATCATATAATTACCAGTGTAAGGCTGGCCACACTGGTTAACTCACTGATAAACTAGATCACTGGTTCTCAACCAAATGCAATTTTGCCCTCTACAGACTATTTGGCAATGCCTGAAAACATTTTTGATTGTCAAAAATGGGAAGGTTTTACTAGCATCTAGTGGGAAGAGGCCAGGGATGCTGAACAGGACAGTCCCCAAAATAGAATTATCCATCCAAAATGTCAACAGTTCATTTGAGGACCCTGCAGAAGACTTCGGTGGCAGGGGCGTCTTATCAGAATTCCTAAGAATCATGTGTAGTTTTAAAAAGCACATTGTAAATTTTATTTTTATTCACAAAAATTAATAATTTACTTTGAAACTTCACACAACATTAAGAGCTGATTTGAGATATTTATGGTTACAAGAGCAAACAGGAAGCATGTTTGGGGATTATCAAGTTTCATCAGAATGATACTTGCTCTCTGATCTCATAAGCAACAGAAAGGGATTAGATAAACCACTGTCTTACTATAATACCTTTAAAGACTGGAAAGGAAACTCTCAGGCAAACAAAAAACTCAAAATAAGATACTTAAGAACAAATGGTAAAATTCTTATGAACCTTCTACAATTCAATTTATTCTAAATCAGTTCAACAAATGTATGCAGAACACACAGTGTTAGACACCAAGTGAATAATACATAATCCCTCAAGGAATTTCAACAACCTTAAATTTCTATATATGTGGTTCTAACTCTATTATCAACTTCCAGGACTTTGCTCCCTTCCCTTTGTCCATTTACAACATAGTGTTCAAAGACGCTTTCTACTATTGTGTTCCTTAGATGATTTAAGGACTCTTCGCACAGCCAGACACAAAAGAAAGGAGCACTGTACCAACAACAACCAACCTGTTCTTTAGATGGTGATTAACACTGATTTCATATTTACTAAATGTTATTTCAGGTCTCATTAACTAAAGGAATAAACTGCACTGGCTACAAGATGAAACTTATTTTCCCAGTTTCATTATAACACTATCAATCTACCCCCTCCAAGGAAATTAGTGTGTCCAGTAGAGTCTATCACTGAAAAATGAGTTGAGATTCTGAAACAATGTAGGTTTGCCTCAAAGGTTTCAGGCAGAATCAGACTAGGGTTATTACCAACTTTTCTAGCTATTATGGAAAGCTTTCAAAAGATAGGATTTTTAAGTCATAAATATTATGAAGCTGAAGTCTTTCTCCACCATTCCTAAAGGTGACATTAGGCAAACTACTTCAGGCAATTATTTCAGAACTTGGTTTCTCAACAGTGAAATGGAGAGTGTATCACTTATTCCTTGAAGTAAAGAGCAAAGGCTGTAACACATACATGAACTAGAACAGAAGAGGTCTTCTACAGATATTAATATTCTTTTTCTCTATGGGCTCTACATGTATTCATCAGCTCACACTTGTCAACTGCTAACTTCTCAGGGGCCTGGTATGAGCAGAATATAACAGTGGTCTACAGCAAAAGTTCTACGTTGATTCTGAATTTGAATGAGGTAAAACCAGCTGGACCCAATCCATACAAGGAAACCATGGAAAGTAAAACTGCTTAAAGCCTGTTATCCCGTTTTTCTACTGTAGTGTAACGAACTACGACAAACCTAAAGGCTTAAAACAGTGTAAATTTATTGTCTCACAGTTCCCACAGGTTAGGAGTCCAAGCACAACACGGCTAGATTCTCTGCTTACTAGATTCTCTGTTTAACAACCTGACGAGGCCAAAATCAAGGTGTTGCACAGGCTGGGATCTGATCTGAAGGTTCTAAAAATGAATCCACTTAAATTCAATTCCTTGTAGTTGTAGGACTGAGGTCCCCACTAACTTGCTGGATGTCAACTAGGGACTGCTCTAAGCAGCTAGAAACCAAGTGCATTCCTTTTCATATGCCCCCTTCTCCATCTTCAAGCCAGCGATGAAATATCAGTACTTCTCACACTCTGAACCACTGAGTTCCTCTTCTTCCAGCAGCAAGAGACAGTTCCTTACTTTTAAGGACTCATTTAATTACACTGGATCTGCATGGAAAATCCAGGATAATCCTTCTTTAAAGTAAATTGTTATATGAAATAATATAACCAAGGGAGTGACGTATTACCATATTCACAGATTCCAGGGATTAGGGCAAACATCTTTGAGAGGCCATTCTAGAAACCCTGCCTCCTATAGCCAGTTCTCCCAAAAGACATTAAAAAGGAAAAGCTATATTCAGGAAAACCTTTAACTATACTAACTGTGTAACAAAAAATAAAATGGAAAAAATGTCCAACAAAATCAAACTGTTTATGTATTTACCCCAAGAAGAAGAAAACATGGAAAGATAAAAACTATATGACTGGGCGCCTAGGTGGCTCAGTCGGTTAAGCATCTGCCTTCTGCTCAGATCATGATCCCAGGGTCCTGGGATCGAGCCCCGCATCGGGCTCCCTGCTCTGTAGGGAGCCTGCTTCTCCTTCTCTCTCTGCTGCTCCCCCTGCTTGTGTTTTGTCTCAGTCAAATAAATAAAATCTTAAAAAAAAAAACAACTATATGATTTATTGGGATAGGAGGATTGTGAGGGAAGGTTTATGCTTGATTTTATTTCCATAATATAACTACAATTTTCTTAAACAATAAAAAGTCCCAAATGTTGAAGAAATTTAGGTCAAAGATAAAAACAAAACTAGGCAAAAATAAAAAAAACCTGTTCCCAAGGAAGAAAAATGAAGGGAGATCCAATTAGAGAAGAGCTGGACAAAGGCACAACCCTCAAGCCAAACAATACTTAAGAATTAGAGATAGGATCTTGAAAAGAAACCAAGAAAGAAGCAGAATTAGAGCACAACCAGGATAGTATGATACAATCAAAGTCAAGTGAGGAGACTGTTTCAAGAAGGAAGAGTGAACAGTATAAAATGCCACAGTGAGTTCAAGTTAGACAAAGCCTAGGAAACAAGCCTGCTAGATCTGGCTAAAAGAAAGTTAGCAGGGACCTTTCTGAGAGCAGTTTCACGGAAATACTGGGGGCATGGAAACAATTTTGAAATAGGTTTGAAGATTACACGGAAAGTAGGAGATGCAGATGAGTGTTGAAAACTCTTTTTATGAGTCTTCATGTGAAGGGGAAGAAGGCACAGGGGAGGAGGCCAATAAAGAAAGAGAAGTTGTGAATAAAGAACAGGGAAGGGGTGAGAAAATACTGTTACAGGTGGAAGCCCAGGTCTTACGTAAGAAAGACCGTTCTCACAGTAAGAGAAGAAAGGAAAGAAATAATGTTTGTAAACCCGGGTAGTTTGGTAGTCCAAAAAGAAAAGATGAGGGAGCTTTCATCTGCTGGTTCCTATGTGCTCGACAAAATTTAAAGACAAAATGTTCTACTGTTCAGTTAGAACAAAGTGCAAGGAATTGAATGTCAACAGGGAACAACAAGTATTGGCAATAAATGCAATAGAAAATAGAAAAATGGACCAAAAACACAAAGAATTCTATAAGTAGCAGCACCCTATGAAATTGCAGGTTTTGTTCTTCCCCAGTAGGTCTTGGCAAACCTGGAAGCAGACATAAAGACAAGAATCCGAGTTGGCTTTATTCAGTATTGAATTTCCTGTCTGGATAATGGGCAAGGAAGCTGAAGACAGGACTCAGCAAACTTTTTCCATAAAAAGTCAGTCAGTAGTTACTTTAGACTTTGTGGATTGTATGGTCTCTGCTGCTACTCAACTTCGGGACAGAAGCAGCCACAGACAATACGTAAGTGAATGGGCGTAACTGTGTTACTGATAGAAACAGGTGGTGCACTATATTGCACTTGCCATGGGCTACAGTTTACCAACCCCTAGCCTAAGAGAAGGAAAGAAAGATACAAAAAGGGACTCGTATCAGAGGGAGCAATAGGCCAGACCTTGGGAGAGCTGAAGAGCTGGTGCCTTCCGAAGAGAACTGAAATTTTATGGCATGAACAAACTAGAACACATATTAGAATAACAGGGTCCAGGAAACAAACCTTTGAGCCTATTTCACAAATATCAATAGGATCATTATCTCCACAGCAGTCTGTACTCTTATCTTTTCGATGGGGATCTTCCCAAGTCTAAAAAAAAAAAAAAAAAAGGGAGGGGGAGGCAGAAATGTAGGTTAATGCTCACTATAATGTATCTTAGTCTTTCCACATGATCACAGAAGTTTTATAGATAGTCATAATCCAAAGGGAAATTTCTCAGAAATTTCACAGGCTCCACACCCACATGCCAGTACAACCCTAAACATCATAATAATTAAGACAGATTTATAGTATCTCCTCCCTCTGGTCTCTCATTTTTCTGTATAATCACATCTGAAAGTGGGCAGTATTTCCAAACATACTCTTCTTCCAAGTTGAGTCAGCATGTGAATTCATGCTCTCTTTTCAAGTTTCAGTTCAGAAGTTTCCACTGTCTGCGTCACTTCCACAGGCTGCCTAAACTGCTGCTTCCATCATTCATTGCTTCCTTTGACACAGTAACAGCAACGGGTCTGGCTCCCTGTGTCTGAAAATAAACGACTTCTACTAGAAAAAACCTAGTTTTCCCTTCATAAGCTAAAGAACAAGATAGAATCTACACCAAATAAAAGAAAAATCTATTTTTGTCTCATTTCATTCCATTTAAAAAATCCGCTACTTTGACATCAAATCTCAAGACCTTCACAAGAGCATGAAAAGATGTCAACTCTTTGGTTTACTGAGAAGAGTATACCCTGCTGGTTACAAAATATACACATGAGCATTTCTATAAATGAACAGCATACCAGAAATTTGTTATCAAATTTAAATATCCGTTAGGCACCATCCTTATCCAAAAGCCTCATAATTACCTGATTTTAAATGGAACTGTAAAAGTTCCCTAAAATTATTTTCCTCAGATATACATTATAACATGCGCAGAGACTGCGTCACCTCAAGACTGTTATGTAGAAATAATTTCAGATTATTCAAATTTAGTTCCTTTAATTTTATATTGATAATTTTAAAAGTATACTCTTGTTTACAGCTAAACCCTAGATAAACTCCAATATTTTCCTTCTGGTCCAAATTATATTTAGGAATAAACTGAACCCCACCTTGCAAAAAAAAAAAAAATCAGTAAATCTACATTTCACTACCTCAAAAACTAATATTAATAATAAAATATAAGAAGAACAAACATAATTGTTAACTTTACATACTGGTTACAGGGGAGAGACACTTTCTAAGTGATACACACAACCACACACACACACACATACACCTACCTATACCCCATGAGGAAGATACCATTGTTGACCCCATTTTACAGACAAATAAACTGAAGTACAGAGAATTTAAATTTGCCCAATGCTCATATTTTCTAAATGGTGGCAATGGGATGAGAACTCAAGGTATTCATCATTATGTTATGATGCCCAAGTTTTGATAATGACAGCAACCGAATGGCAATTACTTTCAGATATAACCTAATTCTACTTCATGGTTCTCTTCTTTTAAATACCTTCTCTTACTCACTGAATCTCCTAAGTAGGCAGCCATTCATACAGCAAATATTATTGAGTACCTACTCTGGGCCGGAAGTTAGGAACAGAGATGAACCGGACACAGTCAATACCCTGGAGAATGTCAAGTTAGCAAATGGTACAGCATTTGTCATAAATGCTACAAAATTAATCTTGATGCGCTGGAGAAACCAAGATGGGACTGAGATAAGACTGAAATCAGAAAACCCAGAAGCAGAATCAGAAAATATCTGAGAGGTTCTTCCTTCCTGATACAAGAAGCCTCTCTTGAATTTCCCTTAACTTTACTCCCACCCTCAGAAGGGGACAAATGTGTTAGCTAAAGTCATTCTAACCTAAAGGAAGATGCCTAGACCGTAGTTCTACCTCCATCACAAACTACCTTGGCCAAAACATCCAGATCTCCGTTTCCTCACCTATTAAAAAAATGGCCTATGTAAGACAATTGCTAGATATGTCCCAGCCCTGAGTTCTAGGACTGTTAGTGGTCATTCATCATCCACATGAATACTACCAATGAACAGGAGGCTTACAAATTCATGAGATAACTTAGTCCATTTTGATCAGCAGTAATTTTAAGAAACTCCTTCCTTGAACTGAGGCAAAAACAGTCTTCATATAAGCTATACTTCATTTGGTTTTGGTGGGTATTTCCCATTTATTAATTGGTTGGTCTATATTACTCTCAGAACTCCACTTTCAATACTATCTATCAATTTATTCCTCCTGTCAAGGAAGTAAGTACATAAGTGCAAAATTCTAAAGCTATACAATCTTGATACTTTTACGGCAAGTTCTTCACGATTTCCCTTACAGCAAAAACACCAGAATGGTTCTAGTTCCAGTCCTGCCTCTAATACTTTATGCACAGGCCTCCACTGTGATTACAAAAGAGATTCACGCTAAATGACTTCTAACTTAACTTGAAAATACAATATAATTTTAAGCAAGCACCAGGAGAGGAAATCTTGACAAATTTAAAACTTTGATTACGCCCCCTTGTGGAGCTTTAACTGGATAGCTAGGCAGAGAAACAACTAAAAAACCTCTATATCCACAAGAGGAAATTCCAAATCTTAATATTTGCTTCACAAAAGTAAGAAAAAGATTAGCATCCAAAATTTAGAAATAACTTCTACAAGTAAATAAGAAAAAGTGCAACCCAATACAAAATGGGCCAAAGACAGGAACAGGTAATTCAAAGAGGAAACATGAGTAACTTATAAATATATGAAAAGATACTTAGTCTGATCAGAAAAATAAAAATTAAAACTATAATGAGACACTATGTCAAAAACCTAAAAATCTGATAATGCCAAATACAGCTGACCCTTGAACTACTCAGGGTTAGGAATACTGAACCCCTACACAGTTGAAAATCTGAGTATAACTTTTGACTCCCTAAAAACAACTACTAACAACCTACTGGTGACAGGAAGCCTTATCAATTACATGAACAGCACATATTTTGCATGTTACATGCATTATATACTGTATTCTTAAAGTAAGCTAGAGAAAAGAAAATGTTATCAAGAAAATCCTAAGGAAGAGAAAATACATCTACTGTAGTGTACCGTAAAAATCTGTATATAAGTGGATTCAAACCCATGCAGTTCAAACTCATGTTCAAGGGTCAACTGTACTGGTGAGGACGTAAAGCACCTGGAATACTATATACTGCTGGTAGGAGTGTATATTGTTACAATATCTTTTGTAAGCAATTTGGGCATACCTAGTAGAGTAAAAAAAGTGTGTAGCTCACAATTAAGCAATCTGACTCATAGGTATATACCTACCAGTACATACCTAAATATGCTACATATAAAGAAAAATTTTAGCATGGACCCAGGAAAAGCATAAAAAAGAGAAAAACTATCAACAGAAATATAATGTTAATCTCACACAAAGAATGGCTATAAAGCTATGAAAATAAATAAATCAGAATACACACATTACTGATCTAGCCTAAAACAAACCTTTCTCATCCTTGTGCAGGTGTTTTGAGATCACTGCTTTATAATCTACAAATATTAATTAATACATTTGTAATCACCATGCTCTGGTCTTTAGGTGAAAAAAGCATTGAACTGTACAGAGCTGTACACACAGGTGCTTCCTGAGAACTACTTCCTGATTAATCAGGATTCCAGTAACCAAGTCAAGGGAAGGAGGATCCACCTAGCCACTACCTGTACTTTTAACAGATTCAATCTGGAGCAAAGGCCACTGCCAGCTGTCTCACTGTTAGCAGCTAGTATCAGTGGCAACGGTGTCATCGTCAAGAAAATATCACTGAGAACTCACTACGGGGCTGAACACTTCACTCTGATTATCTCATTCAATACTGACAAGGATCTTGTGGGGTAGGTGGTATGACGATATAGATGTACAAATAGGCCTCAAGAGATTTAGTCACTGGTCCCAGGTTATAAAGCTAATAAGTGGTACTAAATGCTACTTGGGGTCAATGAACCAAATTTATAATGAAGTTCAAAATAAAAACACAACAGTATTACGTTAAGACTGAAGAAATCTTAGGGGGAAGGCAGAGGGTTGGCAAAACAGGTGAAGGGGGAGTAGGAGGGACAGGCTTCCAATTATGGAATGAGTAAGTCACAGGGATAAAAGTACAGCATAGGTAATATAGTCAATGGTATTGTAATAGTGTTGTATGGTAAGAGATGGTAGCTACACTTGGGGCGAGTGTAGCATAAACTACAGAGTTGTTCAATCACTATGTTGTGCAGCTCAAAGTAATATATAACATTGTGTGTCAACTATACTTCAATTTAAAAAAATTTTTGCATTACAAAAAAAATAAAAGATTAAAGAAATCTTAAATTTCGTGATTCTAGGGCGCCTGGGTGGCTCAGATGGTTAAGCGTCTGCCTTCGGCTCAGGTCATGATCCCAGCGTCCTGGGATCGAGTCCCGCGTCGGGCTCCCTGCTCCTTGGGAGCCTGCTTCTCCCTCTGCTTCTCTCTCTCTCTGTCTCTCATAAATAAATAAATAAAATCTTTAAAAAAAAAAAAAAAATTTCGTGATTCTAGTCCTTTAACATTATCCAGTCCGTTAACATTAATGGGTCTTCTAAATATTCACTCAGATGTAACACTGAGTAATCCACTATACAAGGAAATATAACTGGGGGAGAGGAAAGAAAATTTTTGCTTAGGCCAAACCCAAACTTTGGGGAAGGCATTACTGCTAGTGAGGGAAAAGTTATTAAGGTTTAACAGTCTAGACAGCTAAAGATCTGAAATAATGACAGCACACGGATGAATCACGAGCCGAGGAAGAGAGACTGCTACTTAAGCAATCCTCTGCTGCTTAATGTTCTTCCAAGCACGGTTGGCTTGGTAACTATTCTGAACAAATGTCCCTCTGTTACAGGACAAATCATAAGAAAACAGCAAAATCTAATACCCACACACACATATGAAACAAGTGTAATACACACAATGCATTCATTCCCCAAATACTTGTTAATCACCTAATGCCGTGCCCGGTACTAAGGTAGGCAGTTAGTTGGAAGACGTCAATGAACAATAAAGACAGAATCCCTGTCCTCCTGGAGTCTGCATCCTAGCTGGAAAAAATTAACAATAAACATAATAAGTAACTAAATTATAGAACATGTTAGAAGTTGGTAGGTTCTATAAAAAAGGGGAAAAAATAAAGTAGGGAAGCAGGAGGCAGAGTTAAAATTCTAAAGGATTTTCAGAGCAGGCATCATGAAGAAGGTGATTTATGACCAAACATAATTTAAGGACGTAAGCCATGTGCATTTCTGGCAAAACCTGTTCCAAGCTGGAGGACATGTAAAGATGAAGACCTGCGGCCTGAGTGTACCTGGAGAACAAGAGGAATCGTGAGAAGGCCAGTGTGGAAGTGAGGGAGCAGAAGAAGGATGAGAAGCTAGAGATGAAATAAAAAATATAAACGGGACCAGGAGCTGGCTATCATTTTAACAGACTCATTCTGTCTTGATAGTGACAATGAAGCGAAAAGATATTAGGTACAATTATCCTTTCCCATAAACAACTGGCCTAATTTCAATTTTTCATAAACATTAATCAGTTCACTTATTGTTTGGTAAATAACTTCTATGCAATCTAGTGTATTCTTTTGCTGAAGACTAACACACACACTTTAAAAAGATGGTAAAGATCTCTGGTTAAAAATGGCAGAGAGACTACAGGTCTATTTCCTCCTCCTCACATCCATTCTAGCCACTGGTCTTTCTGTTACTCAAACACTAGGCCTACTTCCACCTCGGGACCCTCACACTTCCTGTTTCTTGTTGGACTCCCCCAGAAGTGCATGGTACTTGTCCCCTCACTTCCTGAAGGTCTTCACTCAAATAACCCCTTCTCACAGAGGTCTTCTCCTTATCAAAATTGCAATATTCCCAATATATCCTAGTCCCATTCCCTGCTTTACTGTTCTCCAACACACTTACCACCATTTGACACACTATACATTTTATTACCCTTTTTTTTGTCGGGTCACTCTGTCCAGAATAAAAGACCCAGAAGGATTTTTGTCATTCTTATCACTACTTTACCTCCAGTATTACAACATTGCCTGGCAAACATCAGGCACTGATATAGTATGTACTGAAGGAACAGCTCTGTGATGCCTTGGTATAGAAACAAGGGAAATTAGAAACACTAAAGAAGTCACTGTGGTGGAATGGAAGCAAGGAAACACAATGGCTACAAAAGGAGGTTAGAACAGGAAGCAGAGACCAGATTAGTCAGGGTTAAGGAGCCATGCTAAGAATATTATATTCTGGGGCATCTGGGTGGCTCAATCAGTTAAGCATCTGCCTTCGGCTCAGATCATGATCCCAGGGTTCTGGGATCGAGCCCCACATCAGACTCCCTGTTCAGCGGGGAGTCTGTTTCTCCCTCTTCCCCACCCCTCGCTTGCACGCTCTCGCTCTCTCAAATAAATAAAATCTAAAAAAAGAATATTATATTTTAGCCTTTTGAAAATAGGAAAGAGGTTCTCATATGAGCAAAACATTAGTAGATTTAAGTCTTAAAATGCTATTTTGGATGCTAGATGGTTATTAAATTTCAGTAGGCAATAGTTCAGGATGAATTAAGAGACTGCTAGAGTCTACAGTAAAACTACTATACCTAACAGACTACTATAATAGTAGGTAGGGGCACCCTGAAAATTCAAACACATCCAGAGGAGTACAAAAATTTGTCAGGACTTTAGATAGAAAAACTACAAAAGCTCAGAATTAGTAGATGAATTAGTAAACTTATCATGCTCCATGGTAACCAGTGGTTTAGTTGTTGATAACCCCCTCTAAATTCCTTCAGAGGGAAGACCATATAATAAAAGTACCAGTAGCTATAATAATGTGATCATTATCCTCTTGGCACTCTTCTAAGATCACTGTGCAATAATTCATTTAACTTCAACATGACCATATGCACTAGGTACTTTATCATCTCTATTTAACAGAGGAAGAAACTGAGGCACAGAAGGACAAAGCAACTTACCCAAGGTCACATTACTAGTAAGTGCCATCTGCTCCAAAACCCACATTCTCAGTCACTTACTATGCTGCCTTGATTTTAATGTATGTATATCATTTTTCTTTGTATACCCAACACCTATACACTGCCTAGCATAAAAATCCTTAATAAATGTTTCATGAAATAAACAAATACATGAACTTTAGTTTATCCCCTGCCTACTCTACTTTATATGTCCCTGTTTTGTCTTTCTCCAATCCAACTGCTTCTTCGGCCTTCCCCTCATCCATACATCCTCTCCTACAAACAGTATCCCATAAGCTTAAAAAAATTGTTTTTTACCCTCTTACTGCTAGGTCAAACAGAATGTCTACTTAGGCACCTGGGGAGTCAGACACCTGCCTTCATTATTTCAACAGACATTCTCATTCTTAGTACATCATTTTAGAAGTGTTTGTTTTAACCAAGAATGTATCCATGTGGGTGGTCTAAATGCATCAAAGGCAGGCTGACCCCTTAGAAAACAATTTTCTTTCTTCTTTTCCTGTAAATATTTATTCTACATGGGCAGCTGTTTTTTTTTTTTTTTCAGTGGGATAAAGCCAGACTCCTTTTTCTCAGTTATCTCCCCAAAAGCATTTTGGAATTTCATGCAAAATATTAAAATTAATAAATAAAATAAAATATAAAACTTAAATATCCCGACAGATGGTCTAATATGATGGCTTTTATAATCATTAAAGACAGATGCTTCTCTATGTCTCCTAAACCTAGACTTTTGATTCTGCATACTCTGAGTTTTACTCACTAAATAATCCGGAAGGAGATACCATTTCCCAGGGGTGAGGAAACATGAGAAGAAAACAAAAAGGGATAAGATAGGATGCTATCATACATGAATATATACAAAAACGTAACTTGTCACATTCAAAGAAATGACTGAAGGTAAAGCAGGTAAAACATTTTTCACTGACTCTTAACTGCCAAGCCCAGAAAAAGAAATGTGTTCAAATGCCAAATATAAGCGTTCTATATGCTTAACTCCAAGAACTTGAGTACAGATATATATATAGTTTGAAAAAAATTTATTGCTACAATAAAACTCCACATTAAAAAATTTTAAATTTACAAATCTCTCAAACTGACATGCCCTCAGAACCAATTTAAATTCAAATAGTTCACAGGATTTACAAGGCAATTTTTTCAGAAGACAGAGAAGTTTTACCATTATAACAAAAATGTTACCTGTGGGAGGGCACCATAATTCCAGATATAACCCTTGTGAGGAAAGATATTCGCCACATAGCGTAGCTTGCCATCCTTTGTATCTTGTTTAATGGGATTCAATGGCTCCTTTGTGGCAATCTAAGTAGATCATGGAAAAAAGGGGAGAGGAGGATGAGCAATGATTAATCCTATATTCAAACTGTATATTTTAAATCTGTCTGCTATTATCGGGCTAAATATTTATATTCCAACTTACTGATCAAAGATACTTTAAAATAAATTAAGCTCTTATTTCTACTTTACAGTATTGTGTAAGAAAAAATGTCTGAAAACATGGGATTATATATTTAGGTACTCTATTATATATGCACTCGTTTCTAACACAAATAATAGAATGACTGAAATAGCAAAAGGATAAAGATTAACCTACTTGCTTTTTGAGACTAATTTGGGTGTCTTACCATCAACCTTATGATAGTAAGTTTAACTTAAAAGATTTTCACCGAGTCATTTCATTTCAGTTACCTTTCTATCAAATATACTCAGACTACCTTGCAAAAAAAAAAAAAAAAAAACCTATCCCATAAAGTATAACTGAAGCCATTTTTGAATGAATAAACACTGCTTAAATTAGGTAGACTCTCACAGATTCTTGATTCTATACCTAACTGAGATAGAAAGTAGCCAGAATGCTGAAATATTCTGAAGGAAGACCAAAAAAAGAATCTATTTTTTATACTTTTCCCTATTAAAATATTAACCAAAACATGCTACTAGGACCTGGTGAAATTACTGGCAATTCTCTAAATACAGATTCTGAAAAAAATAAAAAAATAAAAAAATAAAATAAATAAATATAAATTCTGAAAAACATACATCTATATAACAATCCTTAATTAAAATACTTGAGGGGTGTCCTGGGTGGCTCAGTCAGTTAAATGCCCAGCTCTTGATTTTCGCTCAGGTCATGATCTCAGTATCCTAAGACTGAGCCCCGCGAGGAGTCTGCTTGAGATTCTCTCCTCTCCCTCTGCCCTTCATTCCGCCTGCACGTGCTCTCTTGCGTGCATGTATGTGGGTGCTTGCATGTTCTCTCTCTCAAATAAATACATAAATAAGATCTTTTAAAAAAAATAAAATACTTGAAATAATACTTGCCATCACACCCAAAGCTATAGGACAAGACTTAAATAACTAAAGAAACTAAGTACCATAAACTAAATTTCACTCAGAACTATAAGGAATCTTACCTAACTGAAGATGGAACAATAAAATTCTGAAGGGCAAAAGCGAAGTTCCTGATAGGCTCATGTCTCAAGGAAAAGATAAAAAAAAAAGGTAACCAGGGGAACAGCAGATGCCCTCAGATACAGCACTTACAAATCAAGAGTTGGCCAGGAAAATGCTTTCATTTCTGGTAGAGTAAAATCTAAAGTACAGGTTAGTGCTCAGAAACTAAACTTGCCATCAGTCCCAAATAAATATGTTTCAATTATATCTGTGAACAAAATACATCTCAGAATCTGTTTAAATAAACCTTGAAAATGTTTGTTCTTTTCAAAGACAGAGGAGTCAAAGAAAATTAAATAAATATGTGTATAACAAACCAGAGAGACAAAAATGGAAAACACTCTTTTTTAAAGTGTAAATTCAGCCTTGAATAATATTTTGCTATTTGAGAACTAGATTCGAAGTTCACAAAAATGTTTTCAATTGTTTTTACCATAAAGAAGTTTGTCGACCATCCCAAGTTCAAAATATTGCCAAACAACTTGAAACAAAGTTTTTATATCATTAATTATAATTTCCACTTGATGGTAAAAGAATATATCCATACCTCCATTTTAGCATTTGTCCACCGAGGTACTTCTACAACCATATTAAACAAATTCTGCAGTTAAAAAAAAAAAAAAGAGGTAATTTTGAAAATTTTACCTATCTTTCATCATTTATCTTTTGTGCAAGAATGCTGTAGTTTCTTTCCCCACAAAAACGTGGGGAGACTACATCTTACATCTGCATATGCCTTAAATTTCTTCTGAAAAATTAGAGAAGTTATCTACACCACAGCAGGATTTAAACCATCATGTCACATGAACACTACTGCACTGATAGAAGTTGCTATATTTCACCTTCACAGTGTAGTGACAGAACTAGAATGGAGTCAGGTAACTTGTTTCAATTTTTATTTTCCAACTAAAACAACAGAAGTGAGAGACAGGGTCCATCATGTAAGCTAAAGTCTCATTTTTCCAACCTGTAAAGTAAGTGTAATAATCTGTCCTACTCACTACACAAGGTTGTAATAAAGATCAATTATATAATTTAAATGAAAATACACAAAAAATTATGAAGTAAAATATTTTGAAAATCACAAAGCAATATTTGAAGACAAGTTATTATGATCATAATGTAAAATTAAGGCGTTTGGCATAGGTAAGTATCAAGTTTAAAAAGAGTCAGACTGATGCCTTTCTACACTTAGCTTATCTAAGATTTCTGATTCCCTAAAGTTACAAAAGGACCACTGCTTTTTTTTTTTTTTTTATCATTTTTGAACTTTGCAGAGTATTTAAAGCAAAAGAGACTCTAGGTCAATGGTGAGTAAAAATAATTGTCTACAGTACTTAGGAATACAAGTCTATAATTTCCTGTAGTTTAGGCCTTACAAAGAGGAAGTCTCAAGGTTAAAGTTGACTTGCATGCCACTTGGATATCAGTAACTAACAACTTACCATCGGAAAGTAATGGTTTAAAACAGGGCTACACCAAGTGTGGTCAAGAATCAGAGCTAATCTGCAAGTTCACTGCTACTGGTTCATTTAGAAACATTTATAGCAATTTGATGGAGTCATTTTTAGGTGTACTGAACCTTGAATTACACTTCCCTAATAATTCATTTTTATTGTATTTTTAAAAGTATCAGTTCACAATAGATCAGAAATAAACCAAAAAACGAATCCTTTAGCACAGATCATCTGAGAAAGCAGTGATTAAATACACTTATTCTCAATTGTGCTATGCATCAAAATCACAAGAGCGTTAGTCAATTAAAAAAAAAAAGGTTTCCTAGAGCCCACCTCCCACATATTTGAATTCAATAGTTTTAGGATGGAGCCAGGGCACTGCTTATTTTTAAAAGCTCTGTAAGCAATTTTAATATGCAGCCAGAGTTGCAAACCTCTGGCTTACAACACTGCTAAACAATATCTGGGGGCTTAGTGAAACATGTATGCTATTAATTCAAAGAATGCCATTTACACAATTAAATATAAATATAAATTGAGCCACAAAAGTAATGATGGTTGTTAAGTTTTTCTAGTTAAGACTAAAGTTTACCAATGACAGAAATGCATATCCATGACTAAATAAAGAACAAAGCCAAGAATGAGTTCTCAACAATTGCTCCTTAGAAGTATATCTCATACCTATCTTAGAAACCTTATACACAGTCTTGCTGTTACGTTTCATTTTCTATGCTCTTTTATGAGGTACCCCGGCACCTGCTTAAATATGTCTCAAGTAGCTGTTAAAAAGAAAAACCTAAGTAAATGGCAGATGTTCACATAATTTATTCATCCCTGAAAGCCTGGCTATAAGAGAACAAATGCATACAGATGAATCCCCAGAGGTGACAGAGAAGACCAGGCTAGTCACAACTGTTTTACACAATGACACCCACCAAAACCACTCACAGAGACTTGAAATAGGCCAAAAGAACAAAAGATAAGGTTTGAATTTTAAGCCTGCAAACCATCTCTCCTTCATCACTTGTTCCTGATCTCTGAAGAGCCAATCTCCAGCCTGCTTTTCTTCTCTCCAGCTAAAATGCATATTACCTGTAATTTTTTAAAGCCAATGTTAGTCTGGTTCTCCTAAGATTACTGTTAATTATAAATCAGTAATGGTCTGCTAAAATTTACTGGAAAATCACAAAGATACGAGGGGACACATTTCAAGTGAGAAAGCTGGGTACGAGCAAGAACCATTTACCTCCTCCTTCAGGGGTTTTCTTTCTCTCCACTTTTCCCTTCTATTTTTATTGCAAAAACCAAAAAGAAAAACTCATTAAGATATGAAAAAAGTCAGTAAATTTTATATACTTTGGGAAAAAATGGGAGGAAATCACCCTTCTTTCCTCTAACTCTTAAAAGATCAAATAAATTTTGGACAGCAAAGGCAACAAAAGCAAAAATAAACAAGCTAAACCATCAAACTAAAACCTTCTGCACAGCAAAGGGAACAATTAACAACATAAAAAGGTAACCTATAAATGGGAAAAAATATTTGTAAGTCATATATCTGACAAGGATAAATATCCAAAGCACAAAGAACTCATGCAACTCAACAGAAAAAAAAAAAAAAAAAAAATCTGATTAAGAAATGGACAGAGGGGGCCCCTGGGCGGCTCAGTCAGTTAAGTGACTGACTTGGTTTCTGCTCAGGTCATGATCTCAAGGGTCCTGAGATTGAGCATGGCGGCAGGCTCTGCACTCAGCAGGGATTCTGCTTGGGACTCTCTCCCTCTGCCCCTCCCACCATTTATGTGAGCACATGCATGCACGCTCTCTTTAGCTCTCTCAGATAATCTTTTTTTTTTTTTTTTAAAGATTTTATTTATTTGACAGAGAGAGAGACAGTGAGAGCAGGAACACAAGCAGGGGGAGTGGGAGAGGGAGAAGCAGGCTTCCCACTGAGCAGGGAGCCCGATGTAGGGCTGATCCCAGCACCCTGGGATTATGCCTAAGCTGAAGGCAGACGCTTAACAACTGAGCCACCCAGGCGCCCCTCAAATAAGTAATCTTTAAAAAAAAAATGGGCAGAGGAACTGGATGGATGGTTTTCCAAGAGACACAGTCAAAAGGTACATGAAAAGGTGCTCAACATCACAATTACCAGAGAAATGCAAATCAAACCACAATGAGGTTATCACCTCACACCTGCTGGAATGGTTGTCATCATCAAAAGACAAGAAATAACAAGTGTTGGTGAGAATGTGAAAAAAGGGGAATGCTTGTGCATAGTGGGTGGGAATGTAAATTGCTGCAGTCACTACAGAAAACAGAATTGCAGTTTTTCAAAAAAAGAAAAACAAAGCTATCATATAATCCAGCAATCCTACTTCTGGATATTTATCCAAAGAAAATGAGGGGCGCCTGGGTGGCTCAGGAGGTTAAACATCTGCCTTTGGCTCAGGTCATGATCCTGGGGTGCTGGGATGGAGCCCCACATTCCTCTCCCTGCTCGGCAGGAAGCCTGCTTCTCCCTCTCCCTCTGCCTGCCACTCCCCCTGCTTGTGCTCTCCTGCTCTCTGTCAAATAAATAAATAAAATCTTTAAAAAAAAAAAAAAAGACAATGAAAACAGGACGTTGAAGAGATATCTGCACTCTCATGGTCATTGCAGCATTATTCACAATAGCCAAGATACAGAAACAATCTAAATGTCCGTCAATGGATGAAAAGATAAAGAAGATATGCTTCATATATACAATGGAATATTATTCAGCCATGAGAAAGAAGGAAACCTGCCATTTGTGACAACATGAGTGGACTGTTAGGGCATTATTCTCATTGAAATAAGCCAGAGAAAGATAAATACTGCATTGTACCACTTTTATCTGGAAGGAAGGGAGGGAGGGAGGGAGGGAGGAAGGAAGGAAGGAAGGAAGGAAAGAAAGAAAAAAAGAACGACCGAGAGAGAGAGAGAGAGAGAGAGAAGGAACGAACTCACAGAAACAGAGAGTAGAAAAGCTGTTGCCAAGGGCTTGGGGTTGGAAAAAATGGGAGAGAATTATATATAAATAAACACATAAGCTATAGACTCAAATCAGGCAGTCTCTGACATATGAACCATGTTCTAAGAACTAAATTTTAAGTTGGCTGTATGGATTCAGAATACATTTTTCCTGCCAAAAAAAAAAAAAAAAACTACTTCCAGGTTAATACACAAAGTCTCCATGAACCTATAAAGCCTCGAAGCCCTCAATATCTATTCACCCCCATCTAAGGCAGTGGTTCTCAAACTTCAGTGTGTAGAGGATGCCCTGAAACACTTGTTAAATATGTGGACTAACCAGTCCCCATCAAGCAGATTCTGATTTAGTAGATATGGAATAAGCCCTGGAATCTGAAATTTTAACAAGTGTTCTATGTTATTCCAACATAGACAGTTTAAGGACCATTTTAACAGACACCAATTTAAGAAAATACAATATGGATGGCAGGCAAAGCTGGTAGGGATTAAACAGCACTCGCAGCTATTTCTGGAAGTAGATTCAAAGGCTGGGGTCCTAAGTTTTAGTTGGAGTAGAGAAAAAAATGGAAATAAGGTTAACGGGAAAAGAAGGCTGAGGAAGGTGGCAGGAAAAACTGGCATCAGCAAGATAAAAAGGCATCAACAGCATGAGATGGGATGGCAGGCATCAATCAAATGTTCAGGTCCTAAGTCAAGAACTATTAAAGGTTTGACAGTCACATATTTAAAAAATATATTTAGAACACATTTATTTTAGCATATAGTTGGTGTAACTTTGTTTCTCCTCTATCCCCAAAAGACTTGTTCCTGAATTCTAAAACAGCCTCTCAAACCACCTTTTCCCTTAAAATAAAAAAATGATAAACTGACCAATTCTCATAAAGTACCTTTACTTTAGACTATCTACCATGATAAATAACTTGCAACTAAAATCTGGGTTCATTTCCTGATTCTCTCTGGCTCTTCACTTATAAAATGAAATGGTAAGGAGGTTCCTAGAGTAGTCAGATTCATAAACAGAAAGTAGAACAGTAGTTACCAGGGGTTGGGCAGAGCAGGGAATGGAGAGTTTGTGTTTACTGGGTAGTTTCAGTTTGGGAAGATGAAGAAGTTCTGGCGATGAATGGTGGTGATGGCTGCACAAGTGAAAGTATAATTAAACTGAACTGCACACTTTAAAAACTGTGCAATAAATGGTAAATTTTATTTTCGGTATATTTTACCACAAGAAAAAAAAGTGAAACAGTAAGATCATCCCTAGCTTCCTTAAACAGGTACTAGAAGAAAAAAAAAAACAGAGAATGCACACAAAAACCTTGTAGGGGGGAAAACCTTAGAAGCATTTTACAAACACAAACTATAATCAAGGTCTTGAATGGACAACAGAAGTGACTCACAAAAATAAAAACCTTTAGATATACCTCATATTCATCATTTCGTGCTCTCTTTGTAGGAATGCCATTTTCCTATAAAAGAAAAGATGGTATTTGTAATTTTAATATTTCAGCAAAGAATACAGCTGCATTGCAAAGCAGTGAAAGTAAGCCTACTACAGAGACATTCCACTACAGAGGCTGCCCAGAAACCTGATTCAACAAAGAACCTACCAAATGCCCAGTTCCTTTTCTCTCAGCATTTGCATCCCCAGTGCCTGAGCATTAAAGTGTTTCATAAAATAAATTATCAGAAAAGCTAAATCTCTTTCAAGTATATTTTCCTAGTTTTTATAAAACAATCAAAGGCTCTGTTTGGTCTTTAAGGAAAGACTATCAGTTTCCAGTGATTACACTTAAAACAGTCATTTCATTATTGAAATGAAACTCTAGGGAGTGTGACTAACAAGCCATGAAAGTACTCAGCTGCACCTCCTGCCTGTGAATTCCACCAAGGTGTGATTACTACGCCTCCATCAAGCACTTCCAAATTAAAACAGAGTATGTGATGGGTTGGGAAGAAAAATTATGCCATTCACAAATGCTCACACTTCTATGTAACTTTTACACACCAAAAAAACCACTACTGAAGGAAAAAATACCACATCCCAAAGTACAAGGTGCAACCATTATGGCTGAGGATGGGGGAAGCCTATCCACACAACCACTGTGTGTACCAATCTCTACATGCCCAGAATTCACTGGCTTATCCTGTTGTTATTTTGCCCCGCCCCACTCTCAACTTTGCCTAACCCCAATCTCACATTCCCCAAACCCCATTCTCTTTAGGCAGAATATCATGCCCACTGGGATGCTTCTAGTCCACTCTTTGCTCCAGCTCCACCCTTACCTACTCCATGATTCCCCAAAATATTAATATTACTATTATGCTAAGTAAACAGATTTTGTTATGGTACACCCCCACATGAAGAAGCACCG
Organism: Mirounga leonina; assembly: GCF_011800145.1. Classification (NCBI taxonomy): domain Eukaryota; kingdom Metazoa; phylum Chordata; class Mammalia; order Carnivora; family Phocidae; genus Mirounga; species Mirounga leonina. The sequence continues at coordinate 4,943,385 of NW_023270702.1, forward strand.
ACCAACCCCTCCTTCTTTCATTACCCTATTCTAGTTTTATAGCACTTAACATTATTGATTGACTTGTTTTCTGGTTGTCTGTCTCCTCCAGTTGAGTGTGAACGAGCTCTCACAGCTATCTAATTCACCACTGCAACCCTAGTGCCTGGAATGCTGTCTAGCTCATAATGCTGCAATGACTATTTATTGAAAGAATAAATTAATTAATAAATGAATAAGTGAATGCATGCACTTTTGGCCAAAAGTGAGGTGAGGTGTTAGGAGACATGAGATACTCGGGTTGGACTGTTCATTGGCCAAAACAAAACAAAACACATGGGGGGAACACACACACACACAGTAAAACGAGAGTTCTTTCTGCTCTGTCTTTGGCTTCCCTCTCTCTCCAGATTATATGCCCTCCTGTCCTGTAGCTAAATACTACTTAGAATTAATGAGTTGGAAGGATTACAGAAGAGCAATTAAGAATGCAACCTCTGCAGTCAGAGCACCTAAATTCATATCCCACCTCCCACCTCAGAGAACAGATCTGTGACCATGGGCAAAGCACTGAACCTCATTAACAAAGTAAGTGTAATAACACTAGCCCTAGCCGTACTCAGAAAATGCAAGTCAAGCTCTGAGCACAGTGTCTGGATAAGCACCATGAGCATTCAATAAATCTTCACTATTATTTTCCCTGTTTGCCATCATATTGACAGTCCAGTCCTCTGAAGGGCTGGAAGCAGCACAAATCCCACCTCAGTGTTTCATAATCTTCCTCCTGGAAGGATCCTATTCTTATACTAATTCTAATTCATGAAGGAGGCTTACAATCCTGTTATGACAACTCTGTTGTCCTTCTTGACTTCCAACCTCATTCTTTCCTTGAGATGTTTCCAAAAAGCATTTTGTGATATTAGAAGTATATATATCCACCCCCAAAGCAAGTTAAAACAATACCTCTGTTGAGTCCACCTTCAGAGGAATATCATGAAAGGGGGAAATGTAGTGACCAGCTACATTCTCTGCAAAGAAAAAAACAAAAACAAAATAAAAATACAGAATTAAAACATTAGAATATCCCGTTCTTTAGAACAATTATATCCTTATCCACTTTTAAACTTTTTAAAAAAGTGTTTAAAGATTTTTCAAATTAACCTTAACTCTGAATTTAAAGTTTAATTCAACTTTTAAAATTTGCCCCAATATGATGACCAAAGAGAATACATACCAAATAAACCGTATTTTGGTTTGCCGAAATACTTTACAGTTGACCCTTGAACAGCGTAAGTTTGAACTTCATGGGTCTACTTATACACGGATTTTTTTTTAGATACAATACAGTACTGTAAATGTATTTTCTCTCCCTTATGATTTTTTTGTTTTTTGTTTTTTTAAGAGTTTATTTATTTGACAGAGAGAGAGAGAGAAGGAACACAAGCAGGGGGAGTGGGAGAGGAAGAAGCAGGCTTCCCGCTGAGCAGGGAGCCCAATGCAGGGCTCAATCCCAGGACCCTGGGATCATGACCTGATCCCAAGGCAGACGCTTAACAACTAAGCCACCCAGGCGCCCCATCCCTTATGATTTTCTTAATAACATTTTCTTTTCTCTAGTTTACTTAATTGTAAGAAGACAGTACATAATACATATAACACACAAAAATGCATGTTAATTGACTGTTTATGCTATTGGTAAGACTCTTGGGTCAACATAAGCTATTAGCAGTTAAGTTTTTAAGGAGTCAGAAGTTGTACACAGATCTTCGACTGTGTGGTGGGCAGGTGCCCCTAACCCTGCCTTGTTCAAGGATCAAGTGGACTTACCTCTGTAGCTTAAAATATCCAAAGCAGAAAAAAGTCTGAAATTGACACTCACCCAAGTATGAAAAATCTCACTTTTGAAAAGAGATTCAGGGGCGCCTGGGTGGCTCAGTTGGTTAAACGACTGCCTTCGGCTCAGGTCATGATCCTGGAGTCCTGGGATCGAGTCCCGCATCGGGCTCCCTGCTCGGCGGGGAGCCTGCTTCTCCCTCTGACCCTTCCCCCTCTCATGTGCTCTCTCATTCTCTCTCTCTCAAATAAATAAATAAAAATCTTTAAATAAAAAAAAAAGAGATTCATTAATAAGTGATTGGATTAAAAGTGATGTCAATTTCCCTAGGAGAAACCTAGCAAGAGAATTCCCAATTTCTGCCTACAATTCACATGAACAAAGATTTAAATGTTCTACCCAATTAAAAGAAAAGAAATAAATCATTGGTTCCCACTCAGTGATAAGGATGCTTATATTAGGGTAAGCTTAAAACAAAAAGGGACTTTAATAATAGAAACTATCTTATCTTCATTGCATACTGAAATGCATATTTTAAATACTTTTAAAAGTATATTATTTAAGGGATGCCTGGGTGGCTCAGTCGGTTAAGCGTCTGCCTTCGGCTCAGGTCATGATCTCAGGGTCCTGGGATCGAGTCCCACATTGGGCTGCCTGCTCGGCGAGGAGCCTGCTTCTCCCTCTGCCTGCCACTCCCCCTGCTTGTGCTTCCTCTCTCTCTCCCTAATAAATAAATAAAATCTTAAAAAAAAAAAAAAGTATATTATTTAAATAAAATACAACTTAATATGCACTTTTATTGGAACGCATCTATTTCCAAAAGCTGGGCTTAATAGAGCCATAAAATTTTTTCAGTTTATAATTTCCTAAGTCAGGGTATGTTTTATGTCTGGCCTGCTACCTCTTTGGCATAATTTTCAGATTTAGACTTTAAAAATATTTTAACAAAATAAAACATGGACTGGCTGACAGCCCAATAGCAATGAGTACACGCAGCACCCAAATTTTGGTTTTCAAATACCATTCTCCAATAAAAAAGAACTAGAGCTTCTTAAAGAAGGGGCTGATTCTAAGGCTGGGACAAAGAATATACAAGATAAACCTGATGGATCCTGTAGTACCAACAATCAACCAAGTGCTGAAAGAAACAAAAGGCTGACGATATGTGAAAAGGAAATGCAGCCAATCTGTAAGAGCCCCCAAAGGCCAAAGCTGGAACAAACTGAGCAACAGATAATAGACTATTTGATTATAAACCAAAGGATAAAATAAATATACATGAGACCACACTAATACAAATGATTGTGTAAATAAATAAATGAGAGAGAAGAGACAAACCCTCCTTATAGAAAAATTCCAGGCAATAAGGCAATATCTATAGACGTCCCCCTCCAAGAAGTAAAGCTTACTGTGGTGCTCCTGAGTGTAGACTGGACTTAGTGCTCACTTCCAAAGAACACAACACAGAAAGGGAAAAACAGTAGCATTACAGTAGAGAAGCTTGGCAAACAGAACCCTTAGCCAAGTGATCAGGGTTAACATCACCAGTGAAAAGTCATGTTGATAACCACGTACCTCCTGATACATTGTGATGAGAAAGGTACTTCACTTCTGTTGTATTTTTCCCCCAAACCCATAACCCAGTCTCATCACAAGAAAGACAGCAGACACATCCAAACTGAGGAACATTCTACACAATACCTAACCAACACTCTTCAAAAGTCTCAAGCTCATAAAACAAACAAGGAAATACTGAGAAATTGTGAGACTGGAGGACAGTAAGGAAATAAAACGACTAAGTGCCATGTGGTACCTTGAACTGGATCCTGGAACAGAAAAATGACACTAGTGGACAAACTAGTGATTCCCAAATAAAATCAGGAGTTAATAGTAGGTACCAATGTTGGTTTCTTAGTTTTAACAAACGTACATTGGTAATGAGAGATGTTAACATTAGGGGAAGTTTGGTAAGAGATATATTGGAATTCTGTACTATCTTTGCAACTTTGCCAAATCTAAAATTATTTCAAAATACAGTTTATTTAAACAAACAAAAACAAGCCATGCTTCAGCCCACTAAAATTAGAAGCAGGTAACTTAACAATGGCCCTCACTTCACCAAAATAGTGTTTCTTCTTCTCATGTTGTGTAGGTTTCCTTAGCACTTATTACTAAAGTTCTCCAAGGAAGTTTTTGTTGTTTGCTTTTGTTTGTTCTGCTATACTCTCCACTGGGTCCCCAGCATCCAGGAAGTACCTAGCATTTAGTAGGCATTCAATAAATATATCTCTATTACTATTTCATTTTTCCCTCCAAGCAGTTCATGAAATTTTTCTTTTCCCACTTTAGCAACAAGGTAACTCCTGAAGGACCCATTCACAGGGTAGGATAAAGAAGAGAAAGAGCACACAAGTGGCAAAGTATATACAATCTTGCTATGATCTACAAAGTTCTTTTTCATTACTTTTTTAAAAAATGCACCTTTAAAAAAAACCTTTGGCATACCATTCAAATTCTCTGCCTGAATTTAAAATCATCTAGGAGCAACACAAGAACAAAATTATCAGTTTGTTGCATGATTATTTACTTTTCTATAAGTAATACAGATACTTAAATGGGTAACATTTATTTTCTATTAAGATATGGCAGTGGGACTGGGTATTTACCCCAAAGATACAAAAGCAGGGATCCGAAAGGGTACGTGCACCCCGATGTTTATAGCAACAATGTCCACAATAGCCAAACTGTGGAAAGAGCCAAGATGTCCATCGACAGATGAATGGATAAAGATGATGTGGTATATATATACAATGGAATATTATGTAGCCATCAAAAGGAATGAGATCTTGCCATTTGCAACGACGTGGATGGAACTGGAGGGTATTATGTTGAGCGAAGTAAGTCAAACAGAGAAAGACATGTATCATATGATCTCACTGATATGAGGAATTCTTAATCGCAGGAAACAAACTGAGGGTTGCTGGAGTGGTGGTGGGTAGGAGGGATGGGGTGACTGGATGATAGACACTGGGGAGGGTATGTGCTCTGGTAAGGGCTGTGAATTGTGCAAGACTGTTGAATCTCAGATCTGTACCTCTGAAACAATGCAATATATGTTAAGAAAAAAAAAGAAGAAGAAGAAGAAGGTAGCAGGAGGGGAAGGATGAAGGGGGGGAAATCGGAGGGGTAGACGAACCATGAGAGACGAGGGACTCTGAAAAACAAACTGAGGGTTCTAGAGGGGAGGGGGGTGGGAGGATGGGTTAGCCTGGTGATGGGTATTGAGGAGGGCACATTCTGCATGGAGCACTGGGTGTTATGCACAAACAATGAATCATGGAACACTACATCTAAAACTAATGATGTAATGTATGGTGATTAACATAAGAATTAAAAAAAGATAAAAAAAAAAGATATGGCAGTGGGAATTGAAAATGATATAGCCACTTTGGAAAATAGTTTGGCATTTTCTTATAAAGTTAAACATTTGACCCAGAAATCCTACTGTTAAGTATTTGACCAAGAGAAATGAAAACTAATGTTTACAGGAAAACTTCTAAGTGAATGTTTATAGGTGGCTTTATTCAAAATCACCAAAAACTGGAAGCGAACTAAATGTACAAATAGTAAATGGATAAATGAACTCTGCTACACCCATATAATGGTATTTTGCTCAATGATATACTAGTACCCAATAAAAAAGAATGAACTATTGATACACAACAAAATGGATAAATCTAAAATGTATCATGCCAAGTGAAAAAAGCTAGACTCAAACAATTCCATTTGGATGACATTCTGGAAAAGGCAAAACTACATGCATAAGAAGTAGATCAGTGACTGCCAAGAGTTGAGGGTAGAGGGTGAAGGTGACTTGAGAGACCACATGGAAACTGTTTAGGAGTGATGGATTGTTCTGTGTCTTGATCACGATGGTGTTTAAACAAATCTATATTCTATCAAAACTCAGAACTGTTCATAAAAAAGGACTGAATTTTACCGTATATCATTTTAAAAATAAATATGAAGCAAAAAAAAAATAGGTTAAGAAAAATATGTATTAAAGTATAAATGTCAGCTCTTGTTCCAATGAACAGTCACCAATCTGTGATTCTTTTCTCAGCTTTAAGTCACAAAGACAAGGTAGTTTTGAGAAAAATACAATCCTTTGGAAGTTTATGTCAATTATTACATTTGGGACCTATCACGGTGATGGGAATTAACAATAATCTCAGCTCTAAGAATTCAGGTAACCGAGTAAACCAGGGAACTTCGTTATTACAATTATGAAGTATAGGAAATTTGACAGAATAGTTAGGCTGCCTCTGTAATTAAGAATAAGTGATACTTCTAACACATTGATTTGGTGTTAAATTTCTCTAAAGCTCCAATGTTCTTGTTAACTGGAGACAAGCCCCAACAAACTCAGTAAGATTAGGATGAAAGCATATTACTCAAGCCTGAGGAAAAAATGGGACCAGCCTAAGCTGTGATCACTAAAAGCTAAAGATTTATGAAGTGTGCTGAGGCAGCTATCTCTTTAAATCAGGATCTAAACATGATATTCAAAGACTATGGTAATGCCAATACATGGGTTTAAGTTGTTATCTAACTGGCATCTTGGAAAGTAAAAGGAGTATTACTGAGTGAATGGTCTGACTCAGATAACTACTACCTACTAGAAACCATCTGGATCACAAAATTGTATAGATAAAAATGTACTAATGAAGAAAAAAGAATAGAAAGGATTATATCTGCAACAGTAAAAATAAAATATGGCTTTAGATGTCAGATGATGAAAATGCTTTGATGGGCAATATACCAAAAACTCACACAGAGCAATGAATACAGAGACCAAGAGCCTGACTTCTAGTTACTGAGCTTGATAAAGTCACTCAATTTCTCTGAAACTTAATTTTCTCATTTTTTTTCCATTAGCATTATGTAATTTAGTTTGTAAAAGGTAATGCAGTAGATGCCGGAATACAAAAGTGCTAAAAAGTGAGCTATGGCCACAGCCCAGACAGGGCATGCACTACATCATCCACATCAGCATCATCCAGTAAGTACAAAGGCAAAGGAGTCCTCTTGGCATAATCAGAAAGCTAATCATTGACCTAATGCAGAAAGGATGAGAACCCATTAAGTTTTCTAGGGTCAGCGCTATTAGTAATGCCAGCATGCTCCATATAAAGAGTGTTAAGACTCTCCAAAGGTAGATGTAAAGATAGGTGCTATTTACCCTGATCCTCTGCAAAATGAAAAGGGTAATGTGCATTTTACATACGAGTCACAGAGAGATGTGGTATATGCGGCAAGCTCTGGGGCAACATGTACCGCTCTATGAAGAGGACAGAGCTGAAGCACACGGTATAGACAGCCCTTTCTCAGAGCCTCAGAATAAATTGGTAATAAATCCTGATCAGAACTTCATTATTCGAAGCTCAGACTGCTCGTGTCTTTAGATTTGAAACCAAGTTGTTAAGCGACTGCCTTCGGCTCAGGTCATGATCCTGGAGTCCCGGGATCGAGTCCCGCGTCGGGCTCCCTGCTCGGCAGGGAGTCTGCTTCTCCCTCTGACCCTCCTCCCTCTCATGCTCTCTGTCTCTCATTCTCTCTGTCTCAAATAAATAAATAAAAAATCTTTAAAAAAATAATAATAAATAAATTAAATTAAATAAAATACCTGTTTTGCTGTTTAAACAAAGCAATTTATGTACATGGTTAAAAAACCTGTATCAGTCTCCACCTCTCTCCAATCCAGATCCACTGTCAGCAAAATTTTTCACCTCTTTAACTTACTTGAAGTCTAGTGATTATCTACATCTCTCCAAATAATGTATTTGTATGATTAGTTTTTACCTTATCAATTTTAGAAATTATCTATACTGATTCCAATTCTAAGAGATAAGTTTAGTTCATCTGACCCCCAACCTATTCCTCTTAAATTCTCTACTGACCAATCTTAACACTTTATAGCTTTATTCCTTGTTCCACCAAACATATAGTATTTGACCGTACTAACTGGCTTTTTACTTCAGTCCCCTCATACTTCTCTCTCCTACTTTTTATCTTTTGCACTTTTATTTTTTCATTTCAAGGTTGATAAATGTTCTATAATCACACTGAATTTTCTATACTCTTCCTATTAGTATAGTTCCAAAATTTTTCTAAGGATAGGAAAAACTTGGTTTGTTAAACAGGTCTCTGGACCTCCCAACCTAGGGAATCAGAATCTTAAGAGAAATCTGGGTATCTGGATTTTTAGCAAGGACCCACAAATACTTCTTACACTGAAGTAAGTTTGAGAAGCATTGTCTATGTATTGATTTTTGGCCAAGTATAATGTTATAATTAAATTTCTTCTCCTGTTCAGCTTCTGTTTTGATTTGTGCTTCTAATCATGTTTCTTCCATTGTCAGTCATAATCATATCTATAAATTATTCAAATGCCTCACAGATTCCACAAAGACTATGGAATTCTCTCTACACACAAACAGCTCCCTTTGGAAATCTCTATCCTCTTGCTGCAACATGGACAGGATGATTTTCTGGCATCCTAAGACTTTGCTTCTTTGGTCTCCAGCTCAAATCTGTTTTCTGGATCCCCTGCATTCATCTTTTTTGGTTTACTTACTCGTTTTGCAGGAGCATATCCCTAACTTGTATTCTGTAAGAAAGGATGCATATGAGGTAAATTTCCCAAGTCCTTAAATGTCTGAAATGTCCTTATTTGGTCTTCACCCTAGATTGATGGTTGCCTGGGTAAATTCTGGGAGGAAAGTTATTTTCTCTCAGAATCTTGAAGGCTTTAAGTATTCTTTTGTGCTCATAAGTCAAATACCAGTTTGATTCTCATTCCTTTAAGGTGACCTGTTCTCCCTCCCTCCCCTGCCCTGTGCCCCAAGACTTTCAGGATCTTCTTTATAAAAGCCTCAGTTTTCTGAGATTTTGCAATATGTCTGGGACTCAGAACACTACGGTCCTTAAATTCTTAGCTCTCTTCTACGATCTCTTTGATAATTACCTCTCCATTCCTTCTGGCACTCATGTTAGTCAAATATTGGACTTCCTAGATTAAACCTCCATGTCTCCTCTACCTCATTTTTCTATCTCTTTGACATCTTTTTCTACTTTCTGTAGATTTCTTTACCTTATATTCTAACTTTTCTGGTAGGTTTCTTTACCTTACATTCTACCTTATATTCTAACTTTTCTGTATTAGTTTTCCAGGACTGCCATAACAAATGATCACACACCTGGTGGCTTAAAACAACAGATCACCATTTGTCTCACTACACCTTCTACTGAGTTCTTCGTCTTTACAATTGCAGTATTTTAATATGCCTGTGATTATGTTCTCTTCACAGCTTCCTCTTCCTTTTTAATGGATACAAGAGTTTCTAAAATCTCAGAGGACACTCACTGGACTTTTTAAAAGTCAAATTCTCTTCTACTTCCTTTTTTCTATTTAATTTATAAGATTTCCTTAAATTCATTCATTCGATATTTACTGAACACGTAAGTCTTGGGTATACAAATTCCCTGTTCTTATGGAATTTATATTCTAGTGGGGGGGCAGGTATAGAAGCAATGAATATGAGTATGTTCTTACTATATTGGGTACAATAAGCGCCATAAAGGAAAAGAAATGAGAGCAAGAAAGGAATGAATAAGGGAAGAGATAAAATTCAAATGGAAAGGTCAGGGAAGATCTCACTGATAGGTAACACTTCAGCACAGACCTAAATAAAGTGAGGAAGCAGATCAAGCAGATGTCTAGGGAGGAACAGTGCAAGGAGACCAGGATGGATGGAACACACTGATCAAAAGGAAGAGTGGCAGGTGACAAATTCAGGGAGGAAGTCCAGTATTAGTCACACAGGACCTTGTATACTGTGGTGAATATTTGAAATTTATTTTGAGCGAAATGAAAAGCCACTGGAGTTTGGAGCAGAGCCTGGACGTGATCTGACTTACATTTTAAAGGATCAAGGTGACTTCTGTGTAGAAAGCAGACTACAGGGGGATCAGGATGGCAGCAGGGGGGAGAATCAGGAGGCTACTACAATTGGTCAGGTGGAAGATGGATAAAGTGGCAAGGGTGGAAGTGGAGAGAAGTAACTGTCTTCTGGATACACTTCAAAGGCACAGCTGAAGGGAGAAACTACTGAATTAGAAGTGGGGTTAAGAGTAACAAAGGCACCAAGAATGATTGTTGAGTTACTGGTTACAGATGTGAGGACAGAAAGAAAGAACTGAGTGGGCAGAGGAATCCGGAGGTCTGTACATGGTAACCTTGAGATATCTCTGAGACATTTAGGTGGGAAGAGAGAATATGTTTACTGGATGTGTCAATCTCGAGTTCAAGAAGAGATTCAGGCTGGGGGCACCTGGGTAGCTCAGTCGGTTAAGCATCTGCCTTCAGCTCAGGTCATGATCCCAGGGTCCTGGGATTGAGCCCCACACTGGGCTCCCCGCTAAGCGTCTGCCTTCGGCTCAGGTCATGATCCCAGGGTCCTGGGATCAAGCCCCACACTGGGCTCCCTGCTCAGCGGGACGCCTGCTTCTCCCTCTCCCACTCCCCCTGCTTGTGTTCCTTCTCTCGCTGTCTCTGTCAGATAAATAAAATCTTTATTAAAAAAAAAAAGAGAGAGAGAGAGAGAGATTCAGGCTGTTGCAAATCTGGGAGGCACAGATGGTATCTAAAGCCACGGGGCTGAACCGGATCACCTCGAGCAACAGCTACAGTCAGCAAACTTTGGCCCATGGCCTGTTTTTATTTGTGTAAATAAAGTTTTCTTGGAACAAATCCATATTCATACTTTTACTCTCTCTGGTTACTTCTGTGCTACAAAGGCGGAGTTAAGTAGTTGTGGCAGAGACCCTACGGCCTGCAAAGCCTACTATTTACTATCGGGGCCCTTTACGGGAAACATGAGCCAACCCTAGCCCTGGAGAGAGAACAGACAGAGATGTGGGCTAAGTACTGAGCCCTGGGGCATTTCAAAAGTTCAGAGATCCAAGGGTCCAGCAAAGGAGACTGCTGGAGAAGCCATCAAAATCAAAAAGAGTGTTGTCCCAGAGACAAAAAGAAAAAAAAAAAAGTTTCAAGGAAGACAAAAGATCAACTGTGAAGAGTTCTGGTGATAATTCACATAAGAACTTAAAACTGATCATTATATTTGTCACAAGCAAGTCACCTTTTGACAAGAGTTTGGTAGAGTAGCAGCAATAGCAGTAGGAGGGAAAGCCTGACTGAAGGTGATCTTTGACAATTTGGTTGATATTTAAGAGTAAGAGCCTAGAAAGACTGATGTGTGCACAGGAAAGGCTTGTTGAAGGGTCAGCTTCCCGTGGAGACACAGGGGTAAGACGTTGGCTGTTACACTGGGGGCTTCCTAAGTGAGAATGCAGAGGGCTCTGCTGGGGCAGCAACACCAGCGGGTTGTTCTACGTCCCTCCACTTTCTTCAATTTCTGTAGAAGAAACCAACCAGCCCATTCCACCAGCCCCAAGCCTCCATGATAAACATCTGTGTGCTATTCCATAATAAAACTTACATCAACCCCCCTGTGTAAGCTCCACTTCCCGCTCTCCCCCTCTCTCCCACTGAACATCATCAGCACACCCACAACCACTCTGAGGTGCTGCACAGCAGTTTGGCTTCTCTTTATTCTACTCACCCCTCAGCACATACACTTACACGCTGGGACTTCCTCCAAGCTGTTTCATCAATAACCATACCTCCGATTGTTTTTATGTTCTATAAATATTTTGAAATCTCCAGCTCTGATGGGTCCTCCTTATTTGTTGTTTTAGGATTCTCCTTTTCTATTCGCTTACTATCACTGTAATAGGATATTCACTAGGAGGCAGATCAGACAAACAACTGTAGTCACCCTGCCATTTTGTCTCAGTATTTCGCTTTGTCAAAAATAATAAACTAATGAATTGTTTCAGGCCCATCAATATATACTGGACATGGCCAAACTGTGTCAAAACTTTCCCTTCGACTAGACTGAAATGAGATTTTATTCTATTATTTTGTCAATTACCTACGTTTTTCTCTCATAACAGCAAACTGTATTAGGACCAAAGTTTATTAATGGTATTAGCAAGTGAGAAAGTTGAATGGAGTACAAAACCTGTATTTGATAATATGTGTATACACCAAATAGCTACCTGTATGCCAACTACCATCATACTATTACATATTATTACTAAAACCATTTATAGAGATTCTTACTGGAAGCTTTAGCAATGACAAACACCAAATACAAGTAATTTTTCAATATTCACACAATAGCCATTATGTTCTATATGACCTCTATATAATTCAAATTCTATGATATAAGCCAACTTAAAAAAAGGTTACAGGAACTCATATATTTAAGACTCAAACACATATTGTGTGGATTATTCACAGGAAATTTTATTAAGTCCAAATGTATGGTAGAGTCAATGACACATCCCATCACCTACTCCTCAAATGATATCCTATGAATGATAAAACAAATTCATTGTTAAAGAACTGTGATTCATTTTTATTCTAAATAAAAGCAACATGAATTACCTACAGCACAGTGACTCCAAGTGAATCAGTCACCCGTCCCATAGTAACAAAATGCAAACTATGAAAAGCAAAGCTTCTACTCATCTTTGAGAAAACATAAAAAAACAAAAATAATGATTTGTGTGTGTGTGAGAGAGAGAGAGTGCAAGCAGGGGAAAGGGCAGAGGGACAGAGAGACAATCTTAAGCAGGGCTCCATCTCAAGACCCTGAGATCATGACCTGAGCGAGTATCAATGATATCAAAAGTCAGAGGCTCAAACCACTGAGCCACCCAGGTGCCCCATGAATTTTCAAGTTATTAACAAAACAAACAAGGAAATGCAGGCTATCCAAGGAATATTGACTTGCAGTGCTGTCTTTGGTCCCACATAAACAAGTCTAACTTCATTATGATCTCACAATCAAAAGACTGCAGAGCAATATCCATTAAAACTAAGACCTAGGGGGGCGCCTGGATGGCTCAGTTGGTTGAGCCTCTGACTCCTAATTTCGGCTCGGGTCATGATCTCAGGGTTGTGAGGCTGAGCCCTGCCTGGGGCTCCTCACTCAGCAGGGAATCTGCTTCTCCCGTTATTTTCTCCCTTCACAGAATATGACAAGAATTTTGGTCTTATGTCTTGAAGTCAAAAAGAAAAAAGATATAACATATATTAAATATTTACCATGTGCCATGTGTGACACACTGATAACCTTACACACCTGATCTCATTTAACTGCCACAGCAATTCTGTAATATCATTAGTACTATCCCTATTTTGCAGATGGGGAAACTGAGCTGAGGGATGTCAACTGATGCCCAAGACAGTCAAGCTAGGCCTACAATCTAAGTGTTTTGACTACTAGTCTAGAACTGTTTCTTTGACACACTTGCTTTTGGAAGTTTCAGAAATTACCTCACCCAGTGCTTCCCCAGCTGAATTCCATGAAACGCTAGAGTCACTACGATGTTAACCAATGTTCTGAGAAATAAGGGCTCTGGGGTTCAGCAGTTTTGGACAAGTTACTTTATATCAGAATTTCCCAGAACTTTAATATGCACACTGTGACTCTCCAAGAAGGTAATAAAATGGGAAGTGTTCTGCTCATTTATGAAACCATGAAGCACTTTGTTTAAAGAAAACCTAATAATATACTGTGGTATGTTTGTGTTCAACTCAGCACAGTTTGGAAATGACCATCTATTCCCATCTCCTCTTTCCATGGTTTAATAAAATTGAGATACAGGTAAGTTAAATGACTCAGTCAAGGCCACAGAGAAAGTTAATAAAGGGCCAGGGCTGATACCAAGAACTGATGATTCCTGCCAGGATGTTCTTTCCCCTATATCATCCCATCTCACTTCAGTACTGTTTCTACAAAGTCTAACACTAACTAAAAGGAAAAAAAATATTAAACCTATTATTCTGATTCTTTTGAACAGCAGTACAGAGAAACTATTTACAGAAATGAAGCTCAAAAATGGTCCACCTCCCAGTGCAGTAGTATTTTAGAGAACTAGGATATATTTGGAAATGTGGGAAATGATTTCACTGTAATAATGCTGAAGAACACTTTTCAGCCAAGTAGTGTTACACTCATGTTTTTCTTTGAAGTGACGTACAACTACACGCTAGTACTGCATTAGACACTGCCAACCCTCAAAATATCCAATTTGAGACCATCTTTATAAGAAGCAATTTGTTCACTGTTTTCCTCCTTCTCCTTACCCTAAAGGGGCTTCCTTTCATTTTGTCCTACCCTTGCCAGCAAGCAGTAAACAGTGCTGGGCCAAGGATGCCACCTGGCGTTTTAGATCAGGAACTGTTTAACCTGACATACCTTCCACTCAGTATCTCACCACCTAGCCCCTCTCCCAAACCACACTCTTCCAATTCTTGCCCATTTACCTCAGTAAAACCTTTTCTCTTCTTTTTTATCATTTATCCTAACTCAGTGGGAAAAAAGACATTTTTGGCATTCTAGTTATAGAAAAATCGTTGAGTCTGAATATACTTGTAGCTAAAGAAAGAAACCACAGCGTAAGGCCAATATAGCCTTGGAAGTACCTTATAGAGGCCCTGTCCCAGTACAGAACGTTAAAATATCTACTGTTTATCCAATGCCTTCAAGGAAGATCAGCACCAAGGACCTTGAAGATCACTGCTGGGTCAACTGTATTATATCACAGCTAAAAAAACGCCCTGTAAGAAATGAAGGAATCAGGCGCCTGGGTGGCTCAGATGGTTAAGCGTCTGCCTTCGGCTCAGGTCATGATCCCAGGGTCCTGGGATCGAGTCCCACATCTGGCTCCCTGCTCAGCGGGGAGCCTGCTTCTCCCTCTGACCCTCTCCCCTCTCATGCTGTTTCTCTCTCGCTCGCTCTCTAAAAAATAAATAAAATCTTAAAAAAAAAAAAAAAATGAAGGAATCACCTGCCCAAATAACACACAGTGAGAGCACAGGGCAGAGTCAGGATGAAGGCCTAGGAGTCCATTTCAAAGCCTACGCTCTGTCAACTATCCCATATGCCCCAGGCTCCTTGAGACTGTTTTTTCTCAGTTAACATTCAAGTAAAATATTTTTCAGTGTTTTTATATCTTTCCTTAATTACCTATACTGACATTATGACTCTCTTGAGAGCAGGGCCCATAACTAAAATCTCCTCAGTGCCATGGCTAACTGTTTCTAGCACACTTCATAAATATTTATTGACTTTCTTGGTCTATTACTACTGTACTTACAGCAAATCCAGAATATTTTCATCATGTTATGCGTTTAGACAAGCTTTTATCTGCTCAAAAACCTAACTGCCATTTAACACTCTATAGAAAACTGTGCCCCAAATCATCACATCATACATGACCTTTTGGAACACAATCCAAATTTGGCTTCTTGTTAAGGGTTCCTCTCCACCTGATGAGTCTTGACTAAACAAAGATATGCAGCATAGAGGAAAAACAAACAAAAAAAAGCAACCAATTTTGAAGAATATGGATATTTTAATATCAGTTGCATCATAACCCAAAAACTAGACTAACTCCGTTTTCTCTCCCATAAAATACTCTTCGACGCTAAGTTCACGTAAGATACGTGTAAATATTTTATAAATTACAGATATCAATAATGAATACAGGTATTATTTATAATAATTTATATTGTAGACTGTCTGACTAATCACTTTATATACACTTTATCATGAAATTCTTACAGCCCTGTTCTACGGCTAAGAAAAAAACAGGGCGTAGCAGGTTAAGAAACTCATCCGGGGTCACGGAGCTAAGAGCTGAAAAATCCAGGATTCGAACTTAAATCTGAAAGTTTCCAAAGCCAGTGCTCTTTTTTTTTTTTTTAAAGATTTTATTTATTTATTTGAGAGAGAGAATGAGACAGAGAGCACG